>NW_015640445.1:2047284-2053791 GCF_001515625.1 Sinocyclocheilus rhinocerous | reverse complement strand
TGCTCCTCGCAAGATTTCTGACAGAGGAGTGAAAAGAATTATCAGAACAGTTGCCCAAGAGCCAAGGACTACTTGTGGAGGGCTTCAGAAAGACCTGGAATTAGCAGGTACAATTGTAACAATGAGTACAATGAGTAATGCACTCCACCGTGGCCTGTATGCACGCTCACCACGCAAGGCTCTATTGAAGCATTTTAAGCTCGTTTAAAGTTTGCTGCACAACATTTAGACAAGCCTGTGAAATACTGGGAGAATATAGTCTGGTCAGATGAGCCAAAAATTGTCTTTGGATGCCATAATACACACCATGTTTGGAGGTCAAATGGCACTGCACATCACCCCAAAACATCATGGTGTAGCACTGGCAAAATTCATATAATCGAAGGAAGGATGAATGGAAAAATGTACCGAGACATTCTTGATAAAAATCTGCTGCCACCAGGATGATGAAGATTAAATGAAGGTGGACATTTCAGCAAGACAATGATCCCAAACACACAACCAAGGAAGCTCTCATTCGGTTTCAGAGAAGAAAGTAAAGCTGCTAGAATGGCAAACCTAAAATGAACCTCAATGCAAATAAATAATATATATATATTGGGAGAAACAGGCTTTGTGGTTTCATGTGTGCTTAGTTAACTGTAAGATTGTTCACTTGAGAGGCTCTCAGCTCAAGGGCCTTAATTTAAATGGTAATAACACTGCCCAGAGTCCAGATGCTGTTATTATTATCCCTGTATATTACCAAACTCTCACTCTTCCAGCGGTATCATTTATTAACATAATACTTTTAGTAAGCACATTCACAGTGATTAAATTATAGAATTTAAAAAAATGTAGGGAAAAAAAAGAAACAAAAAGTTGCTACAACTGGCTTGTTGGAATTATTCATTGGGGGAGTCAAAATGCAATTATTATCATTATTATTTGATAATATTTATTAATATATATATTATTTATTGAGAAAAATGGTGATGTGTTCAATACTTATTTTACCCGCTGTATATAGGCTATATATGCCTGTCATTACCTATTAATATTAATTAACATAATTAAATATATTAAACATTGAAATATATATTTCTAATATTAGTTAGTTAATCTATAAGATAATTTTTTTTAAAACTTTTTTGTATTTTATTAATTTTTTAACTATAAAGTTTCTGTACCCAATATTTAAAAAATGTACAAATGCAATAAAAATATTGTTATCGGTACTCGGTATCGGCAAGTACCAAAAATAGAAGTATCGGTATCGGGCGAGTACTGGAAAAAGTGGTATCGGTGCATCCCTAATAAAAATATATATTGCATATAAATAGCAAATATAAAAAACCCAGATAAATACTCGATCAAACAAAAGTAACTGGAGTCTACGTGAATGGATCGATAAAGAAACTGCCAACTTTTTTGCCCTTTTTTAAAAAATTGTAGGCGCAAGAACACTGTTTTGACCCCTTTGAATTCTCCTCTTAAAACGTCTGAACATCTGGTGAGTCTTGTCAATGTTTAGAGAGACATCAGTAACCAATCCTGAGATAGGTATAAATGGCCACCCTGTCTGTGGACAGACATACACATGCATCCACTTCACAAAAACACGACCAGCATCCCAAGGAGGACTCATCTCTGCTGGCATGCTTTTTATCAGCGGCACCACCAGCCCGCAACTCACGTCATCCAGTGGTACAGCACATTACCAAATTAGTCCCAGTATCAGCTGTTATCTGTTCCTGCTAAGTCTGCCAGGGCTGGGCCGCTCTCTCCTCCTTCACCCCTCCACCAGCTGCAGCTCGCTGAAGGATCCCAGGCGGTCATGATCTTCAGTTGAGCCTCTACAGACTTTCACTCCACAGGCCCAAAGAAAAAAGCCCTTTCTTCCTTTAAAGGCTGCAAAGGTAGCCGCAATGTATAAAAACATACCAGTATAAATTATACATATATATATCAAATGCCAAGTTGGAATGATCTGGGATGGGTAACACTGGAACATGCTCTCATGCACTTTATTTTCAACCGATAACAGATGTGTCTACTTGACCCTTCCCGCACCGTATGACAGGAATGACTACGTTTATCGCCCTGGCAGGCGTCTGAACAAGCAACACAGAGGCGAAAGCAGACCAGGCACGAGAAAGAAGAGGAAAAACGGAGCCAGAGAAGTTATCGGATGACTCACGCATTTCCTTCTTGTGACGTCGTGACCGAATACCTTCTCTGATTTTGTTGAGTCCGTGCTTCATATTTCAGATGTTAGTTCATGATTGGCTATTGGAGCATGGACCGAGAGTTAACAGGCCTCGTCCCGCTTTCCAGACTCTGAGCAGGAGGTGAGGGCGCACCACGGGGACATGGTGGCGGGTGGAAGAAGCCAACGAGTGCAGCTGACAATCTGTGCCAACCTGAACTGAGCACTGCCATTCAAACATAAATAAAGTCGTTTTGGCAGCATACATCCACATGCGCTAATTGTGCTTGCCAAGGATTTTTCCCTCTCCATACTGTAGCCCCCCGTCCACCTCCTCCTTCACGCAATGTGTCCAACAAGAAATACTGAGGTTTATCTTCGGTACAGTAAAGATTTAATCAAGGTTGCAAGGAAACCTCATGATCGGCAAATTTCATCAACATTCCTGTCGTATTAAATTTATTTCACTTGCTAATATGATTATATAATAGGAACCAATAAACAACAAACTGGTTGATGTTTTTTTAACGATTCGAAAATGATAAACATCCCCTCAGATTCTGTCCTGTCAGTTCCTGTAAATTATTAATGGAGCTGCTGAATGGAACGTATTTATGCGCTCTGGCCATGTCTTCGTCGGTCCTCACAGCTGTATTTCCTGATTTCTTGTTGTGCAGCCTGAGGCAGACTTTGCAGAGCCAAGAAATAAATGGGGGGCGATTAGGGGCTGAACTGCACTGCTTTTTAAGCAACATTCACACTGCTGATGGCGCCCTAACCCCGGGACACTGGGAAAGAAAATCTCCTGTCGCTATGGCAACGCAGCACTTTCTTCGCCAAGAACTTGACCTGCTCCTTCTACGAGCAGCTAGACTGCCAAACAGGCTTTTCCCCCCCTCCACCGACGCAGCCCCCAGCTCTCGTGGCTTCTGTCTCCGCTTAGATAGCCCTCTTGCTTGTAATGCAAGAATCCTCCATAAGCTCCTGTTAAATTTGCTATCGCATTAGGCCAGTATTGGCGCTAATGCTCTAAGATGAAAGCTGCAGCAAACGTGTGGGGAAAACCGCTGTGCTGTTGCGCTAGCAATAGTCTCCTTCTGAATTAGAAAAGTGCTTGTGCGTGAATAAGAAGATATAATGTCCAATTTATTCGTTGGATAATCTAATTAAGGATTAGTGCAGGAACAGTATCCAAAACCTCAGCTTTTCAGCATTCCGGTTTCCCTGGCACACGCCCTTCGGTCCTTAGAGTCAGGCTAATGTTTCCTCTGAAGTGTGGAATTTTTCCGGCTGTGGCCATCTAACCCCCTGCCCTTAGAGGAGAGTGCAACAGGAAGTGACACATTAGAGGAACAAGCTCCTGCCTTGTTAGTTAATGTAATGAAAGGCAGACAAAGCCTGGCCATTAACTCCAGTGGGGATTTGTCTGTTGATAAGGCCTGACAGGCACGACTGTTTGGCGACCCTTTTCCCATGGCCTTTGATAATAGATGTGAGTGGTGACTTGCTCTCTCTCTCTCAGTGCTCAGATACGCCCTTGGTAAGCAATTAAAGCCAGATACAACCTTCAGGCAATGTCCTCGCAACCCGGTCCCACTGAAAACAAACTGTATTCCACTCTATTACCTCACAGTGGGAATTAACAGCATGTCTCTGATGAGTTCTTCAAATGCTGAGTGAATTAATAATCTTCTAATACATCAATAGTGTGGGTGAGGAATAACTGCTATTCGCTGTCCCTGTGACTGTTGTAACCATTCGTTGATGCCAGAGAAATACTTAAGCATGTAGAGCCATAGCTACGATTCACGGATCCATGTAAGCTGATGAAAAACAATGACCTCAGTGGTACAACCGCGCCAGCCCTAACTGAGTTTGTTTTCATTGATATCATTGTAACGTGCTGATTGAAACGTGATATCCTCATGTTCGTCTGTTTCTCTGTTTAGGTGGTCTTCGCTGAAGTAATATGCTAATTAGCAATCAGTGTAACTGTAACATCTCAAAACAAAGTCCTGTGAGTTTGGCTCACGCGTTCTTGCCTCAGACTTGGCAAAAAGCTTTCTGTCGTCAGGTGAGATGTAGGTCACTTCTATTCTCTTCTTCAAAGTGTAGCTACATCAGATTTGTAATGTTCTCTGAGACTACATGAGCTGTGACGCTTCATTTGAGCTATTTGACTGAATGATAACAACACTGTGGACTTTCTTGTGGCGGGTGATAATCAGTGTTCGAACTATACCATGGACTTTGGGGGTCATGCATGAATTAATTATATTTTTGCAATTTTACACATAATAATCCACGATGATCACATTACACAAAACTGAAATTGCACGTCAAAATAACACATTGTCAATATTTTTTGAGACCCCCCCAAAATTTCACAAATCCCGTTTTCAGGGGAGCCCATGTCTTATTAAGGGGAGCCGAGCTCCCCCTAGCTCCCCCGTAGTTCGCGGCCTGGTGATAATTTCATTAATGCATAATAGACCTCATAGTCTCTGTTCCAAAACTTAACCTCACTGCTTACTGCCTACATTGCTAACTACCTTATAATACAGCATGCTGATGGAAATAATACCTCATAACCAACTTGTTTGGAATGCTGTACATAGGTATCAAATCTGCCACATAAATAGCATTGCTGTCACATCAATGCATGTTAATAAGCTAACAATGCAATACTTTAATAACCATAAACAATACAAAACTCATATTAATATTGTGACATATTAGTAAGATATACAGTTAAAGGGGTAGTTCACCAAAAAATGAAAATTCTGTCATTAATTACTCACCCTCATGTCGTTCCAAACCTGTAAGACCTTTGTTAATCTTCGAAACACAAATTAAGATATTTTTGATGAAATCTGAGAGCTTTCTGACCCTGCATAGACAGCAACGCAACTACCACATTCAAGGCCCAGAAATGTAGTAAATACATCGATAGTATAGTCCATGTGACATCAGTGGTTCAACCATAATATAATGAATCTATGAGTATACTTTTTGGGAGCAAAGAAAACAAAAATAAAGTCTTTATTCAACAATTTCTTCTCTTCTATATCAGTCTTCAACGCGCATACACGAGATTACACGTGAGTAATTAATGACAGAATTTTCATTTTTGGGTAAACGATACCATAAAATACAGTTGTGCTTATAAATTTACATGCCCCTTGCAGAATATGCAAAATGTTAATAATTTTAACAAAATAAGAGGGATCATGAAAATAGCATGTTATTGTTTATTTAATACTGTCTTGAATGAGCTATTTCACATAACAGATGTTATGATGGTATATATGCTCCACAAGACAAAATAATAACTGAATTTATAAAAATGACCACGTTCAAAAGTTTAAATACCCTTGAATCTTAATACTGTGTGTCATTTCCTGGATGATCCACAACTGTCTGTCTGTTTTGTGATAGTTGTTCATGAGTCCCTCGTTGGTCCTGAGCAGTTCAACTGCCTGCTGTTCTTCAGAAAAATCCTCCAGCTCCTGCACATTCTTTGGTTTTCCAACATTTTCTGCATATTTGAACCCTTTCCAAAAGTGACTGTATGATTTTGAGATCCATCTTTTCACATGGAGGACAATTGGGGGACTCATACATAACTATTATATAAGGTGAAAACATTTACTGGTGCTCAAGAAGGCAACACAATGCATTAAAGGGTTAGCTCACCCAAAAATGAAAATTAGCCCATGTTTTACTTACCCTCAAAGCATCCTAGGTGTATATGACTTTCTTCAGACGAATCCAAACAGAGTTATTTTAAAAATTTTCCTTGCTCTTCCAAGCGTTTGAATGGGAGTAAGCGGGTGTTTTTTTTTTTCAACTGTCCAAAAGTAGTCAAATAAAGCGCGTGTTTCCGTAATAAATGTGCCTCACACGGCTCCGGGGAGAGAAAAAAGGTCTCCTGGACCTTGAATCGATGCATTTTGTAAGAAAAATATCCATATTTACAATCTTATAGATGCTTTTTTCTCACTTCCGCTATCTGGCATACGCGGCAGCCGTTCCGGCGGAACAGCTTGCATGTATGACAGTCAGCAGAAGTGAGAAAAAAGTATTTATAACATTTTATGGATATGGATATTTTTCTTACAAAAACGCATTGATTCACTACAGGAGACCTTTATTCACCCCCCCGAGCCATGTGAGGCACATTTTATTATGGATGCACGCGCTCTATTTGATTACTTTTGGACTGTTGAAAAAAAACACCCGCTTACTCCCATTCAAACGCTTGGAAGAGCAAGGAAAAAATTTAATTTAACTCCGATTGGATTCGTCTGAAAGAAGAA
>NW_015640445.1:2040801-2043145 GCF_001515625.1 Sinocyclocheilus rhinocerous | reverse complement strand
GAAAGAAGAAAGTCATATACACCTAGGATGCTTTGAGGGCAAGTAAAACATGGGCTGATTTTAATTTTTGGGTGAACTAACCCTTTAAGAGCTGGGGGGTGTAAAACTTTTGAATTGGATGATCAGGGTAAATTGTACTTATTTTGTCTTCTGGGAAACATTTAAGTATTTATGTAGGTTCTTAAGTGCAGTACCAAATGAAAACAAAATATGATCTTTAAACAAAATAAGAAAAATTTACACATCATCATGCTGTTATTTTGTCTTGTGGAGAATATATAAACATCTGTTATGTGAAATAGATTATTCAGGACAGTATTAAATAAATAATAACATGCCATTTTCATGATCCCTCTTATTTTATTAAAATTATTACCATTTTGCATATTCTGCAAGGGGAAAGTACATTTATGAGCACAACTGTATATAAATTATATTATTATAATTTAAAACAACAGTTTTCCATTTTGCATACATATATTTAATTATTTAATATATTTTAATATATATTTTGTGATGGCAAAGCTGAATTTTCAGCAGCCACATTACTCTTTAAGTGTCAATGATCCTTCAGAAATCAGAACAACATAACAAAAAAAGTCATTTTTGATGCATTTTTCTTTGCTTATTTTCTTTAAAAAAAAGAATAAATAATAATCTTATTGTTATTGTGTTGTATTTTACAGTCCATTCTTGATTTGCTTTTTCTATGAAGGATACATGTAATGCTGGGCCAAACGGGATATTATAAAAAAGCATACTTTTGCAACCTATTGTTTGGAGCCGTCTTCATGTTAGGACCATATATATGACAGCTAAAAAGAATTCTAGGTAGGCAGCAGTAAGTTTTGGAACAGAGCTAATTTGTATTCGTCTGCCTATCTATGACATCATCAGCCTTTAGCGAAGTCCTTATTTTCCCGCTGATAAATCAATGTACTATGTTTTGTTAGTGAAAAACCAGAATGCTATACATTCAAACATTTCCTTCAAACTCATTCTCCCATTTTAATAACAAGTATGAAACAAACCATTCAAAAGTCCATTGCACTCTGTGCATTAGTCAGGACCAGTGAGGCCTGATACATGGCAGGTGCACTTCCTGTTTTTGTAATTAGAAACAAATTAGGTTAGAGTGCTTTTTCAGGCTGTGCACCGAGGGCCAATGCTCTCTGCCCCTCCAGGCACACTCACACTCACACACACACAGACACAGACACAGACACACAAACACATACAGAATTACACACGACACCACGCTGACAGCCAAATGGTGAAAACCTCCACCGCGACTGCTCGCGAAAGAGCTGCACCTGGAAAATTCATACAACTATTTTTTCATAATTAAAGTTAGCTCCATTTGTCTCCGGCACAAAGAGACGGATGAAGTGAAAGGCAGCCTGTGTTCGCACAAAGAAAGGGGCTGCCGTTGGTTTGGAGCAGGATGCTCTTCCCCCCTTCTTGTTTTGTGTGCAGGCCTAATTGAACACTGATGGATTTACATTAATTTCCTGCCCACACCTGCTTCCTTTATTTCGCTTCAAGGTAGCGCAGGAGAGCGATGTGCCTCCACGCCATTATGACTAATGGACGACCACGGTGAGCAGGTTTCTGTAGGAGAGAGGAACCTGTCACCATAGCGAACACCTCCCTGCCGCTCGATATGCAGCTGAAGCCTGGCAACACACGGACCTGGGAATTTCAGACATGTGAAGGCTCTTTGCCTGGGCCGCAAATACAGAACAACAACAACGTGTTATCAAGGACTTGTCAGACCTATTTGTGAGGGGTAAAAAAGGGTAAGGCTAAGTCAAAGCAGAAGGTATTTTGAAATGTTAATAAGATGAAACCCTTTTTGTGGGATATTTTTTCACATGCATTCCATTAATCTTTCAAAAATAACAAACAACTGGCAAAACTGCTTTGAGAAGGTGGGGAATACAGCATCTTTGGTGTGAAATTCCTAAATTGTGCGACTCACATAACGTGATTAAACCAAGGGGTCAAGGTTAGCATGTTAGCATGCTAATTAGCCACTGCTAGTAGAGGCTGTAATATTTCTCCATTGGCAGCCATTCAAAATGAGCTGTGAAATACATACAGTATATGTGACCCTGGACCACAAAACCAGTCTTAAGTAGCACGGGTATATTTGTAGCAATAGCCAACAATACACTGTATGGGTCAAAATTACAGATTTTTCTTTTATGCCAAACGTCATTAGGATATTAAGTAAAGATGTTCCATGAAGATATTTTGTAAATGTCCTACCATAAATATATCAAAACATACATTTTGATTAGTAATATGCATTGCTAAGGGCTTCATTTGGACAACTTTAAAG
>NW_015640445.1:2026441-2040684 GCF_001515625.1 Sinocyclocheilus rhinocerous | reverse complement strand
GGATATTAAGTAAAGATCATGTTCCATGAAGATATTTTGTAAATGTCCTACCATAAATATATCAAAACATACATTTTGATTAGTAATATGCATTGCTAAGGGCTTCATTTGGACAACTTAAAAGGCGATTTTGTCAATATTTAGATTTTTTATTTTTTTTGCACATTCAGATTCCAGATTTTCAAATAGTTGTATCTCGGCCAAATGTTGTCCTATCTTAACAAACCATACATCAATGGAAGCTTATAGCTTTCAGATGATGTATAAATCTCAATTTCCAAAAATTTACCCCTATGACTGGTTTGGTCCATGTTCACATGTAAGCATATATACTGCTAACATATCATTATAGTATAATATATGAAATAGGAATGCTAATTGAACACTGATGGATTTACATTAATTTCCTGCCCACACCTGCTTCCTTTATTTCGCTTCAAGGTAGCGCAGGAGAGCGATGTGCCTCCACGCCATTATGACTAATGGACGACCACGGTGAGCAGGTTTCTGTAGGAGAGAGGAACCTGTCACCATAGCGAACACCTCCCTGCCGCTCGATATGCAGCTGAAGCCTGGCAACACACGGACCTGGGAATTTCAGACATGTGAAGGCTCTTTGCCTGGGCCGCAAATACAGAACAACAACAACGTGTTATCAAGGACTTGTCAGACCTATTTGTGAGGGGTAAAAAAGGGTAAGGCTAAGTCAAAGCAGAAGGTATTTTGAAATGTTAATAAGATGAAACCCTTTTTGTGGGATATTTTTTCACATGCATTCCATTAATCTTTCAAAAATAACAAACAACTGGCAAAACTGCTTTGAGAAGGTGGGGAATACAGCATCTTTGGTGTGAAATTCCTAAATTGTGCGACTCACATAACGTGATTAAACCAAGGGGTCAAGGTTAGCATGTTAGCATGCTAATTAGCCACTGCTAGTAGAGGCTGTAATATTTCTCCATTGGCAGCCATTCAAAATGAGCTGTGAAATACATACAGTATATGTGACCCTGGACCACAAAACCAGTCTTAAGTAGCACGGGTATATTTGTAGCAATAGCCAACAATACATTGTATGGGTCAAAATTACAGATTTTTCTTTTATGCCAAACGTCATTAGGATATTAAGTAAAGATCATGTTCCATGAAGATATTTTGTAAATGTCCTACCATAAATATATCAAAACATACATTTTGATTAGTAATATGCATTGCTAAGGGCTTCATTTGGACAACTTAAAAGGCGATTTTGTCAATATTTAGATTTTTTATTTTTTTTGCACATTCAGATTCCAGATTTTCAAATAGTTGTATCTCGGCCAAATGTTGTCCTATCTTAACAAACCATACATCAATGGAAGCTTATAGCTTTCAGATGATGTATAAATCTCAATTTCCAAAAATTTACCCCTATGACTGGTTTGGTCCATGTTCACATGTAAGCATATATACTGCTAACATATCATTATAGTATAATATATGAAATAGGAATGCTAACTGATAGCTTGATGTATGTTCATGTATTCTAGACCATCATGCCTGTAAGGAGGATCAACCAATCACATTTAATCTACAATTTCCCTATTGTGTCTGCCCACTTTCTCAGCAGCATTGGTTTTGGAAGTATTTTTCCCATAGGGATTTTAAAAATGTCTTCAATGTTACAAGCCATGAACCAAGCCAATAAGCTACGAGGTGAATCACAACATTATTCATTTCAATTCAAGTTTATTTGTATAGCGCTTTTCACAATACAAATCGTTGCAAAGCAGCTTTACAGAAAATTACGTTTCTACAATATTTAGTAGTAGCTTATCAGTGGTGACTGTCAGTTAATGTACATATGGCAGAAATGTGGGGAAAATCAAAGACGTAATCAAACAGACGATGAACACTATTAACAGCAATTATTATATGATGCAATCAAACATAGACTTTATAATAGACATTATAAACTTTTATTTGAACTAAAAAAGTATTTGAAATCAAAATGACAAAGGTACAAGACTGTAAGGCAGTCATTTTGCAAGGACTTAATGGCTTTAGTGAGGGAAAGAACTACAATCCCATGAAGCACTGCAAATGACATGATAAATTTAAACATGCCGAAATATTAATAAAATAGCTATTCATTTAAAGTTGTTGATTATATAGAAACAATATATTTTAAGTGTATTGCAAAATATAAATATTTATGTGGGTGTTCGCCACAACTCACTGATTGGTGAATTTTCTGTATAGCATTATGGGTAATGTAGTTTTTCAACACAAATTCAGCTGTTAAACATGATTACTTTAAAAACAATCTGAAATAATGTAAATGGATGGCTACAACATCGATTAACAACCTCAGACCTCACAATAGGTCTGTCATAAATGGTATAAATAAGTTATCATAAAAAAATCCCTATGGATTTACTTCTTATTGTTGCACTCCATTGAGGTTCTGGTTATTGTTAGGGTTTGGAATAGTGTTATGGCTTTGATTATTAAACAGAAATGAAGTAAAAAAACAAAAAAACAATGGATGTTGATCCAGGAACATGTCCTACTTGGCTAAATCACATAATGCCAGGGGATTATGATGTATTCAGTTAATAATTCACAATAGGAGCAGCTAATTTATGCTTAAAGTAGTTATGTTAAGAGTAGACCATCTCTTTGCATTTTGTCATTTTGCGATTCTCTCACACATGTGACGGGTGGCTGTAATGGGTAACTGCACCAGGGGGAGGTGATAGCAGGCTTCTATACCGGGACGGGGCAGCTCCCAGCAGCTGGAGCCTAATTGCAAACACTGAAAGAGAATGAGCTCTATCATTGATGATAATAATTGCGCACAAAATCTCCAGGGTATTGTTCTACTCCTCTCACAGTTCCTTTTTGTTCAATAATGTGTTTAAAAGCTTTGGATAGTACAAATGTTACCTTTCAGGATCAGAGAGCTATTGTCATTTACATTTTAAAGTGCTTTACGAGAGCACAGATGATCCACTGAATATTCCCCAAACATGCTCATGCCTAAATCACTCAACAAATGGTTTACAAACACTTAAGTGCTCTGACACACGGTGACCCCATGGTATAGATATAGGGGACCTTCTTTGAATCGCTAAAAATAAGTTAGAATTCATTTTAGAATGGCACTGCCAAGTCACACCATAAAAAAATAAGCACATTTTTTGGTATCAAGAGCTTTTTGCTTTATGTATTTTTCTTTATAATAAATTTATTTTATTATATTAATAACAAACATAACAAAAATACTAATAATATCACTACTAATACTACACTACTCATTATTAATATTATTGAGTCTAGAGTCTTCACTATATATACTGTATATTATAATATATATATTTAAAATTTTTATTATACAAATATAATTTAAATGGCTTGTATTGGAAGTACAATAGAAAGCATAACAATCATAAAATAATTGTTTTAGTCTTTTGAAGCTACTTTACCAACTTCAAGTTTCTGCTGAATGCACACAAAAAAATCTTACTTATGAACCCGAGGTGAATGTGAACAAAAGACAGATGCCAATGGAATCTGTTCAGGAGCGAAATGAATACTCTTCTATTTATCAATAACATGACCTTCAAGACTGCACTGTAAAATATTGAAATGGCATGTGGAGCAGTTGTAGCTGTAGCAGTTAAACAAATTCTTTGTTTAAAGAAAGAATGTTTAAATGCACCATTCCAGAACTGTGTTCTGTTTCACTGTAAATAGTGAATGTGAGAGGCAAAACAATGATGTGCAAACAAGCCAAAAAGTAATGATGTCATTGCTGTTGCATGAATATTGTAAAATACTTTTCTCATTGCCAAAAATTACCTCATGTTCCAGAGACTGTCTAAATCTTCGTCCTCAAGCCTCAAAATATATAAGTATCAAAATTTTGGGTCCGTATTTTTTGTTTTTTAAAACATGTTTCTATGTGATTTATTTAAGTTATGTAATAAAAAATGATTCGGAGTAAAAACATTAATATTGTGAAATATTATTATAATTTAAAATAACTTTTTTTATTTTCATATTTTTAAAATGTAATTTATTTCTGTGACGGCAAAGCTGAATTTTCAGCATCAATACGCCAGTCTTCAGTATCACATGATCGTTCAGAAATCATTCTAATATAATGATTTGGTGCTCAAGAAACATTTCTCAGTTTTATCAATGTTGAAAACAGTTGTGCTGCTTAATATTTTTTGATTCTTTGATGAACAGAAAGTAAAAAAAAAAAAATTGGTGATAATTATAAATGTCTATACTGTCACTTTTGATCAATTTAATCTGTCCTTGCTGAGTAAAAGTGTTAATTTCTTTCCAAAAAAGTACTGATCCCTTTTGAAAGGTAGTGTATTGTATATATGTTAGTAGTTCTATTATATGTATATAAATATACTGTATATACACACACACACACACACACCATGCACTCCACCTTTTCTTGTAAGATATTAAAACCCGTGCAGAGGTGTGTTTTGACATCTTTCAGGCTATGGCGGGATACAGAGGGGACGTGACCTCTGAGCAGCAGGAGCAATGCCTCTCTGCAGGTCACAGGGTTGACCTTTGACCTCTCCGGACGTGTCTCCATGGGGAGAGGAGCGGTGAGGAGTCATGGGAAATACAGGCGACAGCAGGGGCCATGTCTTTAACCAGATGGCAGGCTTAGATTAGTCATGTCCTCCCTGCTTGACAAAAAGACAAGCACAGCCCTATCAAATCTGTCATTTCTCACATACAGCCTCTAAAGGTGAGTGATACAAATGCAAAAAGCATCATGGCATATTCTACAAAGTGACAGTGCGGTGGGTTGTTGTTCCGATCAATGATGTCTTCATCTGCCTTCCCAGCAGCGTGCAAGATAATTAGCTGAGTTTTGTGTTGACGACGACTAAATCTGCCCTCATTAAGGAAGGATGGTGAATCATTTTGGAAATGAAATTCAGATGCATTAATATTGTAGATGTATCAGATTAGCTTTCCGAAAATGTTCTGAATGTTTGGACAGTTATAAAACAATGCATAAAAACTGGCATAACACCGCTACACTCTAAGAAATCATTGTTTGGCTTAACTTGAGTCAAATGTGGACAGTTAAGCGCAGATGCTGCCCCACAGCTGTTTCTTTATTGGTCTTTTCAATCACAGTGCTGGTTGTCTACACAATGCAAAAACTGACCTCTAACCTTCAACTTTGTATAGCATTGGTAACATCCTGATAGCATTACTCTTTGTCCCGATCGGATTCCATTCATGAGTTTTATGATTTATTATGAACTGAATCCATGATTTTTTCTTGACAGGTGACTGTGATGGAGTTGACCAATGAAAGCAGTTTAAAGCCTGCACGGGTCCTGTTTGGTAAACGTTCACCAGCAGTACTTAACAGAACACCCGAACCATTATCTGACAGCAGCACTAATTTAATTCTGTACCAGACCAGAACCGTTTGACATAAAGACCGCGAGTCGCGACCCGAACCGCACTCGCATTAAATCTATTACACCAGGTAAGCAAGATTATTTCTTTTATCATGTAACACAAGCAATCAAACCAACATTTGTGTTCACAAAATAAAAACTAAACTAAAACTAACAAAAATATTAATGAAACTAATAAAAACTAAACTGAATTGTATAGCAAATTTGAAAACGATATTAAAATAACGAATTTAAAAATTCAAAACTATAATAACCTTGATGTAGACTCAACTCAAATACCTTGTGTAATAAAGACCTAACTGAACAAAGCAACTCCTACAAACATTAAATATGTAAAATTATACCGATACTAGAACACTGAACACTAATCTTTTTCAAAAACACATAACACTTAATTGCTCTGTCTGAGCATTGCCAAAAATGATCTCAAGTCTTTGTCCTTAAGCTCCAAATTATATACAGTATATCAAAATTTGTGGTCAATAAAATGTTTTATATGTTTTTGAAAGAAGTCTCTATGTCATTTATTTGATCAAAAATTGGAGATGGATTAAAACAGTAATAGTGTGACATATCATGAAAATCTGAAATAACTTTTTTCTAAATAAACTCTTTTAAATTCACAAATTTTAAAACACTGAACACTAACAAATCCTCTATTTTCTAAAATAACACTTAATTTCCACAGTTACTCTCCTAATCAACACACACACACACACACACACAAATTACTGATGTTGTCCCAGCACAAATGGACTGTTAACTGCCATTTTACATATTTAAAGGGATAATCCACTCAAAAAATGACAATTCAGACAATTAATTTATTCACCCTCAATGTCGTTCCAAATGTTGTTCTATGATTTTCTTCTGTGGAATGTAAAAGAAGATATTTTGAAGAATGTAAAGTTTTAGTTCCAGTTTTAGTTCCCATTGATTTGCACTGTATTTTTGTCAGTGGGAACCAAAACTGGTTACCAACTTTCTTCAAAATATCTTCTTTTACATTTCACTAAAGAAAGGTTTGGAACGACATGAGGGTGAGTAAATTATGACAAAATTTCCATTTTTGGGTGAACTATACCCAGTTAAATGGATTGAATGCAGTGAAACAGAATGTTCAAGTTGTGACAGAATGTTTAAGAACTGTGTTGCATAAGCTCATTTTAATTAAGTAAACTGAACAAGCAGCAAAAATAATTTTGTTAAGTGTAAAATGGGCTAAACTTTTCTGACCTTTCCGCAGTACGGGACAGATGCAGCACGACAGATTGCTGGGGAATGCGAGGAACACTTTAGAAGCGGGAAGGGGAGCGAAAGAGAAGGAGAAAGACCATGGCCCCTCCAGCCCTATAGAGAGAGCAGAAAACAGGACAAGGTTAATGTACTATGACAGACAGGAGCCAACAACTCTCTTTAATGTTGTCCCGTTAGGACGCCCCCGGTGCAAGCATCTTTCGTATCCTTTAGGAGCCTCTCTGCCAACAACTGGTGGGGGAGAGAGCTGCGGACCAGCTGCCAAACATGACATTTTCTGGCGAGGGCCACTGAACCCCAGCAGGTGACATCTGTGGAACAGCCTTTCATCCCCCGTGCCTGGCAGTGGAAGGGTACCTGCGCAAGGCCCCGGAGAGGGATAGATGAATGTGCTCCGTCTCTCTCCCCCAGCTGGGGCTCCGCATAGCCACAGGGCCGGGGCGGCCCACGCTCCCCGGCTTCCAGAGGCAACATCTGCACCCACTGTTGCCTTTGTCCCCATCAGCAACCGATAACACGTACCGTCGCGGCCTTCCAGCGCAATTTAAACAGGGGCTGATCATTACAGGGATGAATAAATACTATCATCATGAGAGGTTATTGCTTCATATCAGCTGTTTGATCAAATATGTATAACCGAGCCGAGCGGCTATGAGACGAATATCAAGAGCTGCCCGATTGTGTGCTGCCACGGTGATTTGTAGAGAAAGTAGTTGGCAGCGGATCAGAAAAAATTTCATTTAACAGCCGCTGACATTGACGAGGATGTTAAGAGCTAAATATCAAGGTGCTTTGCAACTTCATGTCTTGTATGAAAAAAATAAGTAATGCTTTATATAATGCACATTTTGATTAATTGCAGCCACTTACCTTCATATTAAAGTCATGTTAAAGTCGTTACATTTATTTTAATAACGTTTTATTCAATACAGATTGTTTCAAAGAAGTTTTACAGGAACGTCACACTGTTAATCTTTGTAAAATTCATCAATTTTGAAACTAATTCCTCTATTAAGCATTTTGGCAACTCAATGTACAGCTCAGTTTAATTCAGTGTTTTTTCAGGTACCAGTTTGCAAAATCCAGCTGCAATCCTGTGCAATTATGAAACAAGTGCTGTTCAGCTAAAAACAGTTATACAGCAGACAATAGTGTCATGCAGTTTAAGTCACTTCAATGTTGATTCAGTTCAGTTCAGTAATCTTGCTGTTTTAAAGTTAGTGCCTTTGGTTATTAAAGTCTACATGATAAGGTATTATGAAAAAGCTTTAGAATGGAATAAGTCATGATAGGCCATGTGTTATAGTGATTTTATGGGCGAGGAGTGTTCTTAAAAGCAATGTGGGTTTTATAAAACATCTGGAATGTGATAAAAGGCACCAATGTTATATTTTATATTAATAATCAGAATTTATCCACAAAGTAATATAGTTCATTAGCCTAACAGTAGGTTGTTTATATAGCAAAATGGTGCATTAAAATAAAATGTGTGGTTAACATAGCATATACATTTTATTACAACCTTGAACAAGCGTCACATAAGTGTTTACCAAAAATGATTTTGTGTGTGTGTGTATGTGTGTTTGCTAAGGGGTGGGTGGTCTGTAATCAGTAATCAATTAAAACAAGTCTAGCATCAATTGTACCTGCTTCTATTCTGGTGTAATTGTCTTTGCTCAGCAACTTTAAATGAATGCTAATTACTCTGACACCGGTGCTCTGGCCCCGTGACTCTGATGTCACTCAGTCTCCATGAGTTCCTGACAGCATTTCTTCCAAATGTGCTTGTAATTGGCAACCCATGGTGAACTGACACACACAATTAAATCCCATTCTCATCATGCAGCTTTTACATTGGGTCAAGTTTAGAGACCATTATACAAATTGAGGGCAAACGTTTACTAAGCGTTTCATAGTCCTTGAGGGTCTTAATTATATTATTTCTGCAGTATAATTTTAATAATAAATGTAATAAATTTCTGCAGTCAAAAGGATTTTTTTTTTTGGTGATGGCATGTTGGCTATTGATAATTAATGGGTGAATTTCACAAAACAAAAACCATGTCCAGGTCACTCCAAAATAAAAAAAGACAAATAAGAAATAATATTTATCATTAAAAATAAGCCATTTTTATCTTAATTATTATTATTTTTTTTTTTGCAATCTGTTTACCAATTAGATTTTTCAATAATAATTAGCACAGGTAACCTGTAAATTCCCGTGAAAGAAATGTGTGGGGTTTTTTTATTTTATTTTTTTATTTCAGTTAGTATGAATTAAAGACAGCACAAATACTACCATTTAAATAACAAATATTGCATTACTGTAATGGGAATTTAAATGAAAAGTGTCATAAAAATGTAGGCTTAAAAATAGCTTTTTGTTACTTCATTTGATTTTGGGATGAGCTATTTAGCAGGACATGTGATAGATTTTGTCAGAATCAAAATATAACATTTAATAATTATTGAGATGGCCTGTTGATCATTTATGTGTGAATCTCACAAAAACATGTCCAGGCCACTCTAAAATAAGAAATTATCTTTTGCATTTAAAAAACAGGCCTACTTTTTATAGGACTTCATTTTCCAATAAGATTTTTCAGTGACAATTAGGCACATGTAAATCTCATTACAGTAATGTACAAATTTTTTTATTTTTTATTCTTTATTTAAATCAGCATTAAATAAAGATAGCAACAGATACTACCATTTAAATAACAAATATAATATATAATTTCAGTTTTTGCATTACAGTAATGGGAATTTAAATGAAAACTGTGCCTAATTGACACAAAATACAAGCTTCAAAATTTAAGAAAAAAAAAAGTTACTGCTTTTGATTTCGGGATGATATTCGACCAGGATATGCTTTAGATTTTCATAGAATCACAATTGTATCTTCTTCAAAATATTCAGAATCATCTATAAAAAACACAGAGCTTAACAGAACCTGTGTTTACATTCATGACGGTCATCTTGAGGTGCTGTGGTCAGATGGTGTTTGTGCAAACATGGGGTTGATGGGGCAGAGAGTGAACAGGCTTCCCAATGCTCTGCTTTCATCTTCATTTTCAGTTTTGACCCGGGCCAACGCCTCCCGATGTTTCCACATAGGTGGGCCGCTGTACACCCGCAAGTGCCATGTTTAAAAAGGGCTCCTGCCTGCTGTTCCCCTTCCTCTGCCACCTCCCTGGGTGTGAACCTCACCGTGTTGGCTGGCAAACAAAGCCCAACATGAGGCGTGCTCGAAATGAAAGAAGGTAAAGAAGATGAAAAGAGCAGAGAAGAGAGGAGCGCAGAGCCCTCCAAGAGATCCACACATGTGCAGACTCTGTGCAGAGGGGTGAGACCGTCATGCTAAAGATAGTGGTGCTTTGACAGCTCCCAACATCTTGAGTTGAAGTGTGCCATGTGCTGAGTGTCTCTCAACATCTTCAGTCAGGTTTGCAGTCTTCCTCTCCGGTTTCATGCTGAGTGGAAAAGTAAAATAGGAAATATGCAATTTCATCATTCATTTTAAAGCGACTGTAACCTCCTGTCTTTTGCACAAAGACCTGATGATACTCTTGCGAATGTGATTTACTACCGGCTTCCAGAAGTCTGCGTCGAGGTGTCACAGGTTGCATATGAAAATACCAGAACTATTGTCAGTAACACATCTTCCTACACATTTACAAATGCATAAACTATTAACTGAGGGCATGTAAATTGAATACAGTACATAGCGTTTCCATCCAAATTTGTTTTCACACCGACGACCTGCCAAGAGGCTGTTAGTTTCTTAAGAAGGAAGGGCAAAGGATTAAAAATATTTCAAGAAACAACCAAAAGAAAAAACATGCATAACCGTAAATTAAAAATATAAAGGTGTGAAAAACAAGTCACGAAAACACAGAAATTCATGCCAGTGTCATGCAAATGTGTTATGAAGTGTTATGAAACATGCATAGCTACAGGTCAGTAGAATGCATTTTGATGTTGTGCTTGATCTGTAAAGGTCAATGACATTTTCTTTGCATCTATTAATTTATTTAAAAATACATCAAAAATGCAATTCAACACATAAAAAACCTTTACTGTGTTAAGCATGTTTTTAGTATCTGAATTAAAATTAATTTTGAAAGCCATGTAACTGTCCTGATATCATATTAAATGCTCATTAAAAGAAAGAAATTCTATTTCATAGATAAATTAAATATTTTACCAAAACTGTTTCAGTAATTATTAATATAAAAAAGGTCAAATGGTACAAACAATAATGCAGAATTAAAAAACAAAAACAAACAAAACAAAAAAACAGAGGACCCCTGTAGATCATCACGACTTTGTCAAGGTCAATAAATCTCTTAAAATATCAGATAATTTTACATCTTTACGACAAGGCAACGTTAATAGTTTAGGTTGTAATGTCATGTGGTGCAACTCCTCAAAAATAATAATGTTATTATTTTTAAATGATGGTTACACATGACGTCATTAAATTGCTTTTTAAATAATTTAAAAAAAAAACTTTTAAAATAAAAAACATTAACACAAATACAAATATGATGATGCTGATGTTTATTGTTGTTGTGTTATTATTATTATTTATTTGTCAATTAATTTATGATATTAGTTTATTCTGACTTTCAGTAAATGTTTTCTGATTGTTAAAGTTGGAGGATCATGCCTATCACAGTTAATGTGATGAACTGCACCATTGTGTGACATTGAGGGTCACTGATGTCATACAGCCACCAAATGGTTAAAACCATAAGAAAAAATTGCTCAAAAAACTACTTGCCACTCTGTGATAATTTATTACCTAATTCAAAACCTTCATACATTAAGTATGACTTAAGTATCCAAACACATTTCCGGGACAGTGTACCTGCATATACTTGCTCCCAGAAACTGACCTACAGCTTTCACTTCCATCAGTATTCGTCTTTCCTCCTCCAGCAGATACTGTGCTTCAAGCTCAGCTGCCATCTGACCCTCAAACAGCTCATGAGGGTCACGCATGAGAAGAGAGCAGCCGAGACAGAACACTGTCTCCACTTTAAACAGCCTCTCACTCACAGAAGACAAACCAGCGCTAATCCACGGTGAGACAGGGCAGGCACAGGGGAGATATGTGTGTGTGTGCATATTAAGTTACTATGACATAGATCTTTATGTTCTCAGAGCTGGTGTTTCAGTCAATGCTGGTAGTGGTGGAGAGGAGATGGAGGAGATATGTCTGGCGCCTCTGGGGAGAGACTGCAGACCATGCTGGGCGTTCTTATCTCTGGGTACTACAGTGGGGTTTTGTGCCGCGTGTCGGGGCAAGACCTTCGAGAGCGGGGTCCTAAGTACGAGTGAAAGGAGAATGCTCTGTGGAGAACGTTTTGGCTGGCGTCCCTGTGAATCTGCCTGCTAAATGACTCTTGTTATTGTTAGCTAAATAGCACAGAGGATACCAGGAGTGAATGTAACATAGAAAGGGCGTCCAAAACACAGAGCAGACCCAGGTGAACAGAGACAGAGCGTGTTTAATCAGTTCTTTAATGGAACTGTGACTTAAGAATGATAAACAAGCTGATGCAGTTTGTTAGAATGATTAATGACAAATGAAGCATGATAGTTATTGTTGCTGGCTCTGAAGGTTATTGCTAATGCTCATATTAAGCTTAGTGACTTGAACAAACCTCTAAGCTTAAAGGGACAGATAATACACAGATACAAAAAAGATTATATTTTTAATAATGTGGGTAACCAAACAGTTGAGGTAGCCATTGACTTCCATAGTTTGGGGGAAAAATAAATACTATGGGAAACAATGGTTACTGACAACTGTTTGGTTACCAACAATCTTTCAAATATATTATTTTGTGTTCAGCAGAAGAAAGAAACTCATACAGGCTTGAAACAAATTGAGGGTGAGTAAATGATGACAGAATTTTCATCTTTGGGTCAACTATGCCTTCAAGTATTAAACTTATATATGGCATATAACTAGTTCTGCACAGTTAAGAGTTATAGACAATTTTTTTCTGAGAGTTTAGCATGGTAATGTACATGACAATGTTAGTGTGTTTGGTCTTGGTGGAATAGATCTGCTACACTGCTGCTGTGACAGAGCAAGTACCGAGACTTGCTACTGCCAATACATCCACAGACACGCTGCTGTGAGCATGTAAGAAATACTGCTGCTCCACCTGCACATATAACATATATGAAATAACCCCCATATGTAACATACATGATATTACACCATAGCAGATCTATACAGGTGGAGCTGGGGAAGGTGGAGGGTTTCTGAAACGTGCTGCAACTGCTACAGCAAGAACTAGCCACATATTTTAATGTTTACTTTTCACAAGTTTATTAGTTACCGATGTGAAAAGAAACCAGTCAGCTTTGCCATGTGAAAAAACATATGATTATGGCAGATTGAGTTAGAACCTATCGGCCTGCGCCATCTAGAGTTTAATGACAGATCTTTGTATAAATTATACCTAAAGTCATGTGGCTTGCTGAGGAGAAGTGCAGAATGAAACAAAAAATCTACTTAGCAATCACATAACATGTTAAAACCACTCAGAACACCTTAGAAACTGTATAAAAGCAATATACTATAGCACATGCATGTCTCCAAGATATCTTTTAAAGAGTGCTTCAACTGGAAAACATCTGTTGTGTACAAACATCTAATAAACATCTTTAAATTATTATTTTTTTAAAACATACAATTTAAATCATCAACATCTTAAAGACCATGGGCGACATTAGGGGGGGGCAAATTGTTGAAAAACCAGATTGTTAGTCATGGAATCCCTGATGTCAGCCCCGCTGCAATTGGAGCGCTTAGCCAAGTGCTAAATACCCTCAACATGTTTTTGCAGCGTTGAGCAATGTAACCCATCACAGACATATCTGTTGATTTCTTAAACGCAATGGCCATTCAGAAACGTTTTGTCAGAATTCACCCTCACTGCTGAAAAAGCCGCAGTTTTTAAGTGCAGTTTTGCACGCTCGTGAATCATCTCATTGCAGACGCGATGTAAAAGATTCATTGTGCAGTTTAGAGAGCCTCATTGATTATAACGGAACTTTGTAAGATCGCGATGAACGAAGATGAGTGACGCTTTTTAGCGATAAAGGGAGCGTGCTTTGCGCACTTTCTAGGGTAGGCTATAATCCATCAGAATTCATATGAAACTTTCGTTTTTCGGACACATAGGCTACACCCTGAAAAGTTTCGGGAATGACATCCGCATATTTATGCGGGATTCACTCTCGAAATAGCAGTGATTAGCAATGGACGGAACATAAAATATGTTGATTTAATTCTGGAAACGGTCCTGGCCAAACCTCCACAGACAGCGCGCGTCCCGAGCGAGATCTAA
This sequence comes from Sinocyclocheilus rhinocerous, assembly GCF_001515625.1. NCBI lineage: Eukaryota > Metazoa > Chordata > Actinopteri > Cypriniformes > Cyprinidae > Sinocyclocheilus > Sinocyclocheilus rhinocerous. The sequence continues at coordinate 2,026,595 of NW_015640445.1, read as the reverse complement.
TTCACGAACCAAAAACGTATGTAAACTTTATTGAGATCGAGACATATCAACCAGTAATTTAATTCCATTTCCAGTAACAGACGGTAGAAAGTTCAGCAATGAATGGTATGCGATTTATGACAGAATATAGTCCCACAACTGATTGTTTATTTTT
>NW_015640445.1:2023724-2026176 GCF_001515625.1 Sinocyclocheilus rhinocerous | reverse complement strand
TTTTTTTTTTTTTCTTGCCCCCCCCTGACTCAAGAGTCAAATGTCGCCCATGTTAAAGACATATTGTCTACTTGTCTATTTAACATCTGACATAAAACATCTTAGAGACGTATTGCAGATGAGCAAACACTCTAAAAAATCATCTTCCAGATAAAAAAAAGCATGCACCTAAAATAGATGTTTCTGCAATGTATGTGTGTAAATTTTTCACAAGATAGCATCACTCGCAAAAATTTTAAAATCCACCAAAAGTCTGCGGAATTTATATATATATATATATATATATATAGTACATATAAAGTTAAGTAAAACCTGTTACACAGTGAATTCACAATTCAGTTTTCATAAAACTGAGGTTACACTCATAATTTTGGTTGAAATGATTAACGGTTCTACTTAATGGAACTTTCCGTGCAATAATTCTACGAGCTCTAATCCTCTCACAGTAAAAGAGCTCTGCTTTGATTTGGATCACCATGAATCTTTGTGAGAGCTCTTATGACCCTCATCTTTGGTGGGCTGACAGCGGTGGCCTGCTGTACACCCCTGAGAGAGTAAACATACAGAGAGAGGCTCCAGTCTCTGAGACGCAGATGCCCTCAGATGGCCCACATATCCAATTAGCTCACTGGATCAATATTGGGCCCTATTTCAGCCCTAATATAGAACAATATGATAGATAAAAAATAAATCTTTTCAATAAAATATTCTAATTTAGGACCAAAAAGGGGTTTACACTCTGATGTCAATGGATAATCTCTATTAATTTCACAAACACTTAGAATCTAACTTTTTACAATTTCCAAATAATCATATAATCAACTCAAGAACTAAATGGTCTTAGATATAAAGTGTGTTTGCTAAACTCTAAACCTAAAGTGCTCCACAAAACCACTAAGTGGAAGCCAGCTCATAAAATCACATTACCAAGTGCTAGGAGAAACGTCTGAGACAAAACTGAGATTTCAAAACCTCCAAATAACACAAAATTTCCTCTTGGAACTGTTAGACACAACAGGGCATCAGTAACGTCATGGACAGCCATCTCTTGGAGGTCATTTGTGTGCATCATCAATGTATAATGACCTAAGACCACCTCCATCGCTTACATAGTTGCAGGATTAAGGGCTTATGACAGAGTTTTAAGAAGGACTGCAGCATTTCCAAAGGCAAAGAGTTGGGCTACTCCTTATTAGGTCATTGATATTAACACACTGAAGTTATTTAGGCACTACTTAAGTGTGCATGTGATCAATAGACTGCTTGCAAGGGTCCATGAGCAATTCCAACTGTCTGCTCATGCAACAACAAACAGGTGCTGGACAGGTAGTGGAAAACCCTGACCGCAAATGTTTGGATTTTTATGTTTTATCATAAATGTTTAATTCATTGACTTTGAATTTAAAAGGCAACATTCCATCCACCTAATCCAAAGGCAAGATCTGTTTTATTCTATTCATAACTCAGCCCATTATGTTAACTCCTTGAGAAATAGTGGGGCTGTAATTTTGCCCGGTGTGTACATTATGTCTGCTCTGCATACAGATGTAAATCAGAAGTGGCGGCCCACTGAAAGAGTCCAGTAAAACCACTGAAGACTCCCAGTGAAGTAGATACTTTATACAGGCCCACCGGAGCTGACCGGCTGGTTGAGCGACTGAAGGAAATTCATTAGGATTTGTCACTCCAACTAACCTGCAAGCCTTATATCACATGAACACACAAACATATTAATTAAAACAAACAGCACCAGCATGACTGCCACCTCTTAAGACGACTGTTAATACAATAAATGTATGAAAGAGTTATATGGGAATGAAAGGTTAGAATTTATGGCTCAAGTGTGTTTGGTTATGATTGCGCTCTCTTGGGCGGGCGGCAGGGATTAAGTGGCTACAGAAGGCCTCCCACAATCCCCTTCCCATGTTTGGATTTATACTGTGCTAGAACTAGACTATTTTCTTATCATTAACTCAAGGCCCTTTAATACATCAAAATATGTATCATTGTTCATTTTGGATAATAGTTACATTTATGAAGGACTGAATAAATTTGACTATACCCGCCAAGTATTGTGTGAGTATCAAAAACTGCTACTCATTATAATAAGAAACTTATTACACTATATTGGTATTATTTATAAAAATTGATATGTTACTTTTTTTAGTTTTTTTAATGCAAGAAATTCATAATAATGCACAAAATAATAATGCATGCATATATTGATACATACATTATATCAAGGAATCCTAAAAAATATATAATGGTTTCCACAAAAATATCAAGCAACACAACTGTTTTCAACATTGATAATTGAAAGAAATGTTTCTTGAGCAACAAATCAGAAAATTTGGTTCCCTTTCAGTCAGTCACGTTCGACGTTACGTCAGTCGTGACTGACGAATTGGGATCTCGCCCGAGAGCCCAATCACCTTCGAGTGTTAACTAAACA
>NW_015640445.1:2000954-2022847 GCF_001515625.1 Sinocyclocheilus rhinocerous | reverse complement strand
ACGTTCTATTAACTATAAGTAACTTTGTAACTATATGTCAACTACATGTCAACTAATTCTCAGAGTAGACTGTTAGGGTAGGTTTAGGGTTAGTAGAATGTTGACAAAGAAAGTGTTAGAAGATATTAAGCAGACAGTCTACTAATACTCTACTAACTGCTAGTTGACATGTAGTTGCAAAGTTACTTACTGTTAATAGAATGTCTAAAGTGGACTATCGAAATAAAGTGTTACCGAAAATGTGAACAATTTCTGAAGGATAATGTTACACTGAAGAGTAGAATTATTATATATATTATTATAACAGTATATATATATATATATAAAGCAAGGCTTTATTTGAAGACATGGTCAGAGACAGGCAGGGTCTAACACCAGCAAACAGAAATAGCACAGGCAAGACACAAGAGATGTCCGGTAAACAGGCGTGAGTCAATCAACAGCGAACGTAATCCAGAGGGCGAGGCAAACGGGTAATCCAGGTAGACAGACGCTAATCCAGGCGAGGTACATACAGAGTCCGAAACGGCAATACAAAGAGGTAATCCAAGACAGACTATAATTCCGGGGCAGGCAACAGACAGAGAGGACGAGATAAACAGACTAGTATACGGACTCAGGTAACTAGACTATGAACAAGACTAAACAAGAATCAGGAAACTCGGAATGGCTCCGTAATGTAGCTATCGCTTGAAGAGTGATAAATGCAATACAATACTCGGCAGTGAGGAAGAGGAAGTCCATGGTTTATGTAGGGTGTTTGATTGGTGACAGCTGTGTGTGTAATCAGTGCAATGGATGATGAGAAATGTAGTCCGGGGTAACATGCAACAGTTTGTGTAGTGTGAGAGTCAATGTAATTGGAAGGCAACATCTGGTGGCGAGCAGACGGAAAACCACGGACCGGATTCATGACAGACATATTTATTTTAGTGTTTTATTATAGTGCACAAACAACAGAAAACAAGATGCAGGTTTAATGTCATGACAGTAATCTACCACTATTGTATGTTTTTAAAACATAAATTGGGGTGGGGTGCAAGAAAATGCTCAATGTCACTGATGCATGATAGCATGATATGCACAAACTTTTAAGAACTACAATACCCATGATACTCACACGTACAACAACAATAACACCTTAAATAGGCCTCCTATTTCTCTCAACAAAGAGGAAACAAGAGGTTTTCAATTGCATTTTTCAGTAAATATAAAATAATATATTTCTTACATATAAAGAATAAGATATTGTGGTATAAATTTAGACTAATAAAGATTTTTTTTTTTTTTTTTTTAATAAACGGATCATTTTCAGGTCTCTGGGACCCCCAAACATAAAGAAAGTACAGTCAGTCACACCAAAACATGAGGGTTGAGCTGGTTCCAGATCAGAGCAGCTTTTACAGGCGCAGACCGCTGGTCTCTCAGAGGGGGCAGAGGGAGTTGAGGCAAGAGACAGACTAAGAGCGCAATACATCTTGAACGTTCAAACAAATTATAGTTTTGTGCCACCTATGTAAACAGCACTGGGCTCTTGGCCTGACGCAGCCGAGAGCACACAGGTTTACATCATACCCAGATCAGTGTACTAGGTCACCGACAAGGTAAAATCCATTTAAAGAAGTGTCACATATTCTGTTAATGAGGACAGTTTTCAGCTGGGCAGACTGAAGAACATGCTGTGCCTTATATGTGTGAAAACGGGGAGAAAAAACTGTTGAGCGCTGAGCAGTGAAACATGTTATCTTCTGTAATGTGTTCTGGGGAACACTTGCGACACTACTGGGACACTTGAAGAAAAGGGAAGCAAATTAGAAAAACGTTGATTACTAATTACATATTCATTTTTATAATCGTTTGGAGAGATACTATGATCAAGTCAATTACGTATCATAAGGCGATGATGATTCTTAGTTGATGAGGATGCACAGTGAGTGGCAACAATTTGAACTTTGAAAACCCATCAAACATGTGAAGTGACGATAAAAGCATTCTCGTAAAGCACAACAGCAGCTCTCGTCGTGTCAGTCTCGATGCGTTCTCTCTCTTTCTCTGGTGCCTACGTGAGCAGCGTCACACTAGCTATTCTTGTAGGTTTGTTAATTGTTTGTCACCCACCAGGTTCCATCTGTCGGAGTCCCTCAGTCCCTGAGCCATGTGTGCCGGCGCTGCATCCCGCTCCTGCGTCACTGACCTGCACCGCTCTCTTCCCTCCCTTACACTCATACCATCCTACTAACATCATATCCTTAAACCTCCTTATTGGAACCTTTGAGGGCCCTTATCTAATTGAGGGCAAAAGCAATTAGAATGTATGTGGTTTTCAGTTGGCAGTCTGGAAAATCTGCCTCCACCTTCTAAGTGTGAAGAATCACATTTCTTGTGATGTTAGCGTCGTGTCCAGCCAAGCTCTACAGGACTATTGTGATGTACATCTTTGAATTCTTGCACCATTTACAGTACTTTCACATTTCCTTTAGTGCATTTTTCTTATGCTATATTACTATAAAGAGATGGATAGCAGTTGTTGGAGTGTGGGTAACCTTCACCCGGGCGATGTGATAGGGCCGTCTGTCTTCATGCCATGACAAATGAGAGGTGGCGCTGCGGTGTAGTGGGGAATCATACAGGCTGAGCTGGGCTAATGTACCACCACTGGAAACAGGTGGCTGGGGTCCCAAGGAATTCTGGGTCACCTTCACATATGGGGGTCAAGGTTTGGCTTGTTAGCTTCAGAAGTTATTCCTACAACAATATGCCAAAAACATGTTTCAAAAGTAGCTGTGTTTTTTATTTTCATTGTTTTAAAACTTGTCATATATATATAAACTGTATATATATATACAAATTGTATATATATATATATATATATATATATATAATGTAATGTTTAATGAACTTCATGTTGTTAATTACAATGGAATATATTTTCTTTCTCTGTGTATTTTTATATAAATATGGTACAAGATTATCCTATTTAAATCAAGACAAGACAAGGAAGGTCAAAATGTAGGTGATGCAAAGCTGAATTTCCATTAGCCATTACTCCAGTCTAAAGTGTCACATGATCCTTCAGAAATCATTCTAATATGCTGATTTATTATCAGTGCTGGAAACTGTTGTGCTGCTTAATATTTGTTTGGAACCTGTGATACTTTTTTTCAGGATTCTTTGATGAATAAAAAGTTAAAAAGAAGAGCATTATTTAAAATATAAATATTTTCTAGCAATATACACTACCGTTCAAAAGTTTGGGTTCAGTAAATTTGTATTCTTTCTTTTTTTGAAAGAAATAAAAAAATTTATTCAGCAAGGATGTGTTAAATTGGTAAGAAAATAGAAACCATTATTTTATATTGTAATAACATTTTGCAAGATTACTGTTTTTTTCTGTATTTTTGATCAAGTAAATGCAGCCTTGATGAGCATAAGAGACTTCTTTAAAAAACATTACAAGTCTTACTGATCCCAAACTTTTGAGCGGTTGTGTATATATATACTGTATATACCTGTCCTGCCTATATACCTTTTCAGTTTCTAACCACACATAGAAAATAAAAATAAAAAAATAAAACATACATTCAGCAGCTTTGAAAATAGACAAATGAATAACAGAACAATCATAAATTCGTAAAAGAATCCTCCATGTAATTATCTTTTCTCCCAAGAGTAAATGCAAACTTTCCCACTCATCAGAGTCTTAGGACTAGAGCCACTACTGATGGGCTCGAAATCTCTTGCCATCACAAACAAGGAATAGATTTTCTCATATTGATTTAGAAGCAATATTTCCTCAATCCTAGAAGCTGTGGCTTCATAAACCACTGGAATTTCCAAACTGCATGCTATTTGTACCAGAGGTAGCAGCAGACATGTTTCTGAATCCGCCCGTCTTTACAGTGATTGCTTTTGGAAGAACACTATTATAATCTATAGCTTGCGTAATCATAAGTCATTTTGGCTTCATTTACTTTTTCCTAAATAGAAACACATTAGCGTGAATAACAAAACTTAATATGGTACTACTGACAATATATGATAAGAAAGGATAACAGAAAAGTGTGAAATGGTATACTATAAAAAAAACAAATGTTTACATATTGGTAAGTCATAGGGGTTTTGAACGACATAAGGTTGAGTAAATAAGTATTTTAATTTTTGGGTGAACTATCCCTTTAACAAATAATGGCTATATTCACACATACTTATGTTGTTTCAAGCCAAGCGCACAGGAAACTTGTGACCCTTTATGTTGTATGTAACAGAAAGCCCTAGATTGCAGCCAATTTGTGACAAATTTTAAAGGGGTCATATGATGTTGCTAAAAAGAACATTGCTTTGTGTATTTGGTGTAATGAAATGTGTTTATGCAGTTTAAGGTTAAAAAAATACATTATTTTCCACATACTGTACATTATTGTTTCTCCCTTAACATTCATCCACGGGCCGCATTTGGCCCGCGGGCCGTAGTTTGGACACCCCTGACTTATACTGTCTTTTTACGCGTTGCGCTCATAGACTGTATAAAAACATGGACGTAGTGTCCGTGACATCACATGTGACGACCCCGGGCTGGACTCCGCTTCGTCGACAGTGAAAGCCGATCCGGCGATCCACAGCGCGAAGTTGATGTATTTCCTCAGCGACCATCATGGATCAGCTCTAGGCATGACAAAGCGGATATCGACCTCTTTTGGAAGACCAAACAAAGTAGCTTTGCTTTCACAATGAAACACACAGCGTCTTCACGACATGGCGCCTGCGGCACCAACAATACTACAGCGAGAATAAAAGTTAAAATATTTGGGCGGTGTTATGCAAATCTTCCCACATCGTGACGTAGATATGTGGGAGCGTGTTAGAACGAGCCGTTTTAGGTAGGCGTGGTTGACTCTTAACTATTATAAAGAATATCTCTTTGGATTTGAGACTTTAGCCTTTGCAACTTTACAGATCTTCTTTATACACCAAGAGCTTGTAACACTTCAGAGAAAGGAAAAATTGAAATCGCATCATATGACCCCTTTAAACTAGCTGGAAACCTAACCAACCAAGTTTTTCTCACTGCATTTTTTGCTCCCTTTCATCGTACGCAGCTATTTTTAAATAAACACGGCATGCTTTAACTCTCTAAAGGTGTTAACCATCATGATTTTAGGCTCCAGTCCTATTGGAAAGCCAAACTGTTGTTAGGTTCCCCTGATTTCTAAAGGATGATGAATAATTCAGAAACGTTTGTTGTCATTCGGTCCACTCAGAACTGCCCAAATCTCCTGTAGGGTCTGCTACAGATGCTGGCAGATCTGGACTGAAATGATTATCAACTCCAAATTGTGCTTGCCAGCTTTCCAGTAACACTGCTTCACAAAAACGTGTCAGAGAGTGCCAGGGAATGCAAGCCAATAGGCACCAGAAATTAATACCAGCAACGGGGCCCTCTTAAGGTTAGCATGTACTAGTGACTGGAAATGATTTCAAGGGTTTTCGTTGTCCGTACACAGAGTGTGAGCGAGTGCCGTCAGTATGTGTCTCTCTCTGATGCAATAAGCCCGATTCCTCTCTGCCACCATCTGAAAGTTCTTAGCATAATCTCTTACCCCCCTGTTTGCACAGGGCTCTGAACAATAACATTTATTTAGAGTGGGATCTATCTAATTCAACCTATAATTATCTCTAGCCTCTTTTCCCAATAGTCATGGCTCCTTTTTTTCATTCAGATTGAATTATTAACATATGCAGGGAGTTGGAAGAGAATGCTGTTGCAATGGAAGATGTTTCTCTAGCAGTCAGGAATTGCTGTGGTCTGCAGAGATACGTGTATAAAACTCATCCAAAAGTACTATTAAAATAATAATGAATATTTAAACAATTTAAAATAAAGTTTTATGAAGATTTGAATGTTTCCTTTTGTCCTTAAAGAAATTAAAAGATTAACTTAATACAGTATGAGGCCAGCAATGAGGTCATTGAGGTCAGGGCACATCAAAAAAAGTTTTACATTTTTGACTAACTTTCAACTTTAATTTTGTGGGAAAGCATAGTAGTTATGGTCTGTTTCTTCATTTTTCTTTTTGATTTAGCTTTACTTAAATGTATATAACAACAACAACAACAACAACAACTTTTATTATTTATACTACTAGTAGCTAATACTACTACTGCTACTATTATTATTATTATTATAGGCAAGGCCATTAACCATGTGCACCATTAATTTAAAAATAAAATAATAAAAATAAACAACAACAACAACAATAATAATTATAATAATAATAATAGCATTATTATTATTATTATTATTATTATTATTATAGACAAGGCCATTAACAATGTGCACGACTAATTTGAATATAATAATAATAATAATAATAATATCATTATAACATTATTCTTATTATTGTTATTGTTTTTTTAAACCAGTGATGTTGTGCTTTACAATGAGTTTGCCAAGTGTAAGAAGTGTTAACAGTATACAAAAATTATCAACACCTATATGATACAAGACAGCAAGGTTAAATGAATAGTTATTGTATTAAATGTATCAATATTAATAATTACAATAAACAATTGTTCCACAAAGTTAGGTGGTTTTAACACACACACACACACACATTATATATATATATATATATATATATATATTAGTGCACTATTGTACATAATACAAACAATACACTCAGCTAGATAATCATACATCTTACCAAATCAAATTTTCAATGGGACAAATGAATTATGAATAGAAAAAGCATTCGTTTCTGAAACACGATATAAAACCAATGCTCTCCAGATTTGTTAAAACACATTATTAATCTTTGATCTGCCATACATAGATCTCTGTCAGGTCATCTGAGCAAACACTACAGCGTTATTATCAGAATGTGTGCTTCTGCCAAGTTGCTTTATTAACTAGACGCGTGACCACACTTTCAGTGACAACACACGTTGGCAAGCCACAGGAGTAGACGCAGAACAAGTTTGGCTTTTATTTGGTTGTCCCCTTTTTTGTCTCCTAATCCTTCAGACATTACCTACATACCCATTGTTCAAAATCCCAACAAGTTGGAAATGTGACAGCTTTAATGTGCCTATAACAGCGCTGACCTGGCTCACATTACAAGAGTAATAATATTCTTGACAGGCCTATGTCTCCGGCGATTCGCAAACACAGCAAACAAAAACACTGTAACTACAGATGATAATAAGAGGAAAACTGGGAGGCAGTGGTCTAAGGAGAGGCCACAAGGGGGAAAGAATGAACACTAGTGCTGAAGAAACGACAATGAAACTGTCAAGTTAAAAGCTACTCGTAAATGACTGCATGCTAGTCTTTTGACAAAGAAATTTCTGTCTTTATTTAAAACTTTACAAAGAGTGTAATATTTATATCAAGCACAAAACAATTTGTGTGACAGAATTAGTCTGACCAATTTAAATACCACTAAAACACATTTATATTTAGCCTAATTTACTAAAATATTACATTATTTTGTAAAAAGTAGATTAGTATAGTAGAGTAAAATTTGTTATATAAAAAAAGTTGATAAATCCAGTGCACTGTATTATATTATATATTATACTGTATTATAAAGCTGATAAATTCAGTGCAGGGAGTCAAACGAATCAGTGAAACATCTGTATTTAAAGAATCGCCTGAATGGATCAATGCACTCAACACTCCTTTCTAAACAGAATATTATTGACTAATAAAACATTTGGAACAGAGCAAGTGAATGTGTTTCCTCATTACCTCGTTTTCGCTCAGTTGTAAAGCTGTAAATATCAATGCACTGTAGTGTTTTTGGTAACACTTTATTTTAAGGTGACCTTGTTACACGTTACATGTACTTGCTATTATAATAACAATAAATTATGCATAATTACATGCAAGTAACCCTAAATCAAACCCTAATCCTAACCCCAACCATATAGTAAGTACATGTAGTTAATTAATATTACTCAGTACTTAAATGTATAATTACACTGTAACAAGGACACCTTAAAATAAAGTATAACCGCGTTTTCTTATGCTACTGAAAAAGTAGCTATTAGTAAAATAACACCTTACTTCCCAACACATAATAAAGGGCTTTTCTCCTCAAGTTTGAGTTGCTCTGGATGTGTTGAACTGCCAGTCTGCAGGGTGATGCAGGGGACAGGCAGGGACAAATGGCCTGGCTTCTACCACCGTGTGAAGGAACAAGCAGCGCTACCATGGGTGGGCTGAAGAGGAGGGCAAGGAGAGGAGCGGCCCGGCGCTTTGGATAAGGCCAGCAGAACATGTGGAGGAATCAGCATGAGGCATCACACCTGGAGGAAAAGACAACTAAACCCAAGCCCTGCTCCACGGCTCCGGCTCCACCGAGTCTAGCCGGCATCTGGAAGTGATATCAGGAGACATACGGCCTCCTACCTTCATCGCTGCTGGGCCGCGCTTTACCTTCATACCGTGAGAATTGGGAGAGCAAAACAAAACAAAAAAAGTGGGACCGTGTTAACATAAACCTCAACACTCCCTTCTAAACAGACGATTTGCAAGTAAAACAAAACAAGCGTGATTGTTTTTGTTTTGCCAAAATTGCAGCAGGCTTTCGCTCGTGCCGCAGCCAGACTTCATAAAGATATCACAGAGATGTCAACAGATTCCAGAGGATCTGCACACCTGAAATCACATTTAACCATGTCCATGTCTTTTCTGCTTGAGTTAACTCAGGCATAAGCCAGTAGAGAACAGCTGTCTGGCTGTATTTTCTTAACCCAATACAAGGTAGGTTAAACCGAGCAAGGGTCCTGAAGTGATAAGGCTGGAACAGGCCATGTTGTGACTGCTGTAAGATCACCACTCCTTTGTTTATTTACATGGAAGCCATTTACCCAAATACTCACTTTTCATATCCCACATAGACTTCAGTCAGTGACCCTGCTGATAAGATGCTCAAACATACATCTGTTTAGTCCTCTTCACACATTCCCAAGCATATCTTCTTGCATTATTCTTCATACTAGGGTTCATGGGTTGCTTGAACAAAGCCTTGTACAATATTCTGCTTGCATGTTTTTATTACATTTGTACGAGGCGAGCCAGTCTTTTTCTGTCATATTTTGTTGTTGTTGTATTTTAATGTCAGAGTATATTTTCACACCATAGAAACTGTACTGTTGCCATGCAAGACTTTTACCAGTTTAAAAGGAGAAATAACTTCATTAAAATTCCAGCCGTGACCTTGGTATCATCTCTACAAAGAAGGAATGTGCATTTGCTTTTCAAACATTACATTTTGTGGGAGGATTGGAACAGTTGAAAAGAAAAAAAAATTGGTACAAAGAAAAGCACAATGTATGAATATATTTAATCATTTAATCTCTTCCCACTGCTTTTCAACAGAATGTAACAAGGGAAACGTGAACAAAATTGGTACCGAGTTATATAAATAATACTAAATAAACTAAACCCATTAAGCAGACCAACTGGACGATTATCAAAAACAATTTCTAAATAAAAGAAAAAGAATTGACTTAGCAGTATTTGCATTCATAGCTAATTATTTACACAACTGGAAAAACAAATTTTCTTAATTAATATTTTTTGTCTTGTTTTTCAGTAAAATATATAAACATTGTCCAAAAGGTATAATAAACAAGCATATATTTAGTAGAGAATCAAATTTGTGTAAGATGTTAAGACTTCTCTGTTTTAGAAAATATATCTTGAATTATGTTTTGTTCAAACTTACACTCTAAAAAATGCTGGGTTGTTTTAACCCAACTTTGGGTCAAATATGGACTAACCCAACCGTTGGGTTAAATTTTTACATTAAATTTTTAACCCAAAAGTTGGGTTAGTCCATATTTGACCCAAAGTTGGGTTAAAACAACCCAGCATTTTTTAGAGTGTACTTAATACTGTTAGATTTAAACTTAAAAACAAGAAAAATTGCAATTGAGGTAAAAGTCTATTTTTGTATATTTGTATTTCAGACCAAACCTTTCTATTATCAATATATAATTTTCTATGATCTATTCAGTGGTTTTCAACTGTGATCCCGGAGAGCCACAGCTCTGCACATTTTCAATATCTTTATTATTTAACACACCTGATTTAGATCATCAGCTCATTAGCAGCGAGCCCCATCAACTGAACTGTGTCAGATAAGAGAGACACACAAAATGTGCAGTTCTTTTGGTCCCCAGGATCTATTCACTGGTTTACAAAGTCATTATTTGAAAGAGGACTTCAAAAGGGGCTTTGTGACTCTTGCAGGTCAATATATCATTAACGCAGTCACTCTAAGCATAAAGTGCTGGAGAACTGTGTCAAAGTCAATGCGGTACTTTTTCTCTCCACTTGATGGTGCAGCAGATGATTCTGTCAGAACAAGTTCATCATCTCCACATGCGTGATTCTGTCAGCAGATGTGATGATCAATATATGATGGAATCTCATCTCTGAATCCTCAAAACATTTACTCCAACAGCCAACGATACGTTTGTCCATTCAAATATTGTTCAGGACACTGGAAGATATTGAGATTAAATAAACCAATGAAATACAAACATAAAAATATCATTCAATCTAAATTCATGAAGGTCCATTAAGAGGAAGAGAAAAGCAAACATGAGCATAAACATTGTGTGTGCTTTCAGATCTAAACACAGAACAATTATTTGCAATTAGATTACAAACAGTGTAATCTATCTGATGCAAACAGATGTGAATTTGTTCACAAGCTTATAGAGATTTATTAATTCGAGCATTATTTATGCTTTATGTTTCTATAAGAGAGTGCCGGTGCCTAACCACCTTATTTTCATTTCACGTAGAAACGCTGACAATTTACAATATCTACACTATGTAAATATGAAATAATAAAATTATAAATGCATTATATTTCATAATTAAATACTATATAATTTATTTATAATTTATTTTGTATATTTTTTCATATTGTTACAGTACAAAACAATTATAAGTATTTATGTAACCTTTTTTTAAGTATATTAGGCTACTTAACGTTACGTATTTTCCATTGCATGATTGTCTTCCATTTTAGATTCCCCAAATTTAAATTTTCACTGAAGCAGGCACGCGGCCTCATGCAAAATCCAAGTTTGCCCCTACTTATTGCACTCAAGGACAGTAACAAAGCATACACGCACAATAACCCTTTTTTTTTTTTTTTTTGAAAAACTGAAACATCTGAATTGGCCTCTGTGATAAAACTGGGCTCTTGTGACCTCAGACAGTGTGCCATCCTGCCACTCAACACAACACAATATTAAATTCAATAGAAACCAACAGAACAGCAGAGCTGCCGTTTAATAGCATCATCAGAAACAATGGGATGAGAGTGTTCAAATATCTAGTCCGCTTGGGGTTAAAAAGAACATTACTAGCTGTTCTTGTTACACACTGTATGGTGCATAAATTACACACACGTTTGTATAAACATATAAGTGTATTCGGAAGAGTTTAAGAAAGTATTCCATCCCTGGTTTATTTTACCCTTCATTTACACGGACTGTGTCCTCCTCACAATGACTTTGCCCGTTTGGTTTATGACCCTCAGCAGACAGTGTTTCTCAGGGAGCTGCACAAGGAGAAATGCTATCCAGAGTGACATCCAAAACCCGCTGGTGTATTTGTTCCTTCCTGTTTGCTCACACCTGTGTGTTCTCAGTTATGATGTTATCAGAGCCCTGCACCTGCTGCTCAGGTGGAGCTCACCAGCAACATAAACAAAGAGTTATTAATATCTATCACAGCATTTTTGTAAAACTTGATACCCAGCTGTCACGTCAGCTGAAAGCGGCTGTTCTTCATCCGTTTGAAGGGCAAAGCTGGGCTGTAAAACACGATAGGATCAGAGCAGGTAAGGGAGGATTGGAAAATAACAAACAGCTTTTTTAACCCTTTGTTTTGCTCATACATTTGCAGTTTAGAGGGTTAATGTGGTCTTAGAGGACTTATATAATGAGGAAAAAGTGCACAGACACACCCCTAGTGAAGAATCTCACGCTCACACAGTAAGATCATTCAGTCACACAATAGTGGGGTGTTTGAGGTCAAGTGTGTGCTGTATCTGAGAGAGACACAGAAACAGAATAGGATTCTTTCTTTAGGGAGGATCTAAAAATACTTTTTATATTGTGGTTCATCGGTAACCAGAAGCTGGGTGCTTCTTCTGACACTTTTATATCACAAATTATGTTGTGGTGTCGTTTCCATCACAACAACAGTTTTACAAAAGTTACTTGTTACCAAGGGAAAAGTTACATGGTTACCAGTAAATAGCTTGAGATGAAATATGACGCATGTAAATATAAAGAAAAATCAAGGTGAATATTACTTGTATATATATTTGTATATAACTTAAATTACAAAAAGCCTGAAAATGTTATTTGTGTGTATTTAGGATTTGCAAAATACTAGCTATGAAATTAGCCTCAGCTAGACAAAAAAATATAAATTTTATTAGAAATGTAAAAAAATGTATTTCCACGCTGTAAAAGAGAAAATAAAATAAAAGAAATTTACAGTTCAAAAATGGCAGCTGTGGTTGCCAGAACTTTATCATAAAAAATATGGTAGCAACATTTCAGGTTTTACAGACTGAACTTAAATCTACTGTAAAACAAGACAAGGAAAAAAAAAATTGATTACTTGTGTAATGTTAATTATTAATATTCCAACCTACTGAAGTACAAAAATTTTAGATTTATTAAAAATTTTCACCAGATACAGTAAGGATACCATTGTTAGGAGGTTTTTGTCATTTTTTGTTTTTGTTTTATTGTCTTTTACAATTAAAATGAATTACTACTAATATATTTGCATAAAAAGTTTTATAAACAAGTTTGAAAAATAGTTTTAGAAATCTGCAGAAAATTGAAAGTGAAGTTGAGCACATTGCATTATGCATTCAACTGTACTGCACGATTTTGATATACTATATGTAATCGATAATTAGAATATTTTATACATATAGAAAATGTGCACTGTATGAAAAGTATATACTGCATAATAAAATTATGCATAATATAGGTGTATGCATAATAAAAGTAGCATAATACTATGCTATAGCCATTGTCTCCAGAGGTCCCCAACCACCGGGTTGCAATAATATTTTTAAAATGTAACTGGTCCGTGGTGTAAAAAAGTTTGGAGACCCCTGGTCTATAAAAATGAATTGACATTTCTGAATATGAGGCTGTATTCAACCTGCAGTGGTGTTAAAAAATAAAGCGTGTCAGCCATTTAGCATCATGCAGAAAAGCAAAAACCAAACTTTTTCTCATTACATTTTTTATAGCTGATTAGATTAATTTTCATCCTGGCCTGCTTCAGCTTTTGAGGGAAGTACAAAAATTTTAGATTTATTAAAAATTTTCACCAGATACAGTAAGGATACCATTGTTAGGAGGTTTTTGTCATTTTTTGTTTTTGTTTTATTGTCTTTTACAATTAAAATGAATTACTACTAAACACATTTTTAATTTAAAAAAATTATTTTGGACAATGTTAGACAAATTAAACCAGTGAGTGTGTAAAAAGTGTTTTCTAAAAGCCCACATTGCCAAAAAGTGCCCATAGTAAAAAAACAAAACAAAAAAAAACACCTATCTATTTTACAATAAATTAAATTTTTTTTAAAAACTTGCTGTCACACTCAACTGGGCTGCTTGAAAATAAATCAACAAAAGCAGCTATAAGCATCCGCATTGCTTCCATCTCCTCTTGTATCCTACTCCAGCGTTTGACTCTTTGACTGTGTAAATCGCCTTTCCCCTCTTGTGTGATCATGTCTATGGAAGACAAAAGCAGTCATCCTGAATGGCACATTAATTTCCCTCTGCTCATCCAACTGCGTCCCTGCCTCCTCGCCGCCGGAGGAGCAACAGCCCTGGCACCCCCGGCACCAGCCAGTAAACATGATCACACTAAACACGTTCTGAACTAATGGGCTGTTTACAAACAGGAGAGAGAGGGTGAGCGCCCCACACTAATGACGACTGCGTTCAGAATAACGACCCCGCACCTCCCAACCACGACCAGTGTTTGTGGAGAAATTAGTCTGTGGTTCTGCCCTGATTTGATCATTTACATTACCGCACAGCCTTGATGATGTCTCGATATACACACAGCGAATTGTACTCGGCATGTGTATAGACTAATGAATAGCAAAGGAATAAGATTGAATAACAATGTCAGTGATCATTCAATATTCGGATGACACTTATAATGTGATGATGTTCAATTATCTTTCAATAATCAATTAATTCCCTCTGATCCTGTGAGAATGGCAATAATATGAGATCAGTGAACTACCAGACTGTAAGACTAAACTGGTCAACAACTGAAAAGGTTTTTCATCTTTGCTCCATTAGCTCATTGCAGGGACAGGCCTTACACTTAATTTTTTTCCCCTACACACTACATTTCTTCCTTACTAAATCTTTAATTTTTTTGGTCTTTATAGATTTTTCACCTATTTTAAATCACAGGATAAAATGTAAAACTGTGTAAATGATTGTTTTCAATGCTATTGGTCAGGCAAAGAGATAGTCCCACCCCTCACTCAGGCATTGGTTGAGTCATTTGTTAAAGGTGGAGCCTTGACCTCAAATAACTGTGCATCATTTTAAACCCATTAAAAGCATGCATTTCTTTAGCATTAAATACACTGTAATGCTGCAGAAAATTCAGCTTTGAATAAATTATATTTTAAAATAATTGAAAATCAAAAACAGTTTTCTTAAATGTTTTTTGATTGTATTTCTAAATGAAATTAATGCAGCTACAGCTAATTCAAACCATTGATCATCACTGGGCAGGTGTTCTCCTTGTGTCCCACAGTCATCCATTGTTTATGAACTCTTAGCGATGCAAAACCTGTGAGGAAAAGAACCGAAAACATTGTGGAAGACGATTTTCAGCCCTATCCTTCCCAGAATCTCCCCTTTCCGCGCCGAAGATCGATGATACCACATTAGATGCTTGAGTACAACAAATGAGCTTGTAGTAATGAGAGCCGAATCTGGAAGCTATGGGGAAGGAGCGAGTTTGATCTGTTATTTTCTTTCTTCGTTCTCGTGTTCTCTGCAGAGTAGAAACGTCTGCAGCTGTAATGAGTTATCATACGCCAGCAATTTCAACACTTATTATGTGCGTTTGCGTGAGGGTCAGTGTGACAGCGCGAGTCGTGAATTCTGATGAAGGAAGTTGAACATAAACTGCCCGTGCTAATCTACAGTTCCTCTGGGGTGATGTTTACCTTTATGGAGGTTATAGATACAGCTCTACACAAGCAGGATTTAGCTAATCCTCTCATATGTGCACTTACAATCCATTATCATTCACATTTAAATGAACACGCGGCCCAAACCCAAAACCCCACGGATGGGAGGATATATATTCTCAGCCTTTCTATGAAGAGCTTAGATTGGTATAATTCGCCTCAAATGAGCCAAAGCTGAAATCCTCAGAGCAGGCGTAATGAAGAAGAATAGTCGGTTTACAGGTACAGCTTTATCTCTATATATTTCTCGTTTGAATCTATAAGCTGAGCTGGCGAGTTGTGGATTGACGGCATGTGCGGACTCAGTGAAGTCTCATTCGCTCCTGCCGTCCAGATTAGGCATCCGAGGACACGGCGCTGGTGGCTGATAAGGCTCCTTCTGCTGTCGTGGTCGTCTGCGGATGACCGTCTGGCTGGCGCCTGCCGCTGCTATCTCTGGCCAGGCTCTGGGTCTGTCTGACAGCTGGCTTTCAACCGGCTCTGGGCCTTCTCTCCTTCCAGAGATCCTCCTTATCATCACTGATTTCCCTTTCCACCCAGCACAGAAAAGAAAGAATACAGCAGGGAAAAGTGGATGGTATGGGGAAAGGTCAGTCGGTCTGTTTTTCAGGCATAAGGATTGGTCACCTTTGTTTTTTTGTAAAGCAGTAATAGCTGTTACTGTCCCCTCCATCATATTTTAAACATTATATATTCCATGATTTACACTGTTCACACACTGGGTTAATATTTAATGAATAAAAAGATTTTAAAGTATTTTTATTTGCATATTTACGAGGTTAGTGAATTGTAATATTTAAATAAAATTAAAAAAAATTGATTTAATATATAAAAGTGTCATTTAAATGCATTACTTAACTTTACTATTTAATTTAACTGAATTAATAAAAAATGAACTAAAATTAAAAATGAATACAAAAATATAAACTTTAAAATATACAATTTTACTTAATATTTAAATGTAATATTTAATAAAAAATAAAACAAATTATAAAAAATATTTAAAATATTCATTTGTATTAGATTTTATTTAATATTTAAACTTAAAATGTAACATTTTAATTTAATTTAATTAATAAGAGATTAAATAATAAGTGATGCAAACACCTTTTCAAAACTACACTTGAAAAACATTCTGATTCAAACTGACCTCCTGCTCAGTGTGTCTGCATCTGCGTTATCATACACGGCAAATTCTTCTCTTATTTGAACATATTATTGGAACCTATAATTTAGATGTATTATTTCAAATGTGTGTTGAGCTCATGTGTGAACCAGTACACCACAGTTCCAGCATGGCTCTGTGAATATTTTTATTCCACCAGGACTCCTTTCAGCCCCTCATCCATTTCTCCTCACAGACGCATGCAGCCCAGTGTGTCCTCCGCCATGTGACATCAGAATTGATTTCACCAAGAACACACAAACACACTAACATGACTGACTCTCACCAACCGTGCCAGCAAAAAGAGGCCAATGTGCAGGATTTCAGAAAAAGATAAAGAATAAAGGAGCAAATGTTTTGTGGGCAGTTGAGGAGAGGTCACTCAGTGTTACTGGTAATCCGAGCAACATCTGTTTGCCATCATCTGTGCGGTCCCGTTTTAGAGCAGCGTCAGAGAGGACTGAGAGCTTCAGGAGCCACAGCACACGCATGTTCCCAGGCTTTTAGTACGAGCAGTCACTTCTGCACTTATCACATCTGGGCCAAACTGAAGGCTTCTCTCACCACAGCCACCGTTAACCCCTTTTTGTCTCTCATACTTTGATTCCAGCATAAACGCATCTTCTCTGTCTCACACGAGAGACATCTAAAACATACCCTCAGACAGAGGTCTCAGCTATGGTCCTTTCTTACAGACGCTATAATTACCGAACGAGACACATTCATGCAAAGCAGACATACTGACTTCACCATCACTGCAAAATCTGAGTGCCATTCAAATTACAGTGTTGTCAGAAGACAGTCTGTTTTGGAGGAGGAATGAGGCTGTGAACAGATGCACATATGTGGATGAGAGAGGCTGGGAGAGACAGATTAAGATGGGTTTATACGTGCACGATTCCTCCAATCCCCTACATTTCAGATTGACAATGGACAGCCTGTGAGATAAACCTGCAGATTTTCATATGAAAAGATGTTTTCTCTCTGGGCTTATGGAATGTTATTTACTTATGGTTTTTTTAGTCTAAGCAGCCAGATAGGCGCTGTCTGTTTAGCTGGCTACTTCAGCCTCCTTGTTAAGACAAATGCAAAGCTACAGATAAATGCATAAACAATAAATGCAACATGCATGGAACATATTTGCATATGCATGTTTTTGTTTTGTTTGTTTGTTTTTTCACATGCAGCAAGATCAGAAAATTGTCCATATTGAACATTTGGATTTTTTTTTTAACATAATTAAAAAAATTATTGTAAAAAAAAAAATAATAATAATAATAATAATGAAATAAATAGCTGATATAAAACATGATCAAAAAGTTAAATTAAATTAAATTAAAATGTAATTAAATACAAGCATGAACTACTCAGTGATATATAATGTAAAATACTAGTTAAAATAAAAAAAATAAAATAAAAAAATAAAAAAATATTGAAATGTAAAAATAAAAACATGAACTACACATTGCTATATAATATCAGAATAAATAAATAAAATAAAATAGCTGAAACATTATGTGCAAGGTGCAAATGCTATAAATTGCCATCATCAAAATGATATTTAAAATAAAATACTGAAATAAAATAAATTATAAAAACTACTTTGAAATATTAACTACACAGCATTTTTTTGTTTTTTTTGTTTGTTTTTTCACATGCAGCAAGATCAGAAAATTGTCCATATTGAACATTTGGATTTTTTTTTTAACATAATTTAAAAAAATTTTGTAAAAAAAAAAATAATAATAATAATAATAATGAAATAAATAGCTGATATAAAACATTATCAAAAAGTTAAATTAAATTAAATTAAAATGTAATTAAATACAAGCATGAACTACTCAGTGATATATAATGTAAAATACTAGTTAAAATAAAAAAAATAAAATAAAAAAATAAAAAAATATTGAAATGTAAAAATAAAAACATGAACTACACATTGCTATATAATATCAGAATAAATAAATAAAATAAAATAGCTGAAACATTATGTGCAAGGTGCAAATGCTATAAATTGCCATCATCAAAATGATATTTAAAATAAAATACTGAAATAAAATAAATTATAAAAACTACTTTGAAATATTAACTACACATTGCAAATGCTAAAAGTTATCATTATCAAAAAGTTAGTTTAAATAAATTTCAAATAAAATAAAAAATTACTTAGAAACATGAACTACAAGGTGCAATTGCTATAAAATGGCACTTTCAATAAGTTTAAAGAAAAAAGAAAAAAGAAAAAAGAAAAATAAAATAAAATAAAATAAAATAAAATAAAATAAAATAAAATAAAATAAAATAAAATAAAATAAAATAAAATAAAATAAAATAAAATAAAATAAAATAAAATAAAATAAAATAAAATAAAATAAAATAAAATAAAATAAAATAAAATAAAATAAAATAAAATGGGGAGGAAATGGGAAGTGCATATTTTAGTTAATTAAAATGCTTTTAATTTAATTAATAATAATAATAATAATAATAATAATAATAATAAAGTATCAAATTAGAAAAATGCAAAAAAAGAATGACTTTTACTGGTGGGCTCAGACTTTTGGATCCTACCATACATTCGTGCCATACTATAACAAAATATGGCTATATGCCATCTGAATCTTATTTGACGAATACTTCAGGTTTAGCTGTTCTTGTACTCTGCAATTACTCATTTTGCCAGGAAATTGTACGAAAATGCACACGTCTCCCTTCTGACGATCTCAGCATTCATCTCCCGTTTTCTACGGCACTCTGCGTAATAACCTGACAGGCTCAAATAAATGTCAAATCGCATTCAAACCGCCCCCATTTCCTTAATCCCACTGACACCATTCGATTCGTTCTGCTTTTTACAGAGCAGGCAAAGTAATTATATTAGCAGGCTGAGATATGCTTTATGGGTCCCTGCGCATTAACATACACTCTAATTATAGGAAACACAGCCCCTGGTGGAGTCGGTCCCTGCTGATCGAAGAAGGGGCCATTAAAATCAGAGGGCCAAAACACCTCTGGCTATCGATCGCAGCTCACAGCCATACAAATGCTCTCTGCACAACATCAGTACAGGCACAGAGAGGAAACATCCCACAGGGTGAATCAATAGGCTGCCTTTGGATAATGGAGGCCCTGTACTAACAGCTGTGTCCTGCTGGAGACACGCTCTCTCTCTCACTTTCTCTGCTCTCTCTCTTTTTTCTGCCACCCCACACCTGCCATAGAGAACAGGCGCAGCGCGCTGGTCAATGGGCAGCTCCCCCTTACAGCTCAATTCACACAATTATCATTGCACACACTGCTGCCGTCCCTGTGGTACAGTAGCCCTGCCAAGATGGAAGCAAGCCTTCTGAATCGCACTCCAACTGGGCACACGTTCACGTTCACGCACATCCATACTTTTGCATCTGTTTGTTCTGGACATACATTAAGCAGTCGTCACACACACACACACACACACACACACACACACACACACACACACACACACACACACACACACACATACGTGTGGACTAACATGCTGTGGGTTTTCATGTGCTAATGCAGCTATAGAAACTCATGCATGTGCAAATAATGCAATGTCTTTATAAAACATCTTTGTGCTTTAAAAAATTTTTTTTTTTGCAAGAGCCCAGCGCCTAATTTCAAAAACACATGCTCTACAAACAGTAAAATGTAACCATTTAGTGTGTGTTCCATTACATTTTATTATATTTATATAATATTAAATGAATATTTTATATGCATACACACAGACGTGCTTGTAATTAATATAAAATATGTACATTTATATATTTTTCATTTTCTTTTTTCAATATGTAATGAATCTGATGCTATGAAAAATATCAAAAAGTAAACAAAAAGGGAAAAAAAGAAGAAAAGGCTATATATTTGGATGAATATATATAAAAAAAACTTTCTGACCTTTAACAATTAATAAAAGTAACCGCTTCTAAACCACCCACTTAAAAAATATCTTTAAACGCATCTCTGAACATTTATTTCAGCTTTATATCTGTAACAGCTGAAATCATGTATTTTTAATCAAAAGACTCATTAGAATATATTAAATCTTGACGACTTCATTAAACTGTGGGCACATTTTCATGATGAGTAAGACGCACAAAAAAACTTCAACTATAATTCAAACAGCAAACGCTGTCTTGTCTATTAGCAGACCAATCACCGGACACTCCGATGACTCACATTCCTTCCATTAGTTATTGTGCCATAACAAAAAGCTAACAAAATATGCTTTGAACTACTAACTAATTAGACACTCATAAGCAATCATTTGCATTCATGAAGCTGCAGTACAGAAGGGCCTGGTGTACACTAATCTATAATGAGGATCGAAAGTGGGCCCCAGTTAAAACACCATCAATATTTTAATATGAAAATCAGTATTCAAATGAGACCTTAATATCTAGGGTATTTGCATACTTAAAGCTGTGGCACATTTGAGTCGCCTAAGGCAGATGTGGTGAGCCGCTGAAGAAGATTAGAATGAAACGCAGACACTTTCTACTTCAGTATCCTCTTACAATGACATGAATACTGTGGGAACTTTAACCTACACGATCTCAGAACTATGTCAATAACCTTCAATGAGCTCTGACTGAATTAAGCTGTGTGTGGCCATTCACTATTCATGAACGTGCCACCGGAACTGGGCCTTATCAGAGGTATTCAACGTATCTGGATTCTAGATCATTCTTTTAGACATGTTCGAATCCACTTCAAATGGAGCAAATAATGATTTTGGTCAAGCTGAACAATGCGTAACACTGCCCGTTTGTGTCGGTTCCTTTTCTAATTAGACGGCAGTTTGTTTTCATGTGCGGCAGCAAGGGAACAGGACACCTGGAGAGTCAATATACTGTCCTGCAACATGACCATGCTTTTGCTGAACCATACCACATTTGAATATGTGGAAACCCTACACGTTTTCAACAGGTTAACCATGCATACATGCTCTGTACTTTTGCTATGCATATTACATTAGGTCATACACACATGGCCTATACTTCGATTGTTCATGTCAAAGCAGCTCATGCTTAAAGACGCTATGAATGGAGGTGTATGTTTGTTGTACAGGGTTGGCCTGTTTAACTAATCGATTATGTTACAGCACATGGCAACACTGTATGAAAAATGAATAAGTCATTAATAATATTTATGTAATGCTTAACAGCTCAGGTCAAAGATGTGAGCGTGTATCCAGAATTGGGGGTAGTGATATTGGTCGACTAATAATTTGAATATTCTGTGGTCATTTCCTGCTCGTTGTTTGTGGTGGTTCAAGCGCATAAATATAAATGTTTCATGATTCCACAACTTTTTGAATGTACTAATAATATAATTAACAAATTATATTATCTTTTATATATATATATATATATATATATATATATATATGTGTGTGTGTGTGTGTG
>NW_015640445.1:1992346-2000803 GCF_001515625.1 Sinocyclocheilus rhinocerous | reverse complement strand
TGTGTGTGTGTGTGTGTGTGTGTGTGTGTATACATTATAATAAGTATTACCTACATTTAATAAAAAATACTGCATATTACAGTATTCTTGTGACTCTTGCTCAACATGTTTTCTATAAATACTGCAATGCATCTTATGTATTTCATGCCATTGTACTAAAAAGAAGAGAAAATCGTCACACCTGCAGCAAATGGCATTTCCCCTTGGTCATCTTATCTATAGCTGTAATATGAGAGGACAGTTCCTGCATTGTCTAATTCAGTGACTTGACCTACTGAGCTCTTCTTTCATATGTGTGCACATGAAAGAGAGAGAGAGAAAGCATGCACGTTCTAGATGTCTGCTTTGCACAGTTAATGACACCCTGACAGCTCCTTGTCAGTTAACTTGGTCATCACCATCAAAAATTAATGTATCCTTCTTGATTAATACAGGTGCCCAAGCACAGCATCCAGTCTGCTATTACTGCAGAGTAGATAGATAGATAGATAGATAGATAGATAGATAGACAGACAGAAAGACAGTCAGACAGACAGACAGACAGACAGACAGACGATAGATAGATAGATGATGGATGGATGGATGGATGGATGGATGGAGCATGATAAAAGTAATATCATGCTTGCCTGGACTTGGCAAGATGGCGCCGCAGATGGCAGCCATGGTTTGTCGCTACTTGGTACTTGTACTTTTTTTGTTTGTTTGTCCTGTTTTAAGCAATTTTTTCCCGATCAGCTTTACTAGGAACGAACTCCTGGACATCAGAAACTGTGGCTGCAGTGGAGTCATTCAGGTTCCTGGGCACAACCATCCATCAGGACCTGAAGTGGGACACTCACATTGGCCCAGCAGAGGTTGTACTTCCTTCGTCAGCTGAAAAAGTTCAACCTGCCACAGGCGCATATGACACAGTTTTACTCAGCTATTATTGAGTCGGTTCTGTGCTCTTCTATAACTGTCTGGTTTGGGTCAGCCAAAAAATCAGATATAAGAAGACTGCAACGGACTGTTAGGACAGCAGAAAGAATCATTGGTGTGCACCTGCCCAGTCTTCAGGACTTGTACAACTCCAGAGTGAAGAAACGGGCAGGAAACATCATCAAAGACCCCTCTCACCCCGAACACAACCTGTTTGCACTTCTCCCCTCAGGCAGACGCTACAGATCTCTGTGCACTAGAACATCTAGGCATAAAAACAGTTTTTTCCCCCATGCCATCTCCAGCTTAAACAGCTAACATATGAATCATTACCTGCGTTCTGTAATTCATTTCCGTAATTCATCATTCTACATCCTTAATTATTGCCTCTTTCTCAAGTATTATGTAAATACATATGCATATCTCTTTATTTATACAGTTCTATATAGAGTAAATAATGCACAAATCTGTACATAAATCTACTGTTCCAGATTCATACACATTATTTATTGTTAAGTTTTTACTATTTAAGGGGGTTATTTATTTATTTTTTTTCTTTTCTAATGTCAGATATGTATGTATGTATGTATGTATGTATGCATGTATGTATGTACCAGGAGCACCTTAAAAAAAACCCACAACAAATTCCTCGTGTGTTTGCACACACCTGGCGAATAAAGCTAATTCTGATTCTGATTCTGAATATTTTGCAAAACCATGAGTGAAACGACTGAGAGAGAGAGAGAGAGAGAGAGAGAAATAATATGTTCCATATCCAACTCAAGCCACCTGCTCAGTAGCAGCACTGGCAGCAGTGGAACTGTAATTGTCTTCACCACACAAAACAAAAATCTCCTGGTGTGTTTACAAAATGCTATTTCCCCACTAACTCCAACTGTACAGAAAGCACAATCATTCCAGCTTGTAAACTCAGAAGTGGCCAGTCTGTCCACTGTGCTACTGAGCTTTTCCAGGACATAAAGGAAGATCTCAGTCATCCGTAGATGCTAAACACCTGACTGTATTCCAACACAGTAAAAGGTATTACTGCATATGCTCAAGATTTCACTGCCAGCTACTTTCCCAATCTTTTCCAACATAGAGGACATATGTATCTTTATTGAATAGTATTATAAAGTGTAATGGATAAACAGCAGCTGTGGACAGGTGCGTCATATTTACACAGCCATCACAATTAAGCATTTAAAATGGATTTCTTTCTCTTTTAATAGTTATAATTAAAGAAGGTTTGAACATACATACTGCAGAAATGCTACTTTTAAAGACAAGACTACCTTTCTTGTCTTTTTTTTGTTTTTGTTTTTTGAGTAGTCACTGTTCCCCACTTACATTCACTGTATGGAAAAGAGCAGCCTTTTTTTTACATTTTACAAGGAAAAAATGTGTTTGAAGCAATATGAATAGATGAAAGGTTGTACACTCTCTGAAAACCATACTGTTTGGAAGTTATTTTTCGAATTTATGAGCTATTTTTGTTATTTATGAGCAAGCTAGCTTCACTGTGCACTGCTAACCGACTCTAATCTATGAGCTTAGCCTGAACACGATGGATTCCATTGAAGGGACAGGTGCAGTGATACATCTCCCCATCTCGGTCTCTTTCTCTCCCTCTCATGTCCCCTCCATCTTCCCAAGGCATTGTTCTGCGGGGAACCGCGAGCATACTCGGCTACCAGGGCTAATAGCATCCCAGGGCTATTCAGGGTCCCTAAATGGAGGCTGCTCTCTTCTGCTCCGGAGTGCTGTTTGTGAATTGAGGCTAATGCTGCCGGTGCTCACAATGTGGTCTCTGAACTACAAAGGACAGGTGTGTACGAACAGTAAATTGTCCTCCCCTCTTGTCTGGGTTTCTGAGTGGCAGGCCTCGTCCATTAGGCACAATTTAGCAGGATGATCGCAGTGCTTGAAAGGGCCAGATCAAACAGTCTAGA
Organism: Sinocyclocheilus rhinocerous; assembly: GCF_001515625.1. Lineage (NCBI taxonomy): Eukaryota > Metazoa > Chordata > Actinopteri > Cypriniformes > Cyprinidae > Sinocyclocheilus > Sinocyclocheilus rhinocerous. The sequence continues at coordinate 1,997,933 of NW_015640445.1, read as the reverse complement.
GAATCCCAGGTGTCCGTCGCAGATTCAGACCCCTGCAATAAACACGAACCCACTTAGAGCTAATGTATTCTGTGTGGGAAATGAAGATGGCCTTTTGTTCTGCCCTTATGCGGGGTGTATTATTTAAGTTTCTTCTCAGATAGAGTTGAAAGCATGTTTGGATTCTGAAAGGTACGTACACTGTATACTTTTTTAGGTAAAAGGTGAGACTACACAGGTTGTGTTTGATTCCACCCATTTCCACAGCTCATGGACCGCCCCATTAGTGATGCAATACAGTGGCAGTCACAACTTTTTTATGTTAATTTGTCATTTGTTTTTGTCATAATCAACGACAACCAAAACTAGGCTACTAGGCTAAGTGTTATGACCTTTGACCTCAATGGGTGTTACAGCATCCTCAGACTTACAGAGCAGATATTTAGATAGATGATACAGACATACATGATATACAGACAGACAGACAGATAGATAGATAGATAGAGTATTCTCGCAGCTTCATTAAAATTACCTTTCTGGGCCTTGACCATGGTAGTTGCATTGCTGTCTATGGAGGGTCAGAAAGCTCACGGATTTCTTCAAAAATATCTCAATTTGTGTTCCAAAAATGAACTAAGGTCTTACAGGTTTAGAAAGACATGAGGGTGAGTAATTACTGACAGAATTTTAATTTTTGAGTGAACTATTCCTTTAAACATCAAATACATTCTAATTGGCTGTGATTTTGTTCCAGGACAGAAAAATTACCAGAGCAAATGTTTGCTATGGCATAGGAGATAACACACCTGCTTGCAACAAATAAAAGCTGTTGGCTTAAGGGGACACAGGGCTGAATGTCTTACTGGACTATTCTGTAAATAAAAGGTAAATAAAAAAATTGTCACATCACAACTAGGCCAAAATGTCATGACCTCTGACCTCAGTGGATGCTATAGCATTCCCAGACCAGCTATAGTAGATGTCACACTACCAATGGAGAAATTATAGGAAGTGATCCAACTTTGTCTTTGAAACTTCGTCCTGACCTTTCTTTGTACACCAAATGGCACTTAAATGTGGCTGTGGGGAAGTTGCTATGAGTTGATATTTCATATCACCTCTTTTTGAATCTGGGACAAGGCCCAGGGAGGACAGGCCAGGAGCAAAGGACACCATGTCCCATGTTCCTCCAGGTGATTTATGACCAGGCGCAGTGCCCTCGTCCTGACCTCTTATTTGTGTCACCTGTGCAGGGACAGGCTCAGCTGAAAATGACAAAGCTCCTGTCCTGGGGTCATGACCTGCCTCAAAGACCCACATTCTGGAACTCATCACTGTTCTGGACAGCATCACTGAACTATAATCTTATAAAAATACCAACCAGTCCTTCCTTAATTGGGTATACTGGACAATAAACATTTCAAGTAGACGCTGTTTTGATGTTTTATTTTTTTCACCTCTGTATGATGCATTTAAAATGACAGTTCAATATAAGTAAAATATATGTTTTTTTATTATAGCTTGCTTTCAGATAAGTCTTTCGCCAATGCAAAGCCAATAGTAAACATCAAATGCTAGTTTACATATCACTGAAAATATGTGAATGGTGACATTACCTTGTCACTGAGAACAGGGACCACAAAGGGGAGCAATGTGTCCACAATCAATCAATCAATAAAATGTTCATTATGAAAAACAATAAACAAATTATTTTGAATTATTAATAATTATATGTATATTATTTTTTACATTGTATAAATGGGTCTTAAAATACATGGCTGCCTTTATAACTTAGGAAGGGATCACTTTAACTCACTAAGGGATCATCATAGTTGGGGTCAGAAATTTTGAAAACACCTGCACAGCTTATCTGTATGATATACAATACAAATATCTTGTTACTTATCATGACACGCAACAATAATTAAGGCTTTTTTTTTTTTTTAGCACAGTGTGCACTATGTAGGAGGGTCTGCTGACTGGTGACAAAGTTTGTTTTGAAAGATGGATCTACCCAAACCACTACAATTTGCATTAAACTCACATTGTTTGCCCTATTAGCAAGTCCTGATGACTTCCTGGTATGAAAACTCTGTCGAATTAACATAATCAAATGATCTGTGTAATGAACGCTTGTTTTTGTATGATTAAATGCAACAAAAACAGTAAAAGACTAGACTCGAATGATTCTGAAATGAACATCACAATGTTGTCCATCTCAAAAAGCTAATGTGACTTCACAGCGCGATGCTATGGACTCATCCAAGTCCCATCAAAACAAAGGGTCTTAATTTCGACAGGTAAGTCATACCACTGACTCACCCATTTTAAAAGGCATTCATTTCCCTAGCAACCAAGCGGCAGATAGTGTTAGCGAGGCAGTTTGGAGCAGATGGCTCAGTAAATACCTTGCCATGTGTTCCTGGGGAGGAAAAAGAATGTATCTCGAAAACAGACAGACAAAGAGAAGAGGGCAAACATGCACATTTTCAACACTGCTTATTCCTCTTTTTCTTTTATCTCTGATAGGAACATTTACTCTGAGCTTGATCAGTGCTCTCTGAAGATCACAACAGGCAAGTTTCACTGAACAGCAGATACCAGAACACATTTTATAACATCATATATGTATTACAAATGAGTGGTCTTAGAAGACAGAGAATGCATGTGATATTGTGAATTATCTAACCTATTGTTTATTTACATTGTCCTGTGTTACAGTGGGTGATAAGTATGTGAATTCTTTAGCAATCAGGAACAACTAGACAACCCATTACAAAATTTACCATGACTACTATATTTTCTATAAAAGTACTATTACAGTTGTTATTATTATTAGGAATTTGAATTAGCCACAACTATCATTGAGATCCAGCAGCCCCGATATTCAATATTCACGTATTTAATTTATTTATTTTTTGCACTATTAACTATAACTAATAACAATGGTATGGGAGAAAATATGGTTAACATGCTCTCACTTTCTCAACATATTGATTCCAAGCTACCAAATAGCATAACTACAACTAGCACTACTGCTACTAAATAAACACAATATATTAAATAATATACAGATATTATTTCACAGAGAAATCAAAGTTCCGATAAATATACTGGCCAATAAAGAAAGTATCTGTATCGCTTTTAAAGTATATCAAAAAGTACTTGAAGGATCAATTATTGTTCAATTATATTTTAGATAAAGATATCACCCGTTTGTTACTCTACAATGGCACTTTTTGGACATTTAAATTACTGTTTTTTTTGTCAAATGCTTTGCTGTGAAAGCTATATTTCTGTTTGACAATTTCTTATTTAATAATGCAGCGACGTTAAAGGTCCATTCATGCCAAGAACAAGGAGTACAAGAATAATAAGGTTTTAATCAACACTCTAAATATATGAGAATAGGGAAAGTCCACACCACAACTATGGCGATAACTACACAGATGAATGTTATCATTGGTTTTACTTTCAGAACAATTTTTAGCCAATCAGATTCCACCAGACTTAAGTATTTAAAGTGGCAGATGCATAATTGCACTGCATGCTTATTATAAACTGAAACTTATCGTGCATTGGCGTGGATGCAAATTCAGTTATTTTTATACAGTAGACATCTGTATAAATCGCTCTTGGTGTGAACGGGCCTTTATACATTTTTTTTTAAATGTGCCTAAAATGTAAAAAAAAAATAAAATTGGGCAACATACATAGTTTAACATGTTTTTATCGAGCACCATGATATTCCATGAAACACATTCGTCAGTGTTCTTAGGTTATTTGCCAGCACAGCCAAAACAAGCAAGCACTCACAGTGTCAATGTGACTGTCCTTTACACAAAGTGTATTTCAACCGGCTGTTCGGTAAACAAGACTCTCTCCTCCCTCTGAGCTGCTTGTGCAGATGTGAGCGTGGACCGGACCAGCTGGCCTGGTGAGTCAGAGCGCTTTCTACAGCACACAGCTCCTGGATCCGCTCTCACACCAGCAGTGACCACAGACTGCAATTCAACAAACACCTGCACAATCTGACCACGCCAACATGTGCACTTATGAATTTTCACAACTGCTTAAAAAGTGCTTGCATGGAACATATAATTCATTCTGAGCAGCACGTTTTCCTTGTGCCGGGCTGAGCTCCATGGTGTGGACAGGTTTAAAGTGGACTACATGTTTAACGTAATTTAAATTAAATTTAAACATCACTTGCTCAACAGTGGATCCTTTGCAGTGAATGGGTGCCACCAGAATGAGAGTTCAAACAGCTGATAAAACATCACAATAATCCACAACACAACTCAAGTCCATCAATTAATGTTTTGTGAAGTGTTTGTAAGAAACAAATCCATTATTAAGACGTTTTCACTTTAAAACGGCCACGTCTTGCCAAAATACATATGACTCCATTATCCATAAGAAAGCTTCCTCCAGTGAAAAAGTCCATCCCATGTTGTCCTCTCACATCAAAATTCACCAACATATTTGTTTAGAACTGTTTTGGACAGTTTTCACTTACTTTTTCACTGGAGAAATCAATATTATGTATAGAGGACTTTTAGCCAGAAGCAAAATTTTGAAGTTAAAAACATCTTGATGGATTTTCGCTGCACAAAACATTAATTGATGGAGTGGATTTTCTTTTTTGGGTGAACTATTCCTTTAAAAAATTAGTAAATCGTTATTTACTTAACCTCGTGTTGTTTAAAACCTCTATGCTGCATCCACCAAAACCCACATCAAGATTTTAAAAATGCCACATGACGGAGAGTAAATAATGCAAATAACTCAAGTATATCTTTGCCTGCATTTTGACTTCCCTGGTGTTATTCAAGCACTTCAACTGCCTGCATATATTCTACAATACAATGAATCTTGGATCCGTTTTGTCTTCAAGAATCATCCGTTAAAAAGCAAAAAGCACCATTTTCTGTATGAGAAACATAGGCTCTGTACATACGGAGTTATTCACATAACTTATTTCGCAGCATTTGCTGCCACCCGTACCCTGTCTGCTAATGTTCGTCAGCAGAGCTGAGTTTCCTGCCCGTTTGTGTTCCCTGTTCAGAGTCCAGATGCTTCTCTCCTCTCCTCGCCTCTTCTCAGCCAAGCGGCGGCATGATTAAGCTTGATTTGTCACCAAATTATATACACAAAGTTTACATGCATTGTGTGCCACTCCAGCTGTTGCAGATTTGTACGATGGAATAAATCGGTAAGCACTCAATTTTGTGTGCACACACCACAGACTCTCCTGGTGATGAGAGAGAAGAAGAACGAAGAGGAGGAAATTACTGAAAATATTTATTACAAGTTAAACGTAATTGACAGTATTTGCAGCATTATCTGGATCTGTTAACTTAATAGCTACATTTAAAGGGGTCATATGATGCGATTTCAAGTTTTCCTTTCTCTTTGGAGTGTTACAAGCTGATTGTGCATAGATAAGATCCCTGAAGTTGCAAAGACTAAAGTCTCAAAACCAAAGAGATATTCTTTATCAAAGTTAAGACTCTGCCACGCCCCCCTAAAACGGCTCATTCTAACACGCCCCCACATATCTACCACACTATATGGAAATATTTGCATAATGCCACCCAAATGTTCA
>NW_015640445.1:1990942-1991024 GCF_001515625.1 Sinocyclocheilus rhinocerous | reverse complement strand
GCTGTCTTAACTGTCTTAACTGTGGCTTGTGTACTGCAAACACATACCAGCTTCATCACTGTGTCTGTCACGTCCCCTTTCG
>NW_015640445.1:1963828-1990922 GCF_001515625.1 Sinocyclocheilus rhinocerous | reverse complement strand
AAGGAGGGGGCTTTGTAGAAAACGAAGCGTTTGAGAGAGGCGGGGCATAGAGGACCTACAGTAATGTACAGTATTTGAAAAATAATGTGTTTTTTGAACATTAAAGCATGTCAACATATTCTGTTACACCAAATACACAAAATAATGATCTTTAAAAAAGCATCATATGACCCCTTTAAAAATGTAATTCACGCATACTTCTACAATGATGTTTTTAATTTCTGAATTAGTGAACTTTATGAATACTAATTCATATTTGTCAATATGTAAATATATACACTAACATTAAAAAGTGTGGGATCATTTTGAAAGTCTGTAAAAAAATCTGTATGGTATATGAACAAAATTAATTTAAAAAAAATACAGTAAAAACAGCAATATTGTGAAATATTATTACAATTTAAAATAACTGTTTTAATATATTTTAAAATGTAATTTATTACTGTGATGGTAAAGCTGAATTTTACTCCAGTTTCAATATCAAATAATCTTTCAGAAATCATTCTAGTATGCTGATTTGGTGCTCAGGAAACATTTCTTACTATTATCAATGTTGAAAATAGTTGTGCAGCTTAATATTTTAGTTTAAAGATTAGGTGTTTAAAGAATAGTTTTTTTTTGTAACAATGTAAAAACATTTTTGTAAAAGTGTGTTACCGTCACTTAATTTAATGCATCCTGGCTAAATACGCATTCCTTTAAATATTAACCTCACTAATGCCTTAGTCTATCTGCATTTTTAGAAATCAACATCATGAAACAAATGCAGTCTAAACTTCTATTGAACTCGGAAACATAATGGTGGATCTGAACAAGGGAGCTCTAAACATTATGCAGGAATCTAATGGACGCGTGTTTTCACTAAAGCAAATTCATGCCGCAATGCTTAAATTTTCCATTGTCTAGGTATCATTCCTACGATGAATCAGATAAATGGGACGAGCAATAATTGTTTTGTGGGCATCATTACGCGAGAACCTGTGAAGAAGAGGTCGTAATTAGAGCAGACCCCAGAGCTCAGTAGACCTTGATCAATACCATTAAAAATGTGCACTTTCCTTAGCCTGCATTAGAGCTAAATCTAAACAGGGATTTTTTTGCCACTAATGATTCTGAACTGCACCTCCATTACCACATATGAGAGAATGCTTTATTAACATAATCAAATCAGTTTCTCTTGCACATACTGATAATATGGAAAAACAAAGTGCAGATTCTCTGTGCAATTAAGAGCTTGTTATAATGACCTTCGCAATCTCAGGATCAACAATACAATTCTCATTTATTTCTCAAACACAGTCTCATTTAGTACACATTCATGCCCCTGAGCCATTGTGCACAGACAAAATTATTTATAACAGCAAACTACGATGGGAACAGGGTGTGCAGCCTACAACTAACGGTAGTCCAAAGTCAATGCTAATGTTCATCAGTCATTAGCACAAAGCTATCTGACTCCCTCGGGTAAAATTAGCACAGCCATCTTGGTTCATTTCCACTTCCTGTGACTTTAAAGGTCATCTTTAAGGAGAAAGAGATCTAAAACTTGTGTCACCTTTCTCGTGGGGAACATGTGTTTGTAATTGTTTCTTAAGGACATGGGCCCTGCCAAAAGACAAGATGGCAGAAGGTTTGCGCTGAAAAATCGTAATGATCAGCTAGTGTAATTACAGAAATCTAAATTTGCATCTTGGGTTTTAATTCATCAAATCCATCTTTCCTACAAGCTCTTTAGTTCGCTCCATCTGCTTCCTAAACAAATGGCGGAAAAGACCGGGAGGCTGTTAGCTCATTTTTTCTGCCGCAATTAGCGCGGATGCTAATGGCTACTGTATTGATTGTTATTGCAGCGCAGAAGGTCAAGGTTGCATGAAAATGTAATCGAAAGAACTTTTAATGACATGAAGGAGCTGAGTCGTGCCGCCAGAAACGCATTTAAACACAATAAACAATTACCAGAAAGTCCATCTATACGTGTCACATCCTCTGGCTCCATTCTCAATATCTGTAGCAGCTTGAATGGCAGATTTAGCTGAGCCTCCACCGCGGATTGCTCCTCGGAACAAGTTCACAATTTTCTTCACAACTCGACAGTATGCTTGGGCGTTCGCTAATTTCGCTATTGTGCGATTTGGCTCGCGTATCTGTGAAGTTTGATATTTTGGATGCTACTTGTGTAAAAGTGTGAAAAAGTCACAGCTTTCCGGGAGCTTCGTTCAGCTGCGTAAGATTAGCGACCTGTGATACTGCCACTAATGATGAATTCGTTTGGAGTGCAACCGCAGATACTGTATCTGTCATTACTTAATCAACTTCAGTTCTTGCAGGCATAGCAATCAAACAGCTCCGAGTTGTGTGCTACGGGGGCAGAGAGACATAACGCATGGCTGGATCCGCACTACTCTAATTTCCCTCCAGATAATGAGTTACATTCACTAATGTGATGTCAAAGGCATAGCCAGAGTTAATAGAATGATTGATAGGGCTCAGTAATAGCTCGCTGCTGCAAAACAGACTCTCCAAAAAACACTGAGCAATAATTAATCCACATTACTGACTGTATTGTGCCGAGGAATCCGTTATGTGTGCTTGAAACCTTTATCTCCTATTCTCTGAGAGCAGACGTTGGGCGAAAAACAGATTTGAAATTGTTTACTCACCTCCTGTCTAGGTAAATTATAGGCAGTGCTAACACTTTCAGCACTGGGAAGTGATTATGAAACCAAGACTTTGCATCAAAATGCTGCAATGTTAGTGTAAATTGCATCATTACATTTGATTTTCTTTATGACACTGATGCAAAACGGTGCAAAACATTTGTTGTCAAAGACAATTTACCCAATATTTTTGGAACTCCCCATGAGGCCTGCACATAACAGGTAAAGAAAGCATAAATTTGGAACGTACAGCGCAGGAAAATTAGACTTGCTCATCACAAACAACCTCATTTCTTTCAGTGGCCCTGCTGAACTGCCATTTCTCTGCAGATCCCTGAGAGCTCACATCGTAATTTCAGTAACGCCAGCAAAACTAAAACTGAACTAAATGTAAATAGTAATATTTAAATAAATAAATAAAAATAAAATAAAATAAATAAAAAAGGATAAAAAGCACATAACTAAAAATGAAAATGAAATTCTATAAAAAGAATAATAATACTAAATTAATTAATACTAAAATAACACTGAACCTGGCCATTTTTTTTTCCATATAATGAAAGTTAATGAATACTGAATCCAAAAATGAAAGAAAAAAAAAAAAATTATCAAAGAAATTGGTCAATATGCCTCCTGCACTGTAAATCTAAGCCTAATTTGTGATCAAATTGTTCACTTGAGGTCTTTTTAATGAATCAGAGCACAATATTGACAATATCAGTTCACAATATTGGTCTGAATGAAAAAATTGTTCAAATGCCTGGCTCAATAATTTGGTTGCATCAGATTGCTGTAATGTTAGTGTAAATTGCATCATTACATTTGATGCAAAATGGTGCAAAACATTTGTTGTCATTTCTTTCCAAGACAATTTACCTATTATTTTTTGAACTCTCCATTAGGCCTGCAGATAACAGGTAAAGAATGCATACATTTGAAACGTAAAGTGCAGGAAAATAAGACTTTCACTCGCTTCTCCCTCTTCAGTCAATGTTCTTCTTTTCCGTCACAAACAGCCCCATTTCTTTCGGTAACCCTGCAGAACTCTGCCATTTCTCCGCGGAGCCCTGAAAGCGCACGTCGCAATTTCATCAACACCAGCCGAACGTTGCAGCAAAACTCCCTCATAGGTTAATCCCAATATCACACTTCACCACCAGTTCACTAAGCTGCTTAAAATGACACATTATAACTATGACAATGACCTGCTAATGGTTTTACATTTCTCTGAAGCATCATGAGCTATCTTTGTCATTTTTATCTCATAATGAGATCTGTCAATTGCGCGAGGGAGAAGGAGATCCAGCGGCCAAGGACGCTGATATTTCAGTCGCCCAGGCAGAATAAATAATAGCCTGAAAAACGCAGGGGACAAAACAAACCTTGATCCCCTCCACTACTCTGTTTTCGTAGAAGGCGACTGCTTGGTCTCCTCCCCAGGGGTGCTTGTGTTCTGTGTCGCTATTAGCTGCTTTGCTGCTGTGGGCAGGCTGGTCCTCAGGGCCGCGGCGCTGGACTCAACGCTGGCCTGTGATGGATGACTGGCTGCTCCCATGGGCATCTTCCAATAATTCCTCAAGCAAAGTCGCCTGAAGAAAATGGGACATCATTTGTCACATTATTACTGTATTAAGGCCAAATTTTTAATTTTCTTTCTTGTCGTGAAGCATTCTCCTTTCTTGTCCTCGAAGAGCAATTTATGATATAAGGCTATCAAACTTGAAAACAGATGGTTGGTGTCGGTTTTTGTCTTCTTCAGAGGGGGAGGTTTATTGTGAAATGTCAGTTGCACACGTTACAAAGACTATCGGATGATCATATTCTGGTAAATCTGTTACAATGCACTTATGCTGCTAAAAAAAAAAAAAAACCTGAAAGCATGGGTCCAGATGTAGAATAAATGAACCATTTGCAGTTTTTTGTTTGTTAAAAGATATATCTGAGGAATTGGAGGAAGAATGGATGACTAACTAGAATACGTGGGCAGTGGGTGCATCAACACTGAACCGATAAATGCAAATGAACAACAACAATAAAAAAACAAGGCAGAACAATAACCATCAAAACTTAGTTTTAGAGCTTTAGTCACACTTTCTTTTCTTTTAATTAAACAAAGGCTTGGTTAAGCCAAAAACAGTAAATTCATGGAATATTTAAAAGGATAGTTCACAAAAAACAAAAGAATATTCTGTCATCATTTACTCAAAAGTTAATTTGTAAAGAACGTCCTAGCCAGTCCTATTTAACTAACACTAAAACTATTAAAATAGCTGTGTTAATTCAAATAAAGCTTAAATAAAATATTAGTATTGGTTAGAAAAAATTAACAAAAATTAGAAATCTTTCATTGGCAAGTAACTGAAATACTGAGCATTGTAAATGCATAAAAAACTAAATAGATAAATACAGTAGCAATATTTTAATAAAGCTCAAAATTACTAAAAAATAAACTAAAATGAAAATGAAAACTGAAAATACAAAAATAAAAGCTACAATAATACTAAAATAACACTGATTCTGGCCAATTTTTTTCATAAAAAATATCATAAAAGCGGCCAATTTGAAGGTACAGCTTTAAACTGGCAAGCTCCAGTATATATATATAAAAAAAAGCTATAATATTAGTTCAAAAGTTCAGAAGTATGAATCATAACTATGGTGCTACTTCTGTCATTTTGGAGCTTGGCTGCCCTGGGGCCTCATGTATAAAACTTTACGTAGATTTCATCCTAAATGTGTGCGTACGCACAAAAGCTAGATTTTGCATATGTACAAAAGTTTTCAGATTTATAAAGCCATGAGTACGCCAGAAACTGCGCAAAATTTCCTTTGTAATAGCCAGTCAGCGGAAGATTGTGCGTACATGAATCTCCACCCCGTCTCCTCCCCGAAATAGCCATTTATGGAGATTACAACGCCTAGTTTTAATATGCATAACGTCATCTGCATATCATGTCCATGCATATTCCATCCACGTGACAGCATGTTTAAAGCAGTTAAGGGTAGGAATAGGCTACGTTAGGAAAATATTAGATACGGACTATAAATGAGTTTTGATACATCACTATTCTAATTTATGCAATTTGCCTAAAAGGTAAACATATATTTTAGAATGTGTATAGCCTATTTTTTTATGGGAAGAGATAGGCCTTATTTTTTTTGTAGTGTAAATAGCTGTCTGACTCACCGCGTCAATAACAAAACATTCTGAAAATAAAACGCGCATATCTTACAGTTTCCTTCAAATTCTATCTTTTAAATATGGTGTTTGTCACAATATTGGGAAGAGCATGAAAGGTGTTATCATTAGGCTACACCTGTGAACGTCTCGGTTACGTATGGTAACCCTCGTTCCCTGAAGGAGGGAACGGAGACGTCACGTCGGATGACCGACGAATTGGGATCTCGCTTAGAGAGACCAATCTACTTCCGAGTGTAAACTAAACGAGCCAATGCACATTGGCATGCGATTATTGCATCCAGCTGCTGCTGATCACAGCGTGAGTATAAGTAGGCAGCAGATGCACCGCATATTCAGGTTTTCGCTGAGGAGCCGAGCCGGTGACCCGGCCGCTCAGCGGTGGTACAGGAGCTGTGGCGACGGGACGTGACGTCTCCGTTCCCTCCTTCAGGGAACGAGGGTTCCAATGGACTGTTTGATCAACGAGCGCATCCTTATGTCTGTCGTTACCATCTGTGTTCGAAAGCCATCAGACGAATCAAGTTCACATCAGTGATCATTATTCACGCAAAAGTATTTTCTCAGAACATGAGTTTTGCTATTTAGAGCACAATTTAAAGCGGAATTATCATGCGCCAAGCAATCCTCGCTGTGATTAAAACATTAAATCGCATACCACAGGAAAATTGTTCGAAAGCAGCACATCCACTTCAAATATTTCTGTTTAAATTCATATAAAAATGTTGTAATTTCTGCATAATAATTTCATGAAATTTCAGTGCTTAACTTCATTATTCAGAGTGTCATATTTAATCTAAACGTGTATGTCAAATGTAAAACAGACTTTAAAATCATTCTGTTTGCTTCCTTATTTCGCTCCCTCCAGTAAAAGTGGTCTAGAGTGTCCGTACGGTGCGCACATATTTACACCGTTTATTTTTTATTTTTTTTTTTTTTTTTTTGTACACACAAAATCAGTCATATGGGTTTGCTACATCAGGGTGAGTAAATGATGAATTTTAGGTACAATATCCTTTTAACAATTCATTAAAAAATATATATGTTAATGATGCTTCCTATGGCAAAAGAAGTAAATGCTTTATTATCATGTTTTTATATTCTAGCAATAGCAACCAGCAATTTTAATATTACCAGAAGATAATGTAGTAACTTACTTTTTTGTATTATTTATGAGAGCAATATTTCTTGAGGAAAAGTTATCCTTGAATAACTTTTTCAAGATCCTATGTAAAAAAAAAAATATATATATATGTATATATATATATATATATATATATTAGGTCACCGCTCACCCAAAGGCCTCTTTGCATTATGGATTTCCTCTGCAGAGGACAAAATTCTGATACATCATGAAACAAGATTCACACCTTTGAAAATTCTAAAGCAAAACGCCCAAAGCCTTTCACAGGCCGCATTTGGAAACAGCCCCTGCCAATTCTAATATCATTCAATCTCTGGACCAACTGTTTCCAGCCCGACAGTATCAATGTCTGACACACTAATCCAATGACTGCAGGCTCTATTACTTTCAATTAGCTCTGACAGCTCGGGGCTTAATCTATACTGGGCACGTGCATTCGCTCTGTCGCGAGGGCAAGGTGCTTGGAATTCTTTTTGTTGTTGCTGTTTTCATTTTTTATTCTGAGGTGAAACAGACGTGGCTTTCGTGACCCGGCTCGTGCATCATGAGCGGGAGTAGCATTTGATAGCAGCCATGAACTGAAGATGAGTGTTTGTTTATCACTGCAGCCATTTTAAGCACATGCACACACATACATGAGCAAGGTCACCCTCAGACACATGGCCTTGCGCTCTGAAAACATTCAACCCTATCAAGCACACTAAACATGTAAATAGTTTTTGTTTACCTGGTATTATAGAAAACATACAGTGGGGTCAAAAGGTCAGTCACCACTTTGAAAATCTAGGATTTTTTTCAATTTAGATAAAAATAAATAAAAAGATTTGTATATCTGATTAAATAAATGCAACCTTGGAAAGCCTTCAAAAACATGAAAATCTTACAACCTCAAGTAGTATAAAATATATATAATCTAATTGTAATAAAATAAAAAATACAGTAAAACAGTAATAATGTGAAAATATTATTACAATTAAAAAAATAGAACTTTATTTACTGTTTTTGATCAATTTAATGTGACTTTGCTAAATAAAAGTAATATATATATATAGCCATAATCAAACAGCATAAACTGGAATTTATGATTTTTTTCACATAGAAAAAGGACACGCGTATTAAATCATGTCTGTGCTGCGCCGAATCGCCGATTAATTTGTGATCACATGGCGACTTTAAACGGTTCCATTAAGCCTTTAGCCCAAAAGAGCGCACATTTACAAAGATAATGATAAATTATCACGTTCACAATTCACACAGAATATCGGATTAAGTCAATCATTTGAAAACAGCGTAAATGGTTCAGCTGTACCTCGTCTTCTGGCTCTCACTCTCAAAATTGCCTCACATCAGCGCATCTCATCTGCACTAAGATAGCTGCTGCACACTGCCAGACAAGACTTTAGCTCAGCTGACAGGACTTATGACAATACATTTTCATAATAATACATCTCTTTGGTTTTTTCTGTTCAGTGTTATTTCAGGGTTTTGATCTCTCGACTGAGAGATCACATCCTGTTTATTGTAGTATAGTGACTATTTAATATTACTTCTAAACTTTGACTAGGCTAGATGTTTGGGGTCGGGGGCAAAATACATTAACAAGAGTCAAGTCAGACATTCGACAGCCATAATTACTGACGTTAACACACAGGGAAATGTGTAACGGACGCCTCGTTTTATTATAATAGTGTTCTCATTATTATGTTATGTATATGATAGTCCCAGTCATAGTTATTATGCTCACGCTGCGCGCTGAAGAGATAATCACCGCAGTACTACATATTTAAATAATAATAACAATTTTGTTTTTATTAAATTACAAAAATGTAAAATATAGGCATTTTCACTAGTGGTCTCAGACTTGGATGATAAATTTACAGGCCGTCCCCTTTTTTACAGTTACCATAAGGCATGGCACATTTATAGATCACAAACCCATGTAGCCACAAATGAGTTAAGTTTTATGCATGTTTTTTTTCCTTATAATGGTGATCACATATGCATCACACATATGCCCAAGCATGTATACGTCTTAAGCCTATAATGTATTTATGATGTTGAAATTCCCCAGCTCAGAGTAATCCCAACATTGCTAATTCAAATCTTGAATGTCCCTAGGTGATGCAGCGATGACCTGTACATTTGATGCAGTGATGCACAACAAATACATGCAAATATTTGCGGTGTCGGAGCTCAATGCAATGCACTGCACTCATGGCGGCTGCTGTTTGATTTAGAGGTCTAGCATTCAGGAATCAGTATCTGATGAGATGCACCACTGCACGGTCAAAAGTTTGAAATCTAAAAGATTTTTTAATGTTTTTAAAAGAAGTCTCTTATGTTCACCAAGGCTGCATTTTGATCAAAACTGAAGGATCATGTGACTTAAAGGAATATATTACTTTATCATCACAGGAATATATTACATTTTACAATACACTAAAATACAAAACAGTTCTTTTAAATTGTAATATTTCACAATATTACTGTTTCAACTGTATTTTTATTAAATAAATGCAGCTTTGGGGAGCATAAGAGATTTATTTCAAAAACATTTAAAAAATTTTGACTGGAAATGTATATTGGATATTTAAGAGTTGGGAAGTAGAGCCACTACATGATCGCGAATGATCTAAGTGAGCTATACAGCTTTATTGAAACTCATTTAAGCTGAGTGTACTCTGTACAATATGAACTACATCTTCTAGATTTATATATTATATCCAAGATAAATATTTTGCAATTGCTAAAATTAGTCTCAGATGGCAAAATTGTGGCCAAATTCATACTATGTGAACCAGGTCTTAAATATTTTAATTCTAATTTTATTTTACGGTTTTAGGCATCTTCCAGAAAATCGCCTGCAGTGCCTTAATTAATCATAAATGCACCACAAAACAGGTGTCTTTCTGCTTCATTTTACCTGGATGCAAACACTGAAATACACCGAATAATGTATTTGGATTGGAAATGTTGAAGCACATGGTTTATTGAGAGACATTACTGTTTTGGCTTGGAATTTCTGTCTGGTCAGGACCAGACCAGACAGCCTGGACAAAGCCATTTGGCTTCAACCATAGAGTTAATCTTCTGTCCAAAAACATGAAGAAAAAAAGCTCTGCTGAGGAAATGAGAGACATTAACTAAACTAATAGTAGTTCCTGTAAAATAAAAGCATTCATCTGTTTGTCACCTTTCATATTGTAAAAGCCACATGCATAATTTCCAACCAACCTATTCCAACTAACCTATTACATTAATGCTGTTCAGTTTACAGTCATATTCCTTTCACACACTCCTAAAGAAAAACTGCAAATGTATTCCATGGCCAAAGCTTCAGGTCTCAGGGACACAGAGAAACTATGTTCACCCTCAGGTTGTCTCGAATATATGCACATCACACATGCCCTACAGTACCATTTGCACTGCAAACCACTCAAGGCCAAAGACTCAAGGACAATGAAAAAATAAACTGTAGTCTAAATACCAGTCTAAATTTGTTGTACTTACATCAAGGTCTCAAACATCAGGGACCCAAAAATAGGAAAGTTGAGGAAAAAAAAGACAAACAGCCTATCAAAACCAACTTAGGAGTGACAAAACTGTACATAGTTAGGGTATATGATAATAAATGTACAGTATGGTTATGAATTTAGCTAAGGACTTTGAACACTTTATCAATTCAAATAATACACTATACTGTAGGGTATAGTCATGATGGGCAACCAGTTGACTAGTGATCCAACAAGTTACTCAATTAATCAACTAATTTACCCGTTTCTGAGAAAGCAAAATTATAGATAGAAGACTCTAGAAGGAGCAATGTTCTGAAGTTAAACATTTCTTAATGACGTATTTGTTTATTACAGACGCACAGTTTTTCACTTCACAAGATGTTAATTGATGTAATGGAATTACTAGTGGATTACTGTGATGTTTTTATCAGCTGTTTGGACTCTTATTCTGACGGCACCCATTCAATGAAGAGGATCCATTGGTGAGCAAGTGATGTAATGCTACATTTTTCCAAATCTGTTCAGATGAAGAAACAAACTACATCTTGGATGCCTGAGGGTTCATATTTGGGAGAACTATTTATTTAATGCACCCCTGCTACAACTCCACAAATTCAGATGGACATCTATTGTTTTATGAGAATCCCACCATAAATGTTGGATTTTAAAACAATGTGTGGTAACATTGCTAACATGAACAAACAATAAACAAACAATGAACAATACATTTATTACAGTATTTATTAATCTTTTTTTGCTATTCGGCCCGAATCAGTTTTCTAAAGCGTTTTTGAAAAATCACATACCCTGCCTTTAACTAATGTTAACAAACACAACTTGTGATTTTAATAATGCATTAGTAAATGCTGAAATTAGCATTAACTAAGATTAATAAATATTGTTCATTCTTAGTTAATGTCAACTAATGTATCAAGTTAAAACCAGAAAAAAGCATGTCTCAAGACCACTGTTTTTGAACAAAAGAACTCATCTGATATTAAAACCCCCTAAGAAACATTACAGTCAGCTGAACACATAACTGTTCTCATCATGAAGGGTTTCCTAAGTCACCCAAAATGTCTTCTTTTCCTTGTTCCAAAAATGTATGGATTGCTTTATTGTGTAGATGATTTTTTGAGAAATGTCTATACAACAGAAGTCAACGGTCACCAAAACGGATGGATTACTAACAATAACAGAATTGTCATTTTTGGGTGAACTGTCCCTTTAAAATAGATTATTTGACTAGTACGTCAGGCAAACCAATGACAAGTTGATTTTAAAAACACATTATCAAAACTTTAAATTGATGACAATCCTGAATTTCAACAATAAAAGTACACATCATAAATCATGTTAAACCCACACAAAGACCTCCTGAGTCGCACGTTAGTATGCTGGCCGTGGCTTTCTCTGGCACAGGAACATGAGCCGCCACATGTGTGGGAGCTGAGGAACAGCGCACCATTAAAAGGTCCTGACTCACCTTGTTTTAAGAGCAAGGCCTAATTGCTACCATCTTTTACAGCAGCCAATGCGGCAGCTGGCATTTGCATAGATCTACAGGGACTATCATTACCTCAAAATGAAGCATAGCTCTGGCTCCTTCACACTCACTGCCTTCAGTGTACCTTGCACAAGTTGAGGGAATAGTGCGCTTGTGTGTGTGTGTGGTAGGGGAGCTATTAGAATTCATCTCCTTTGACTCACAACCTACCGTTTGACTTACAAAAAGGGGCCCATTATTTAAGTTCGGGATCTGCGGAGAGGAAGAGCACATGAGGAATGAAAGCATTTAAACTGTGCTTTAGTGTAGCACACCACAGGGGCCGCTTATTTATGATGAAACAACAGGACGCTTTTAAAGAAGCGATAAAATCCATACTGACCTGTCATGATTTACAAATGCACATCTTTTAGAAAAGTGAGACACTAAAAAAGAGATTTTTTTAATAAAAAGATGATGACAACTTGGCTTAGCACGTAGCTGGGTGGAATCAAACCGACGGATAAACTCATTTCCCCTGGTGCTGAGAGAACAGGTCAAAAAGGACAAACTATCACTGTCTGATCTTAATAACTGAAAATTACCGTATAAAAAACGAACATATAGCTATTCAAAAGTAAACTGTTATCTTAGAAAAACAATTATATATACATTACCATTTTTTCATGTTTTTGGAGGAAGTCTCTATGCTCACCAAGTCTGCATTTATTTTATTAAATAAATAAATAAAGTTTGTAAAAAAAAAAAAAGTAAATAAACACAAATTATTTAATTTTTTAAAAATATATTTAATAATTTAATTTATATTTTAAACTGTATTTAATTTAATCTTGTGATGGCAAAGCTGAAATAGAAATATTTCAATATATATATTGTATATATCTATCTATACACTGTTGGGAAAACAAGGTAAATCCATTTCTGTCATTTGTTAGCATTTCTGCCAAGGACAAATATTTCATAATCGTCCGATTTAAATACCCGGAGGGCTTGCTAAACCAAAAGTCTATTTCTGGAGAGCTGTAGTAAATATTTTGACACTTACATTGCTGATGGAAATAAAAGAAAAACAACTCATAACATAGTTTTGGCCCAAAGGCTGAATGGCTCATTTGGAAATGTGCAGGTGTTCTTAGCCCCCTCAGTCTTCCCACAATGCACTCAGTCCTGCTGCCCAAAGCAGCGGCTGACCACAGAAACGTCACCGGCTGTGTTCAGTCCAGCTGACATGCTGCACACTGACGCTTTTCTTCACACAGCCTCCTGTTTGCTGCTATAGAAAGCCTCACAGATTGGCATTCTCACACCCCTGGCTCAACTAACTACATTTCTAATGGATGCATCGAACAAATGTGATATTCGGATGTTAAGCTAGACTGTTTATGTCATTCAGGTTCAATATTTAAAAAATGACTAGCCTGCCAAGCTATGCATAATTTAAAGTAGTTAAAACTAGGACTGCACACTATATTGAAATAAAATAGATATTGTTATATGGTTGCAATTTAAATAAATAAATATATCTGTGCTGCCAGTTTTAGCAGGATTTGTGGGACTGTATTCATTTATAGACGTGCAGTTCATGAAACAGAGCCATTCTAAACACTGAGACACCTTAATGGGAAAGTTCACCCAAAAATGAAAATTACTCACCCTCATGTCGTTCCAAACCCGTAAGACCTTCGTTCATCTTCGGAACACAAATTAAGATATTTTTGATGAAATGTGAGAGCTCTCAGACCCTGCATAGACAGCAACACAACTGTAATGTTCCCAGGTTCAGAAACGTAGTAAGGACATCGGTAAAACAGTTCATTTGACATCAGTGGCTTAACTTCAGTTTTGCGAAGCTACGAGAATGCTTTTTGAGCGCAAAGAAAACAAAAATAACATAAATTATTCAACAATTCTTCTCCCCCGAGTTACGTCTTCCGCCATTTTAGATCCTTACTACGTTTCTGGACCTGGGAACATTACAGTTGCGTTGCTGTCTATGCAGGGTCTGAGAGCTCTCACATTTCATCAAAAATATCTTAATTTGTGTTCCGAAGATGAACGAAGGTCTTACGGGTTTGGAACAACATGAGGGTGAGTAATTAATGACAGAATTTTCATTTTGGGTTGAACTAACACTTTAAGCTGCACATGTGTAAATGAACACAGTGCTGCGCTTCACGCTGAAACCAGCAGAACATATATTTATTTATTGGACCAAATTAAAACCTAGGTTGTTTATTAATAATCACTATAAATAGCTTATATTACTTTATAGTCATACTGAATTGATCTGCAAATAGATTTTTTAAACTATACGGTTATTAAATAAGGTTTGAGTTGCTTCTTGTAAAAATATACCCAAGTGTTCACACCAAAGTTTTTCCTTAATTTTTCAACAGTATAAAGACTGACTAAATAAACATACAAAATTGGATAAATATATTTTTTCAAATAATTTTTATTTTCTATGCAAATTCACTCCCCAACAAAATCACCCCTTGATTCTAGAATGATTACTTCTTTCCAAATATGGATATTCAAGTCATCTTGAGAAAATTCCTGTATTTTTTCATATTGCAATATATATCACAAACAAAACAAAACTTTTGTCAATTTTTTTTCCCTTTATTATGCAGCCCTAGTTCAAATACAGTCAAACTAATGTTTAAATAGTTGTTCCACAGCTACATTAGACAATAAGTACAAGATTTAAGTTATTTAGGGGGACAATATCTTCATAAATGTATACTATTAGTATTTATCTGATACAAAAAGTAAAATAAACACTTTACAATATATACAGATAATAAAAGTTAGAAAACTCAGTTTACTGTACATAGTGCTAAAGAGCAGCAGTGAAGAAAATGCTTCAAATAAGAAGGTGTAAGGGCTGTTTGATTATTACTTCATTCTGTAAAGCTTCAGGCATGATAAAATGTCAAAATGTAGCATACTAACACTTAGCTGCACTGCTAATCAACAGAAAAAGTTGCTTTGCCTACCACCAGAAAAGCTACAGTTTTGAAAACATCTGAGCTAGTATAAAGCCTCGTTCACACCAAGAATGATAACTTTAAAGATAACTATAAAGTTAACGATATTAGCGTCCACACCAGTGGCCGATATCGTCTGTTTATTCTAAGCACACGCCTGTCTGCCGCTTTAAATTCTCCAGCTCGTTATATTAGGATGGATTCTGATTGGATGTCAATGTTTATATTGTTCATCAGCTAGACAAACGATGATATCGATATCGTTTCTCTGTGCCTTTATTGTTATAGCTGCAGTGTGGACTCTGCTATTCTTTAATATTGTGAACGATTTTTAGAACTATATCTTTATTGTTATCTTTATAGTTATTGTCCTTGGTGTGAACGGGCCTTAATGCTACAAAAAATGTAGTTACACTAATAGCATCGCTAGTGTTAGTAACTAACAATCACTACATCCGAATATGCTGACATCCCTACTATATAGCAGGTGAAAAACAGTATGCGGCAAGGGTAGTTTGTTCAAATTAATGGTATTCATATAAGCACAAAGTACATGGATGCCCTGCCGTTTCCGCCGATATTTTTAAGTGTGCATCTGATGGACACTTTACTATGCCGTTAGGCCACGGGAGAGGAGTTGTGAACGCAATAAGTCTCAAGACAATGACAACATGGCTGGTGTTGTACGTCGAGCTATTCATAATAAACACATAGTAAACAGAACACACGTTTTCTTTTAATGGATGTGAAGTTCTTTCCTCATCAAATGTAGACAGGATGCAATTTCAGACACACCTAATGACTACAAGGAATGCTATATTAGCTAACTATAGCATCATAATCAAGCAAACAGATAAATGAAGGTAAGAGGTGCCAGAATCCCTGCAAGGGAAGTTTGGATAGTCATGCCGAGTTTGGGTGCAGTGGTTTGATGTAAGTCAACGGGATGAGAGCAAGTACACGGCCATTTGTCATGCCGTCAGCGGATTCAATAATTAATGGGCCATATCGCATCTCAGCCCGCCGTAGCCAAGTTCACCGGTCTCCCTGCGCAGAAAACATATTGTCCCCGCAGTGTGGTCCGTGCTGGCTTTTTTAAATTCTTCATCATTAAGGAACATTCATGTGCACTCCCAGCCATTTATTTGCTCTGTGTGACAAAGTGGCGGCCCCTTCAAGTTCACGCTCTCTTTCCCACGTCCCCGCGCGCTGTTTTAAATCATCTGCCCCGCGAGGGACGAGACCCTCTTGGGCTGCTGAGATATCTAATTACCCACAGTCCAGTGCAGAGATGATGACAAAAGAATGGAAAAAGAGATAGCATTAATGTAATGTATCATCACCCCTCACTGTGAAGGTGGCATTTAGACGAATGCCCCATCTCTTTTTTGCTAACGTTTGAAAAAATCGGCAGCAGAAACTGTATCTGTGTGTGCGTGGAGTGAGATTTTGTGGTGCCAGCGATCCTTTCCCATGGCCGTGTCCTTGTTTTAGAGCGCTGAGAGGTGACTCTTGTTCCTAAACACATAGGGAAGTCAGGCAGCATTTGAACAGCTGTAGGAGGCCAGTATTTACTCGTGGGGGGAACAATGACAGTGGCTGAAACTGGCAGACTAAAGGACCCTGTCTCAATACAGCTGCCACCAGGAAGCACGGAGGTGAGCTGGGAAACATGGGCCTCTCTTGTGACAGATATATGTGTGAGCGTGGGAGCGTGTGTGACCATGCTATTCACATACACAACCCGGCAATAGGATGAATTCACAGACATCTCAAAAATGCTGTTGAAAGAGTAGAGTCTGATGTTCACATTCACATCGAAGCTGAGCTGTAGCTCAATAATGCCGGGCTTCTATGACTGATAAGTTCCTATAATAAAGGAGCAGTTCACAAATCAAGGAATCATGAAGCATTATGTGTTAATATTTGTCCAAAAAACATCACAATACTGTTTTGCTAATTTGAATTTGTCTGTTCATTTAATGCAAAGTGCCACAAACAGCCAAACAATTCTTGTCAAGATTTCTTTTTTTAGCAAATTTTGAAATAGTAATCCACTTTAATCCCACTTTTTATTAGGTGGCCTTAACTAGTATGTACTTACATAAAAAAAGAAGTACAATATACTTATTGTGTTCATATTGTATTGTAAAACACTTTTGCTGTTATTGAGGTGGGATACAGGTAAGGTTGGGGACAGGTTTGGTGGTATGGGTAGGTTTAAGAGTGGGTTAAGGTGTAAGGAATGGGTCAACAGTGTAATTATAAATTAATTACAGATGTAATTACATGCAGGTATTTTTTAAAATATGAGTACGATGTAAAAACATGTATGTACACAATAAGTGCATTGTATTAAATGATTAATTAAAATGTAACAACATAGTTGTTAAGGCCACCTAATATAAAGTGGGACCCAATTTTGTAATATTATAGACTGATATAGTGTGGTAACAATCAACAAATGTAAAAAGATTCACTCTATATATCACCACATAACCAAATAACTACAAATAATGACAATAATCAACAACAGTATAAGTCAGTAAACTAAGCAAAATAGTAATCCTATTACATAAAATAATGTTACAATTTCTATAAATTATATTATGTTATATTATATTTATTATACAGTATTGAAATATTATCAAGTATTTCAAATTTCTTAGTGTCTATGACTTGAAAGGTCCTGTAAGCTGGATCAAATTTTTACAGATTTTTTTAACACTAAACCCCAACTTTCTTTCTTCACTGCAACACATTTTGCAGAATATTCAAGTTGTTCTTTTCCACACGACAAATACATCATATTGTGACACAACCACAAAAAGCATCATAAAGACTTTTTAGTAAATAACAATTTGCATTTTAATCTGTTCCTCACACAAAGCCATCATAATACGGTTTGGATCAGGATGAGCACATAATGACAATTTTTATTTTTGGGTGAATGATCCCCTTTTCTAATTATTAAAGCATCAAGTAAAGATAATACCTGTCTATGGGGTAAAATTTATGAAAGGGGAAAATGCATTAATAGACAGGACATCACAGTTGGGTAGCTCATCTTAGAGAGGCCATTTCAAACCACCATTAGTTCTGTTTCAGCAGCCTTACCATGAAATACACGCTCATTTTTTCTCTCTTCTGTCTTTTTCTCTCTCCATGACTTCAGGTATGAAAAAGGATGTGTGACGCTTTCTGATGAAAATCGCATAGTGTGAAAATGTCAGCCTCTTCTTTCTCCTACTGCTTTGTTTATGTTGACATTTATCAAAAGAAGAAAAATACTGCATATCAGCTCTATTTCTAAGAAACAATAAATGTCACCTCGCATCCTGCACTGAACTAAAACGGTCCCACGATCTTGTTGACTCAATATCATATAAATCGTAAATCGTGGCAATAAAACAGGTGTATGTTTTTCATCTGCAGCATGTTGACATGGCAGCTGGAATTCCTCCAGCTAATTTCACTGTATTTCTTCATTCTGTCAAGAAATGCTTTCCGACAGTGTTAACCCATAGGGCAAAGCAGACTAGTGACCATCACAGCAAAATGACCTGAAGGTAACTTCACCACTATTTATTGGGTTGGTTCTACTAGACAGCAATGAGCTTAATTGAGAGCTAATGGAGACATGTCCTGCTTCCTTCTTTTCCCTGAGAAAATGACACCAGTGATCTCACATCTTTCTTCTCTAGAGTTTCGGAAAAGATCTCATCAAACTGTGCTCAGATTTACTATAAGTTACTAAAGTCTTCAAAGCCAGCAATTTTAATATGAACTCAAATATTTCTTATCAAAATCCTCCAAAATCAAATAATCTTAAGCTATTATATCCACTCCTACTGTCACTACTGAGAAACCCTAGACCTAAGAACCCAAATTGATTTTTGATGGTTTTGTGCCCTTTACTTTCTATAATTCATTGCAGAAAACACAAGGTGAACCCATATTTAATTGAGTCTGGGTCATGTTTTCTATTATTTTGCTTAGTTTTGTTCATGGTTTTTGTTGAGAATGAGAACGTCACGCAATCTGTTCACACGTTGATGTCTGTCTCTGGCTAGTAAGGCTAAGTCACATGAATTTGTGCTAAAATAAAGTTAACTCATGTCAACAACAAAAGAAATGCTTTCTTACCCTTTTTAAAAGCTATTTATTTTGTTATTCTAACTATGCATGATTAATTGGTAAGTTGCACTTTATTATATATTTTTAGCATTGCATTTAGCATTACGACCCACATATGGACTCTTCGACTGAGAACCACTTCCTTAAATTAAACACTTTACAAACTGTTCCACTGGGATTTAACATGGCTGGATTGACAAGTTGTCCTTTAACACACTGATTTAAGGCTGCTCCATTAATGTCTCAGCTACTATCAGTGAAGCTATCACAATGTAAGTGTAGAGTTTCCATCAATTCCCAGAGTTCAGTTGAGATGCTTCCTCTACACTTCCTCATTTCCTCCTGTGAGCCGCACCCCCCACCCCACCTTTTTTTTCTCCCAGGTGGCTCCGGGGCCACGACCGGCAGAAATGTGATAGGCCTAATCCCATTTAGCCTAATTGCATCTGCAGGATGAGAGCTTTCTCTGTGTTCGGTCACGTGCCTGCCTGCCTGTCCTTCCAGAGCTACAGAAAAGCCTCTCTCTCACACACACACACACTTTCTCCCTGTCACTCTGTCCTGAAGCATGCTGTCCGAAAAAAGTGGGAGAGAATGACACGTCTACACTCTGGACATCTTCTCAAGAGAAAAGCAGCTTGTCAGGCTGGAATATTCTGTCTGCCAAAGGGCTGGACCGAAGCATGGAGGATAATGAGAGAGAGAGTGGGCTATTGTCAGACATTTCTCACTCATTATCCTGGTGCATTCTGGGAGAGGGTGCATTAGACAGGCAGACAGGAGCAGGGTGAGACTGGAGTGGTCAATCATCTTAGACAGTGAGACTTCATCACCCTCAGAA
Organism: Sinocyclocheilus rhinocerous; assembly: GCF_001515625.1. Lineage (NCBI taxonomy): Eukaryota > Metazoa > Chordata > Actinopteri > Cypriniformes > Cyprinidae > Sinocyclocheilus > Sinocyclocheilus rhinocerous. Next base: position 1,970,932 of record NW_015640445.1, on the reverse strand, counting down.
ACCCTTTAAACATCCTGCTATTCGTTCCCTCCATCGTTCACACACTTACATGGGCACACTGACACACACTCACACCTTCCCACACAATCAGCCCATAGGGAAATAAATTGTTAGTGGTGATACGACCAAATAAAAATTCACCTGCCGGCCAGGATATCTAAAGTCTAAGACTCTGAATCTCTCTGACAGCTCATCTAAAGGCTTCAGTCTCTTGTGAAAAATCTTGAGAAACAATTAAAATAGGAAAATGAAATGGGCGATAAACAAGAACGTTTCTTCACAATATTGTGTACAAATAAATACAAACATAATGTATTAACAAAGATCTCTCAGGTTTACAAAACAAAGCAAGCAAAGCAAAGCAAAGCAAAACAAAACAAAACTACATACAACAAATATAAAACAATAAATCTAAATAAAATAAAAAAAACTAAACAAAACAAAAAATACTACATAAAACAAATATACAACAACAAAACTAAATAAATTAAAACAAAACAAAAAAACTACTTACAACAAATATACAACAAAAAATAAAAAATAAAAAAATCAAGAATGTTTGTCATCTGCACAAATAAATTACAAAAAACAAATAAACAACAACAAAACAGTAAACTGATTTGTCATCTTTACAATGAAGCTGAATACAATAAGAAATGTCCAGGCTTCAATTTGATGCAAATTACTGGAGGAAAAAAATTATCATAACATTATCCATAGTGTTCTTGTTATGATGAGAAAATATCTTTTAAAATTAGTAGAAAAAAAATAAATAAACATCTCTCACACTCCTAGATGGTCATGGACAGGTACGTCGGGCACAATAAATTGAAAGGAAAAATATATATAAAAAAAAAATTCCTGCTCACTGTCATATAGCTTGCAAATTGTTATTGAATAATACAGTGTTTCAATCAGAAACCTTCAACAGGCATTTCTGAAGAATGAAACATGCTTGATGAAGGTCTGAGTGAAATGTTGTATTATTTAATAAAGATTTTCAATCTATACAACAGTGTGCAGGATATATTTACAGAAAAAAGATTAAAACTACCCACAAAAAAAAAGTATTGCAGGATGCCTGTGGGATGATAATAAGACCGAATTATAGACAACTTGATTTTTCTCTCTCCCCCTTCGTAAAACCATCCACCCTATGTAGGTTTAAACATGTTACATCTCCCAAACTTGAAGCAATTTCCTGCTAGTTAAAAAAAAGCCCTTGTCTGCTGTGTTCAGGTGAGTCGCCTGCAGACAGCACACTGAAATCTGTCACCTTAAAGCAGCAGCTACAAATTTAATTAATATGCAAATTCACCAAACTTGATGAGGTGTCTTAACAAATAACCCTGAATAAAGATAAGCTTGTTTAAGGTTGTTTTGTTAAACAGGCGCCCACCCAATGTCAAATCACTAGGTGACAGGCTCTTGAAAGACCAGCGCTGGCATATTCAAGCTCATACATTACAATGCCTCTGCGCTCAGCTACATCTGCTCAGAGGCGGACAGTAACTAAGTACATTTACTTGAGTATTGTACTTAAGTACACTTTTTGAGTATCTGTACTTTACTTGAGTATTATTTTTTCTGGGAACTTATGACTTTAACTTCACTACATTTGAAAAACAAATATTGTACTTTTCACTCCACTACATTTCTATCAAGGTCCTCGAAGTAGAAAGTCGTTACTATGTAGCAGCTTTGAAAGTCAGTGGGTGATTTTTTTCTTCTCTATAACGTGACTTTCTTTCTTTTTCAGACAGTTTATCAGTAATCACTCTTGTAGGGCTACATTAAGTGATTTCCCAGCATTTTTTGAACACTGAGTTGCAAATGTGATATTTCTTTACAACAATTCAATAATAAGAAGTTAATATTGTGGTATATATTAGACACAATATTGTCTGATTTTGCTAAATTGTGTACGTGAAAATATTACCTATAAAGCAACAGAAGAACTGTTGTGCATCTCCTAATAAAACACAATAGGTGTTGGACTTGAAGCAGCACTGCACAAACGTTCTGTGTGTGATTTCAAAGTATTCACTCAAGTAATGGAGTTGAGTACTTTGTCCGCCTCTGCATCTGCTGCTATCAAAATAACTGTCGCAACATTCACTGTATAATCCAACTGTAGATGGAGATGGAGCCAATTTACAAGGTCTGTCTGGGGTGGTTTTCTCTCCGTAAAGAGGGTTGGAGGAGGAAAGAGACCCGGGTTATGGGACTAGAGACTGGGTAGATTGATTTGGTTCTCTTGGGAGTGAACGCTGCAACCAGCATCACATCTCCCATCATGCCTCTGGGCTAAAGCTAACGCTTCTGCTTAACAGCATTCATCTCTCATCAGAAGGGTATATGAGCTGAAACCGGTGACTGATTACTTAGGACGGGACGGTCTAACTCAGCAGTTTTACAAGATTTCAGCTCGGGTCCTTTCATCTCACACGCGGGTGCTTTTGATTGGTGCACACCTGAAGGTGGTGTTTAAAATCCTTGAATGTTTACAAGTAATTACTGAGTGGGAATTAAGTGAAGGAGAAATGTCCTCCCGGAGCAGGACGCTATAAAGCGGAGAAAATTAAAATCAGGATGATAATAAACCATAGCGGCATCCACAAGAACTTAGAGGGTGATGGTAAGATGGTGGCTTTACAACATAATCTCATTAGTAATCATGTAACATGCGCTTGTAGCACACACTCTCAGAAAAAGGGTACAAAAGATGTCACTGGGACAGTACCCTTTCAAAAGATACTTTTGATTTATATACCATTTCAGTACTAATGTGTACACTTTAGTTACTAATATGTACATTTAAGGTACTAATATGCACCCTTTAGAGGTAAATAAGGTACAAAGGTGTACCTTTTAAAAAGTTACTGCCCAAGTGACAGCATTTGTTAGAGTGCACTGGCATTTTCATATGTTTTCAGAGATAGCGAAATGTACTTGATTATCATATTGTCAGAATCTAAAACAGTATATAATCCTTTTAGTTTTGTAGAATATTGAATTGAATAGTTGATATGATTTTATTGTATTTATTGTATCAACGTAATTTATTAAATATGCTGTACCATTACATTTAACACATTTAACTGTTTTAAGATTATAGCGGTTTCTTTCTGTTCTGCATGATTTCTGATTTCTATATTGTCTTAGAAAGTTCCCATCACGTAAACAGAAAAAAACAGTTAAAATTAATGAAAATTGTCAACATTTATTTATTTATTTATTCATTTGTTCCTTTGTGTTTGCTATTAAAAAACACCATAAAATCATTATAAACATATTTATTCCTTTGTGCTTACAATTTTAAATATATCTGCCGATATATTATGTTTTGCTCTTGAAAAGTGGTTATGGTTAGGGTAGAGGTGGGGTTAGGGGCTCAAAAATATATGGTAGTAAAATATAACTATGTGTAAATATAAGATTGAGATGCTATCAGTGCATACAAAAATGTTTGTGTGTGGATATTTACGAATACTAATGAGATCAGGCTGGACTTAATTAATATTTTATTAATGAGGAATCAGTGAAATGTCTGTGAAACTACAATCAGCACTCAGAATGGACTCTGAGTAGGCACACTGACTGCCTACATATTCCCGCTAAAATCTTTATGCACACAAATTTCCTGTGAGGTGGATGGATTATCTCGGCAAAGGAGAAGTGCTCACTAACACATATTTAGACAGATTTGTGAACAATATTTGAGAGAAATAGGCCTTTTGTGTACATAGAAAAAGTCTTAGATCTTTGAGTTCAGCTCATGAAAAATGGGGACAAAAACAAAAGTGTTGCGTTTATAATTTTGTTCAGTGTAATTCAAATGACTTCAAATGAGTGATAAAATGATAAAAACAAAAACACACACAAAAAACACACATATATATATATATATATATATATATGGGATGTCACGCACTTATGAGATGCAAACGTGAAGTAGCGGCAATGTTGTACTGTCACATGCATATAGACACAAACACACACACACTCTTAGACACAAAAGGGGAATTATTGGCCAAGGACTGATCATGATTAAAGTGTCCTGCGCTCACCTGCCCAAGTCTAATCAAGGAGAGAGCTGTGATTGCACTGGTAAAGTGACTGTGTGTGTGTGTGGGTGTGTGTGTACATGTTGGCCGGGCAGCTGGAGCCCTATGAGAGCCTCCCCCACCCCTTGTGCTCCAGTCAGAGGTGAATCAATCATGTCCAAAGATGTCAGCATCTGCCCAAGCAATTTTATATGGGAATAAATGGCAGATGGGGATGTTGTTCTCTGTTTAATCAGTTCCACCAAACGCGGTTTTATCTCGTATAAAATGAAACCATCTGTACCACAGAGAGGTGTAAAGGTTCAAGTGCGGATACACAGGGAGAGACGGAGGAGGAGAAACAGAGGATATGCTGAGCGAAAAATGCTAACTGTCAAAACGAGGGCAAATTTCAACGCCGTACAAGCTGAGAAATATTCAGTAAAAAATGATTTTGTCCTGCTCTATCATTCTCTCACTCCCTCTCACAGGAATATTACCCATGGGCTGCAACCATTATATCTAGACCCATTTATTTCCAGCACCTCCAGTCATGCCGTAATTTGGTCTCCAGGAATGGTTCAGTAGTGAGGGGGAGACAGGCTTGATGAATCCCCTTTGTTTTAAGTGGATATGATGGCTCCCAGTGTGCAGGAACTGCATTTAAGGGGCCAGCTTAAGGGAGGAGGATGAGGAGTGGAGGAAGATGGAGGTGGGTAACCGAGAGAAAAACGAACCCCGAGTTACACAGACCAAGAGCCTGACAGACACCATTAATACTCCTCTGTCCCTGAAAGACACTAGAGACAGTAAAACACAGGCTGGGAGTGGCACACTTGCAGCCCATTTCTTATTAGGCAAGTCATTATGTAGGACATTTGTCATTTGGACATTTTCCTTCATAATTCATAGAGCATACCTGCCACCTTTCGTTTTACAAAACAAGAACAGGATCAGAAATTAACTTTTCCACTAAGGGTCGATATTTGCCTCCTGGGGCATTTTTACCTTTGTAAGCTGAGTTTTTAAAACTACCTTATTAAATGTAACTGTGTTGTCTTTTAAGTTGAATACTTATATTTGACCAGTTGCTTCAATCGCTTAGAATATTATAGACTGTTAGCCTTCCAATCAAATTTTATCAACTTCAGCAAAAGGCAACTTTACACTGCAAAGTGGAACAAGCTGCATCTGATATGGCATTTATGTTTATTTACACAAACTGTTAATGCTGCACAAAGGTGTCATACACAACAATTGCATTATATAAAATATAAAATACATGTCTTGTAAAAAATTACTTACTTTACATGTCAGTCAGATGGTCTCTTCATATCTAAGTTGTTCATTAACAGCTGCATCCTAAAATAGAAGTGAATGGGGCCAGTCTGTAAATTTAAAAATACTTATTTTGTTCAATAGTATCGCTAGTCTATAACATGGGGGGAAAAAAACGTAATGTTAATATAAATGCTTACTAAACTTTTTGTGTTGTCATGACTACATACTGTCTAAAATGATTGTATCATTAGGAAAACAACTTTGTAGTCCAAACAGTAGACTAGCTTTACAGATTAATTATTGTAAATGCTTTTATAAAAGTAAAGCTTCACACTTCTGCTATCAAATACCAGTCACGTTTTTTTTTTTTTTTTTGTAGCAACTGACATCATGCCACAAATATTGTTGAACTTGTATGAATATTGTTGAACTTGAACAGAATATTCCTTTAAACCAATGTCTGTGTTTTTATTTATCTGATATTATAGAAAATATTTCAAACTCTTTTTTAACTGAACATTTTCTCGAATGCCAAAAACTCGTGGTAGAGGATATCAGTACCACTCCATTTTTACTTTAAGAGCAATCAGCCAAAAACATGATGATAGATTAGAGAACTTTTCACTGTAAAATCAATTTATTATGTCCATTGTGGTTCTGATATCTGCCTGAATACTAGTATACTATTTATTATGATATTTTTTCCAAGAATATTGAAAAGAACAGTTTCTAAGAGAGAAACACAACAAAGCAGATGCAATACAGTCAATTTAATAAATGAGTATATGAATAAAGAATTAGCATTTATAGAGATCTACTTTAGAAAAAAAAAAATTTGCTAATTACCAGATATTTGCCCTGTTTATGCACATGCGACAGTAAAGGCAGCAGGCTAATGCTGATAGGACAGACCCCTCTTGTTACATGAAAGTCATCTTCCCCCTCACCCCATATCAGGGGTTTTAATAAAATTTTCTGCTTGGTTTAAAGATGAGAGCTGCTGACCTGACTTCAGGAGCTTTTTCTCCTCCTCCAAGTGGCTCACTCCCATCATCCACCATAATGTGACTGATACATTGTGACACAAGTTAGATACGTAATTTGTTCCAGAAAATGACAGCGTCATGCACCGTGCTAAATCGAAACAATGAGGGGGCCGGGGGACCATGGAATGGCGATATCTCCAGCCCACAGCAGCCTTCACTCCTGTCTGCCTTTATATGAATATTTAATATCGGCACAGACCAAAATTGCTCTAAATAAGTGGCGCTGATGAGAGATTGCCCGCTAGCAAGATGCAGTGAGTCAAGCGACACAGAAAAAAAGCTCAGTCGTTTACGGCCAGGAAGGATTTTGAACAAATAAGCATATCATACAAGCAAAGCAACATGCTCGCACAGGGAGGCTGCTGGAATAAGAGACCGCTTGTGACAAAATAACCACACAATAATATGTGTGACCAGGCCTCAGAGCGGAGATGGACGCTTACCGGCCTCTTGTGTAAGAAAATATGTCATTAATGGTATTAACAGTAAATGCATTTTTGCGATTAGCTGATAGTTCACATTAGCATACAGTGGTGGCCAAAATTATTAGAACACTAGTATTTTCACCAGCTAAAAAATGGTTTTAAGTCAGTTATTTCTATCTTTTGCTGTAGTGTGTCAGTAGGAAATATCAGTTTACATATTCAAACATTAATTTTGCCATTAATTGTAATAATCCAGTGAGATTTTTGTTTGCACAAGGAGTCTGACAACAGCCAGTGCTCCACACA
>NW_015640445.1:1929461-1961474 GCF_001515625.1 Sinocyclocheilus rhinocerous | reverse complement strand
TTTTGCTGTAGTGTGTCAGTAGGAAATATCAGTTTACATATTCAAACATTAATTTTGCCATTAATTGTAATAATCCAGTGAGATTTTTGTTTGCACAAGGAGTCTGACAACAGCCAGTGCTCCACACAGAGATCTGATCGCATCATCATCATCATCCAGTCTGTCTGGAATGACATGAAACAACAGAACAAACTGAGACAGACTAAATCCAGAAGAACTGTGGCAACCATCCCCAAGATGCTTCAAGAGACCTTGCCTGCAAAGCTACCTGAAAACCTACATGCAATTGCACCTAGGGCAAAAGGTGCTTTAAACACAAAGGATGGTCACACCAAATGTTGATTTAATTTACTTAATAGAAGTGGAGGGTTTCTGAAGTGCGCTGCAAACTGCTACAGCAAACAAAAGCCATGGATTTGAAGATTGAGCAGTAATTGGCTACCAATACAGGAGAGAACCAATCAGCTGCCATGTGACAATGATGTCGCCAGGTCAGATTGAGCTAGACCTATCAGACTGCGCCATCTAGACTTTCATGCCAGAACTCGGTATTTCATTGATAAAGAAAATATATTTATGACATTATTTTTGACAGCATCCTCATTTCACAGCATTTCAACACAAGTGCCTAAAACTTTTAACAGTACTGTAGCTTTGCAGGTACAGTAGGTTTCTTGAAGCATCTTGGAGATGTTGCCACAGTTCTTCTGGATTTAGTCTGTCTCAGTTTGTTCTGTTTTTTCATGTCATTCCAGACAGACTGGATGATGATGGGACCAGATCTCTGTGTGGAGCACTGGCTGGATTATTACAACTAATGGCAAATTGAATTTTGGAAACGTAAACTATATTTCCTACTGACACACTACAGCAAACGATAGAAATACCTGTCGTTTTGTACTTCTAATTCTTGACCGTTGTTTTGTTTTGATCTCTCTGCTGCATTTCCGCATGCGTCACTTCTGAGTGCATGCGCAAAGCCGACCTCATACGGCATTCCCCCGGAACTGCTTCTGTTTGCGCAATGTGAGCGCAAGCTAGATTCAAGTGATTATTACGTTTTAAATAGGGATATTTTTCTTACAAAAACGCATCGATTCGCTACAAAAGGCCTTTGTTTACCCCCCGGAGCTGTGTGAGACACTTTTTTTTATGGATGGGCGATTTTTATTTAAGTTATTTTGGACTGAAGCAATGCAACACCCGCTGAGTGGCATTAAACAGCTTGAAAGATCAAAGACAATGTTTAATATAACTCCGACTGGATTCGTCTGAAAGAAGAAAGTCATATACACCTAGGATGCCTCGGGGGTGAGTAGAACGCAGCCAAATTTTCATTTTTGGGTGAACTAACCTTTTAAAACCATTTTTTAGCTGGCGAAAATACTAGTGTTCTAATAATTTTGGCCACCGCTGTATAATCTTTGAGATAAAGATATATAAGTGTTTTGGGCTTGATGGAGGACCCATTCATGAGGCTTGACTCTAAATTTCCCCCCTTGGACTACTTTATTAATACAAACTACGTATGTTTTTACATGTAAGAAGAGCATAGAAATAGAGGTGGAGTGGTGGGATACTGGAGGAATTGTGACAAGAGTGAGATGGCTGCATTGACTGACAGTATTAAATGAACATGCTCCTCCTGAACTCTCGTTTAGAGCTCCGTTTATGTTGTCTAGACAGTGTCAAGCAGAATTATAAAGGTGGCAATTAGCAGGCCACGCGGATGAGCTGCATGATCATTATGCAGAGAGTTAGTTGGAGAACATAGCATGAGTCAGCTGTTTATTTATCTCATTGTCTCTCTCGTTTTTATGTTCTGTTTACGTAGCAAAAACATTTTTCTTAATTAGTTTCTTGTTACATATTTAAACATCCTTAAAACATGTTAAAATAAGATGACTAAGGATGTACCTTAAAAACATATGCTATTTTACAAATTAAAAACTAAAATCAAAAATAATTTCAATCCAACATTGTTTGATAAATCTCCAATATGGAATGATATTGCGTTTGTTAAATATAATAATAAAAATAATATATATTTATATAGGGGTGTAAATCGGACGGTTCATCCCAATATGATATGATACGATGCAATATTTGCCGATACCTCAAAAAATGATACAATATGATTCAGGAGTATATTGACTGATATATAAATTTTATGATATTTTATGCCTATTTTACACAACCAGCTATTTTTATTTACAATTGCCACCAAACCATATAACATGTATCTGAAATTTTTACATCGTGGTACCCCAATTGGGACATTCACAACCAAAAAATAGACCTACACTTTTTTGTAAATAATAAAGAAAAATATATAATTGGGGGGGAGGGGGTTCTTCGCATAAATTGGTTCTTCGCATAAATCTAAACCAATTCAAGAAAAACTATTTGTCAGTGTGGGATTAAAAAACACTTAATTCAATATATATTCTCTAAAAGCTATTTGCACTAAAGTGAGGCCAGAATATAATTTCAAACATCCTATTTTTCTATCTTATAAAATAATAAATACATTTAAAAAAAACAGACACAATAACAATATTAAGGTAGAAACTGACTGCGCATAGCCACTGTTCCTGCTCAAAAGCAGAGAAAAGAAAAGGCCATTTCCAGTGAGCTGCTTGGTTTTGGCGATACATATGGATGTTTTCATGTCAGTCCTGCATTATGTGTCTCCCTATGGAATGTAAAGCAGTGTAAGCGGGCAGAGAGGAGCTCCTGAGGGAAATCAACACATCAGCCACAGCTAGTCTGCTTCAGCCCTCTCTGACATCTCCATTAGCAACACCGCCACCACTATTTCTGACTGTATATTCAGCTTGTGTCCCACATAACGCCATGAAAGAGCATTGTTACTCTACTTTTTATTTATTAAAGCATATATAACATTATGTGTATACATACTTGCTGTATATACAGAATATATATCAGGGTTACTAGCACTTAAATAAAATTAATACAAACTACAGTATAGACATATTAAAAAACACAACAAAATCACTAAAACTGAAATGAAAATGAAAATATAATAAAAATTAAATCAAAATATGAATGAAAACTATAAAACTAGCTCAAAGATAGTAAAACAACAGCTGCATTTCCACTCTATGTCTATAGGAACAAATCACTCTCTGGTGACATTGCTTTGTCTCTGAGAGCTTGGAGCACTCAGGTCATCTGTGATCATGACCCCATGTGCACACTGACCCCAGAGCAGCATTAAAAGCCATGGCTCATCTGGAGGAGTGGCGATTAGGCGATTACAGCTTTAACTGGGCTGTTACCATTCACTCAGGCTTTCACTCACACTTCTAAAACGCATGCTTTCAGTCAGGGCTGGGTGATATATTGACTATTCACGATATGTTTGCAATGATTTTGCATTGGGTATTAAGTTTTATTGGGCATTAAGTTTTTTAAAGGCTGCACCATTAGTCTACTTTGACAATCCCTCCTTGTCTTGTGAATTCACAAGTATGAAAACGTTGAGACAGAGATGTTTTAAGAGCATACAATTCAGCAATTTGTTATATTTTTAGGTTAAAAAACATCTAGTAAAAAATACTGTGGAAAACACCATTTGTTTTATTTAAAAACAACATTTTAAATTATTTTTGACTATTTTTTTTACTGTATATGTATTGTTTGCTTTAAGCATATGGAATCTAGTTGGGAACAATTGTTGCCTGCTGGAAATCATGGTTCCTCTAATTGAAAAAAGGGCATTGAGATTTTTTGCTGCAGTATATTGCCTCATAGTAACTAATCCACATCTGCTCTCTAGAGAGACATTTTTGAGGCCCTTTTGAGGTCTGATTTATAAGAGGCAATTTGATCAGTATGTAATCACTGGATTTTTATATCACCCTAAGAATTTCTGTTGTTTTTACCTTCACAAATTTCCATCAATACCCTCTTAAAATCTACTTAAATTGTCGCTGGCCAAGACAGCGGTTAGCTTGCTCTGATTCGACCAAATCAAGGCTTAAACTCCATCTCATCATCTTTCCCTGACCTCTCTTACCGCAATGGCTTGCTAAACAGTGCACTGTCTGTTCAAGCGAGCGGTACACAAATGCAAAGCGATGTAAGGACATTTCAGTGGTTTGGTAGACAAGAGAGAGTTCACTGACAGCCGTTTTGGTTGGGCTCAGCAAAAAAAAGTGAACACTACACTGATGAAAACAAAGAGCTGTGTGTGTATTTGTTCGGCTCACCCCACAGACCCCCTCACACCTCAGCAATGACATGTGTGAATGAGGGTCCGCAGTCATGCTGACACACGCCCTCTCCTCTGGCCCGCTCGTGTGAAGCCGGCGAAGCGGCAATGCCGCAAACAGGCACGAGAGAAGAGAGAAGTCGTACATCTCGAGACCTCCAGAATGCCAACTATGTGTCTGTCATCTACATGACAAGAGAGCAGTGACCTAGCATTGACGCACACCCTCCCACACACACACACACACACACACACTCATCCAGTGTGTCTTGGAAGAAATTAGCTGAAAAAATTATCCTCCACTGGCACAGATAGAAGGAAAAAATTTAGACCAGCATTTATAAGTGAAATGTGTATTATATTGTACATGATTAAATATGCCAAGGCCTGCCAAATGTGGTGGTTTGAATCCATTTTAGGCCTTTTTCTGTCGGAATGGCTCGTACCAGCAAGATGGTGAAGTACAAATATTGCAGTGTTGAGCTATGAACCTTATTTGAACATGCTGTGAAAACACCTTGCTCCTTTTTAGGGTTATTTATCTAGGGGCCCTTGTCAAAAGTCTACAATTAACCCAATGACAGATAAGATCCTATTCTAATCAGCCAAACATCATTATATTACACTGATCATTTTTTATTTTGCCATTTATCAAACAAATAGAATTGCCTAAACGATCTACATAGCATATGTGCTTCTAGGGTATCTCATGAAATCACAGAATTGCACTAAATTGCAATAAGATCAATGAAACAATCCAATATGGTGAACAAAGTCAAAAGAAATGTTGCTTAAATGCAAATGTATACCAAACATTGTATATACACCAAGACAGCTCACATTACTATGAATGGGAGACAGTGCAAAACACAAAATGGTGGAATAAGTCCCGACTTATGTCACTGCAGCTGCCATTATAATTTCTGGTTCCCTTGAAAATGCAACCCGATCCCACAGCAATTCATACATTTTTACGAGGTGGCTAATTTGTAGGAATTCGTATGAATGACCACCCCTAAACCTACCCCTCACAGAAAATGTACAAAATCGTTCGAGTGAGGTCAAATTAGCCACCTCATAAAATACATACGAATTGGTCGTGAGATAGCGTTGGAAAATGAGACTCGCACTTAGGACTGAATATGCACGTTCAGATGACCCTGAAATTTAGACTTCTTGAAACATGTTATTTAATTCTATCAATGCAGGCTCAGTTGAAAAACATGTCTGTGGTGACATTTCTACAAAATTATATTACGTTGCTTCTTACACATTTCGCGACACTTTTAAAGTGAAATGTCCAGGGAGTGGCACTAAGAGTGCGTTCAGTTTTATTTTAAACAGATAAATGTGAATCTGGCAACCTTTATTATTATAACACTGGTTGTTGTATGTACACTGAAAAAATATGATTCATTGAATTTACTACATTTTTTTTAAGGTAAGAAGTGGTTGCAATCAATTTATTTTAGGTACATTTAAAGGGGTCCTATTATGCTTTTTCACTTTTTGATGATGTCAGGAAACAGTGGTTGCAATTTATTTTTAACTCTGTTCCTGAGCATTAAGTGGATGTTGACATCGTATCTAAAACGTGATTTAGCCAAAAAAAACAACAACAACAATAACGTTACCACTCTAATATGTCTTGCGATATCTGTGCATGCAAAGGTTCTGCGCGATCCTCTTGTTCAATATTGTCAGGGTCTGAATCCGGCTCAAATTGATATGGCAATATTGACGCCATCCTTAACTATACCGGAGCAGACGGAACTTGCTGCTTTGGCAAGGGGCGGGGCAGTACTGAAACACCGTCTAAGCTGTTCGCCAATCACAACGCACTGGGACAGCTAAGCAATAACAACACATTTCATTTTTCTAAAGGCAGGCCTTCATCAAACCCGGAACTAATCGAGCCGTTTGTGCCAGACTGGGGAGAAAGGTATTTTAATAATGTAAATTATGTGAAAAATAATGGGTTTTTCGAACCACCAAGCATGAGAGCATGTTCTAGTACACCCCCAAAACAAAATCAAGACTTTGTAAAAGAGCATAATAGGATCCCTTTAAATAAACATAGTTGACTAACTTTCGACATTTTTTTAAATGTAGCTAAAATAAATTGTTTGCAACCACTTACCTTAAAAAAAATTTTGTAAATTCAATGAATAATTTTTTTCAGTGTAGTGTGGCAGTTCAGTGAATTAAATGTCCAGTGAGTGGCACTAAAAGGTTAATGCTCTGTTGCGTTTAAAAAATAAAGTACCACCTACAATAAAGCCTTAGTCTTTGAGCTCTTTTATTGAGACTCATGTTGCAGGCAAATGCAATGCTGTACCGGGTGAGCTAACAAGCAAGTTTACTACATCATACAAATGGAGCTTGTTATGTGATGCAAATGTCAAAACGCATTAGTTTACAAATCATGCGCTATGGTAAAAGTGATGTCATAACATACTGTAGTATTGTGCAAGGAAACATGTGCATATCAGTCTTTATTAAAACGATAACCTGCCCCCGTTTTTGTAATTTGTGTAAAAAGTAATAAAAATCGTTGGTGTTTTACTGACACAAGTGTTAATTTCAGCTGAAAACTGTAGTGTATCGTAAGTGTATGGTCTTTTTTTATTTGATAATTCGGTATTTCCCCCATTAAAATAGACAGAAGATGGTTTTTGCGTAATATGGCTGCAGGGTGAAATGACTTTCCTTGAAAGGGACTTTGTTTATAATTTATTTCATTTAATTCTGAATTAAATTACATTTACATTTTTTTATCTCAATAAGAAAGTGACTATTCTATCCCATATTTGTATATCCTTTGTCTGCTTTGTATTTATGCTTATAAGAGTAATACATAGTTATTCTAGCAACATGCAAACATCTAACTCCATTGAAAACATCTCGTTGTTGTGATATACAATGTTGCTGCCTAACTAAAGTGTTCCAAATCACTCACTTGATATTCTGTTTCAGAAGGTAGCTGCCTATGTAGGCAGGCAACAAAGCAGCTTACTGTGTTTTAGAAGTGTGAAGTGTCAAAATAAGGTCAAAGGTCAATTTTCATTACCATGATGACTGTAACATGATGTTTAATCATAATGTCCTCACACTTGTTTTACAGTTGTTAAAATGCAATTTCACAGGATTTTAGCAAGTGAAAATAAAGAGATTCTGACAAATCTCATTATCCATCTCATCTGGAAGATATATGCCAGCTGTAGACCACACGCTCACACAGACAGAGAGAAAATACACTTCTGTTTTGACTAGTGGTGCATTTCTGATGAGTATCATAAAGAAGTGTCCATCTCTCTTCCTCTGACACTCACTCGATAACCATTCATCTCTAGCAATGCCACTCCTGCACTGTTTGTATTGTAATGCCGTGTTGGAGAGAGAGAGAGAGAGTAGGGATGCGGCGGCCGTGCTGTGATTTATAACCCCTGCAGTGTGCTCGTAAATCACACCTGAGTCTGTGCGCTTCTTAAACGTCCCGCGTCCTGACAGCGTTTACCTTTTATAAATGATCGGGCTTTACCTCCCATTGAGATCCAGACGTGGTTACTCTCTCTCTCACACTGCCTGCTCTCTTCTCAGTTCTCGTCTGCCTCATTCTTTTACTGCCACTTCCTCTTATTATCCATCTTTCTCTTTCAACTCCCTCTTTTTAGTCCTCTCCCGTACCACGTTTCTTTTTTGACTTTGTTGCCTTTTTGGCCATTACAAAGGCCTGTTTGAAACCACATGAACCAAAGCAGCATTTAAGCAATGCAGAAGCATAATAGCAGAAAATATTACAATAATATAATATAAATATATAATAATATTTATTTATTTTTATATATTTTTTTTCTTTTTATCATTTTATTTCTTTATTTAATTTGCTGTAAGTAATCAAGTGTTTATATATAACCGAGTAACACAAACGTAGTTAGAGGTAGTTAGTAAGTAATATATGTACAAACGTATGTGTGATTGAATCTGGATTTTTCTGTTTGGCTACTTGTTTGCTTGTGTGTTTGTTCATGGCACACCTGTATGCTGTATATTGTGCCAGCGTGGTGTAAAAGACCAGAGGCACAGCTGCAGGGCTGTGCTGCCAGATAAAGGTGAGGTCCTGTGCACCGCGACGGTGGATATAATGCTGCTGACTCCATGTAACAGCCTTGAGTAGAGCCTGCGAGAATAGATCTCTCTCGCTCTCCTATTAAAACACACACACGGCAAATAATCACACTGCCTCACATAAAAATCGTAGTTCCCCTTCAGGGAAACGCTATGGGAACACCTTCAGTGTGACCACGCTCTGAATCACGTGTGTAACGTGATGTAGAGACCAGGAAGCTTAAAAGCACATGCGGTGGATACAGCGGCAGCTTTCTGTCATTCAGCAAGCGCTCTGTGTGTGTCAGTCTTATGTAGCGTCTGGACCAATCAGACAATCAGTATTTAACAAATACTCTGTAACACCCCTCAGTCAACAAACCAACTATGAGGGTCTATGGACCCTTCCCCCGAAATGCATCTAACACCTTAGAAAGGCAGAACAGGCCTCTGGTTCCATGGCAACCAATGTTGCTATCACTGGTTTTATTGCCATGAATGCGGGCAGAGAAACTCACAATTAATTTACCCTTAGGAAAGACACACAATGCCCATAAAAATGGACTCTTCTCTAATTAATTTATAGAAAAACCTTTCTGTGAATGAACACACATCTCCTCAAGACATTGTGTATACCATTACTGTTCTTGTATATTGTCTTTTGAATTGTATACTGTTTTGTGTGTGTGTTATGATAGATCACTAGTTAATATAACCCCACCGATACCATGTTCGGTTTCTGTGAATTTGTCTTCTGATGATCTAAACGAGAGTGTATATTATATGTTGGTACAAAGGCAATATATTAGTTTTCTAAGAATCTTTAGTAATTTTGCATCCACACCCAATCGTATTCCATATGCAAATTACCATGCTCTCACACAACGGGCCATAAAACTCCCCAGTATTTCCAACCTCCCGCTTGGAATTTCAGCCTTTCTCATTGGACAAGCCCATCATGAGAGGCGTGAATCTTCTCAGACCTTAAAAGGCTCACGCACAGTTCCGCCCATGAGTTTTCTTCTGCTCTCGCACAGTTCTGCCAAGTCTTCTTCTTCTGCTAAGTCTTCTGCTAAAACCTTCTGATTGCGGCCCGTGTGGAGAGTGCCCGGTGGGCTCCAACACATAGTCGGTCAGTCTGCGGTTCTGTTAGATTCTGAAAAGATGAGGATGTGAGCTAGAACGCTCCTGCAACTCTTAAGTCTGCACCAGGCTCGGGCCTTGACTTTCCTTTCACCAAAGATCCTTATAAGCTGTAGACCCTGTTCTAAAACGGCGCTGATGGTTTCACTCAGGTGGTTAACTGACTCTTTTCATAGCTTCATTCTCTGGTTTTTCCTGATGGATTCATCCATCACGCCTCATTTGCCCTTTTGAGCTAATTTGCTACACTTATTTACTGTTGTTTGTCCTGTAACTGCTGCTGTATTATCATGCCTAAGTCAGCCAGCAAAAGCAAACATAAGGGCGAGAGCAAGCACCGCTATAGACTGTGTATTCCTCCCTGTCCTCGCTATATCACGGATGGGGATACACACAGTTTATGCGTGATTTGCTTGGGAGCGAAGCACGCCGACTCAGCTCTCGAGGGAGCTGACTGTCCGCACTGCGAGCGTCTCTCGCTGTGGACACTTCACTCCCGGAAGGCTCTCTTTGAGGAGGGAGCCTTCGCCAGCGTTCCCCGCGGCTCTGGTCCCGTGTCTGCCAAGGCAGCGCGTCGATTGCGATCGTGGGGTTCGCAGATGGATCTGGTAGAGGGAATGGAGACAGGCGAGTCCCTATCTTCTTCCTCACCCACCAGATCCAGCGCCCCCTCTCAGGGATCGGAAGCCCTCACCGCAGTTTCTTCCCCCCGGGGAGAGGCCTCGACACTCCGCCTCTCTTCCTCCGAGGAGGTCGATGTGGAGGCTGTCGATGAGGCAGGGGACTCGCCCTCCTGTCTCCCCAGTATGAGGAGCTGTTGGAGGTAGTAACTCGTTCTGTGGTTAAACATCGATTGGCCCGCCGAGAAACAGGTTGAATCACAGAAAAGCAAGCTGAATGAATGTTTTCTGCGCGTACTAAGCCACTACCTCCATGCCGGGGCTTGCCATTTTTTCCCGATCTCCACTCTGAGGTGTCGAGATTGTGGTCGAAGCCTTACTCGGCCCTCATCTTCAGCCCCGTGTTCAGCCACTAAGCAAGCATGGTGGGGCTGAATGAGAGGGGTTACAGGGCGATGCCTCGGGGTCAAACAGACGCTCGCGAGCTATCTGTCGCCCGGTTCGGCATCGTCCCTGAAAGCCCGGCACTGGTACATGGCAGCGGGTTAGGCTGGTGCGTGTTTGCACACTGTGGCAGTGTTACAAGTGTACCAAGCCGACCTGCTGAAGGAGCTAGACAAGGGTGAGGAGATTACGTCAGAGGATATCACCGAACTCCGCAGAACCGCTGCTTTGTCTCTCCGCGCCACCAAAGAGACCACCCGTGCCATCGGCAGGTCTATGGCAGCCATGGTGGCCACGGAGAGGCATTTGTGGTTGACCCTGTCCAAGATCAGAGAGAAGGACAGGGTCTTCCTCATGGACGCACTGCTTGTGCCTTCTGGCCTTTTCGGCGACGGCGACGGCGTCAACTCGGTCGTCGACAGGTTCCAGGAGGCCCGTAAACAAGCAGCAGCGTTCCAGCGGTTCCTCCCTCGCCACTCTCTAGCTTCTGGGGCTGCTGGGTGGGAGCGGCCCCACTCGTGTACCGGCTCCTCATACCGGGAACAACAAAAACAGAGCGTCGCCTCTCGTGCTCCTCCGCAGCGGGACCGAAAGCAGCGGCGCTCTAGGTCGGGGACTTCAAAGTCGAAGCCAGATCTGTGGACCGTCCTTCAGGCTAAGAAGTCCTCAGCCAAGAAGTCCTGACGCTTGTGGCTCAGGACTTCTGAGGGCAGGCCCCTCTGGGGAAGAGCGGTGTACACCTCATCATACGGTGCCCGTCTCTCCTCAGTGCCCTTGCAGGCGCAGCGGTCTCCGGCGAGCGCTTCTTTCAGTCTGTGCCCGGGAACGTAGCGGTACTGGAAGGCTCACTACCTCTTTGGAGGTCTCTAGAGCAGCTAGATCGGCCGTTTCCTCCGCTTCAGGGCACCAAGCTAGCAGCTCTAAGTACACCAGAGGTCAGTCTCAAGAGACTGATTCCCTTAGTAGACTATTTGGCAGCGTGGAAACTTCTGCCAAATGTGTCTCAATGGGTCCTGCACACTGTAGAAAGAGGCTACTGAATCAAATTCAGCTCTCCTCCGCCTCGTTTCAACGGGGTCAATCCCAGTCTGGTGGGCCCCGAGCAGGCTCTGGCAATAGAACAAGAAGTAAACACTCTCTTGAGGAAGGAGGCCATCGAGGTGGTCCCTCCTCTCGACAGAGAGTCCGGGTTCTACAGCCGGTACTTCATCGTTCCAAAGAAGGATGGAGGGTTGCGTCCCATTTTAGGTCTGCGTCAATTGAACCGCTAAGTCATGCGACTGAAGTTCAGGATGCTCAAAATCAAACAAGTCGTGTCTCAGATCAGGTCCAAGGACTGGTTTGTCACAATCGATCTAAAAGACGCATACTTCCATGTCTCCATTCTTACCCAACACATGAAGTTCCTGAGGTTTGCTTTCGGGGGCGAAGCTTACCAGTATCGGGTTCTTCTGTTCGGCCTTGCACTCTCACCCCGCACTTTCACGAAGTGTTTGGATGCTGCTCTGGCTCCACTGTGATTCCAGGGCATCTGCATACTGAATTATATCGACGATTGGTTGATATTAGCTAAATCACAGCAGATGGCGGTTCGGCATCGAGATGTCATTCTCGCTCACATGAAAGAGCTGGGGTTAAGACTAAACGCCAAGAAAAGTGTGCTTTCTCCACTACAGAGGACCACTTATCTGGGCGTGGTGTGGGATTCCACCAAGATGCAGGCACGTCTGTCTCCTGCTCGGATCGAGTCGATCCTCACTGCAGTCGCGAGAGTAAGAGAAGGCCGGTCACTCACTGTCAAGCAGTTTCAAAGACTGCTGGGTCTGATGGCAGCTGCGTCCAACGTGACACCTTTTGGCTTGCTATACATGAGACCACTACAGTGGTGGCTCAAGACCAAGGGGTTTTCCCCGAGGGGAAATCCGCTTCGCATGCTCAAGGTCACATGGCGATGCCTACGTGCCTTAGACATGTGGAGGAAACCTTGGTTCTTGTTTCAGGGCCCGGTGCTGGGAGCTCCTTGTCATCGCGTAACACTAACGACGCACGTGTCCTTCACCGGTTGGGGTGCGGTCATGAGTGGCCACCCTGCCTGCGTTCTGTGGAGCAATCGCCATCTCTCATGGCACATCAACTGCCTGGAGATGTTGGCCGTGTTTCGAGCACTGAAACACTTCCTCCCGGACCTAAGAGGCCGCCATGTGTTGGTGTGCACTGAAAACACAGCGGTGGTCTCTTACATCAACCACCAGGGAGGTCTGCGTTCGCACCCCCTTTACAGGCTGACGCACCAGATCCTTGTGTGGGCCCAAGGGAAACTCCTCTCGCTGAGAGCAGTACGCATCCCTGGGCATCTCAATCAGGGAGCACACAACCTGTCGAGGCAGGGGCCGAGGCCCGGGGAATAGAGACTCCACCCAGACGTGGTGGGTCAGATTTGGAAACTTTTTGGCCAGGCTCAGGTGGACCTGTTTGCAACTCAGGAGACATCGCAATGTCCCCTCTGGTTCTCTCTGACTCACCCAGCTCCTCTTGGACTGGATGCCATGGTACAGACTTGGCCGAGGCTTCGTCTGTACGCCTTTCCCCAGATTGTTCTGCTCCCGGGAGTTCTGGAGAGAGTGCACCGAGACAGGGTCCATCTACTGCTAGTAGCCCCGTTCTGAGTATGGTTCTCGGACCTGATTTCCCTTCTCAATGGCTTTCCATGGGAGATTCCCATCAGGAGGGATCTACTCTCTCAGGCAGGGGGCACTATCGTCCACCCCCGCCCGGAGTTGTGGAAGCTGTGGGTGTGGCCCCTGAGGGGGCGCAGCTCATAGCTTCCGGTCTTCTCAACTGAGGTTGTGGAGACCTTCCTCCAGTCCAGAGCTCCCTCTACGAGGAAACTGTATGCCTTTAAGTGGAAGCTTTTCACTTCTTGGTGCGGAGACTGCCAGCTCAACCCAGTTAACTGCCCAGTCGGTTCGGTGCTGAAATTGTGGAGACTATCCTCCAGTCCAGAGCTCCCTCTACAAGGAAACTGTTTGCCTTGAAGTGGAAGCTTTTCACTTCTTGGTGCGGAGTCTGCCAGCTCAACCCAGTTAACTGCCCAGTCGGTTTGGTGCTGAAGTTCCTGGAGGCCAGATTCTCCACAGGGTTGACCCACTCCACCTTGAAGGTCTACGTGGTGGCCATAGCGGCCACCCACACCCCTCTTGGTGGTCAGTCCATGGGAAAGAACCCCCTAGTTACACGTTTCCTCTGCGGTGCGCTGAGGCTGAGGCCTCCGGTACGATCGCGTGCCGGTACGCGATTGCACCTTCAGGCCCTCTCCGTGGCCCCCTCTTTCCTAAAATTTGCGCCCGGATTGGCCAAAGCGTTTTTTTGTACCCCAGGCCGGGGTACATCCCTAAGGTCCCTTCATCTGCACCACGGCCTGTCGTACTCCAGGCCTTCTGTCCTCCTCCCTTTCGGGAGCCTGACCAGCAGAAGCTTAATTGCGAGCACTGGACACATACAGCCACAGGGCTGCCCTGTGGAGGAAATAGGACCAATTGCTAGTGTGCTATGGTCCCCCTAAGAAGGGCCTCGAAACAGACCCTCAGTCGGTGAATTGTGGATGCCATCTCCCTCGCCTATGAGTCCGCTGGCCTCCCCTCGCCCTTGGGGGTCAAGGCTCACTCCACCCAAAGCGTGGCGGCCTCAAAGGCCTTCCTGTCGGGTGCCTCTATGCAGAACTTTTTTAGAACTGCGGGTTGGTCCACGCCGCTCACATTTGTGAGGTTCTATGACCTCGATATTCGTGCCACTCCCGGCTCCTCTGTTCTCTCGCCTTAGTTGTGCTCTTCCACACTAGGCAGGGATTTGAAAGTCTGGCGGCGTGGGCATACTCGTTCCCAAAGTGTTTTCCGATGCAGCTCAAGTTCCTGAAGGGGGACGTCTCCAGTTAACACATGTAACCATGGTTCCCCAAGGGAACGCGACACTGCGTCTACCTGCCATTCTTCCAGCACCCCTGCGAGCGCTTACTTCTTTTCCCAGAAGCTGCCCCTGTATCCACTGCACATGCTTTTATGCTTCCTGGTCTCTACATCACCCCGCCTGTGAGATCTCGCCCATCCATTGGACTGATTACACATGTGATTCAGAACGTGGTCATGCATACACACTTCTGTGGAGTTTATGTAACTCAATTCCATACATGAAATGGATACATACAACAAATGGCGTAATTAAAATCACATGCCTATTTTCACATGGATGCACCATTCCTAATGCAAACAGAGGCATTGATGTATAACTTTGTTCTGGTCTTGTGAAGTATCTTTCAGCAGGATTAATCAGAATGGAGCACAATCATACATCTGTAAGTGCTATCTACTGTAATTTATTCCTCCTGCCCTGACAGCCAGGTCTGATACTGTGAAATAGTAATATGCAGTAGCTCAGCTCACGTCAAACACAAGCGGCTACTATGAATCATGTAACACTGTGTGTGGGTGTATGTTCAAAAACCTTCAAATTATTGCCACAAAACAGGTGATTTTTTTTTCCTTTTTATAGCGCTCTCTTTCTCTCTTTTTTACAAATCTGTTAAGTCTGTAACTCAAACTTTTTTTGAGTTACCTTTCAAGTGTGAGACCACTGCTGAAATTATAAAAAAAGTTTCTTTGCTTTACATTTTCAAAATAGTAAAAATTATGGTTTTTCAATGTGGTCTCATACTTTTAGAGCTGACTATATGTGAGCAACAATGAACCGATTTACTGATCTCATTTAATAAATGGCTACAACGTTTGCATTTTTATGTAAGTAATCCACACCATTTAATGTTGTCGTTATATGCATCGTTGCATAGCCAGATAAATGCTGCTTAAACCTAAAGCAATAAAAACGTGTAGCTTTTTTGCACAATGAGCCAATATCATAAAACTATTCCTACTTATTTTTGCATGATATACACTAAATATTGCTTAGGGATTAAATATATACAACACTGCAGAGGTGATTCTCATCCAAAAATATTTTTATACAAATTATATCTCAAATAACAGAAAACATTTAATCTAACTGGCCACAATGTATAAATACTATCTATGTATCAGCTGCTCATTTAGTCAGCTATCCATCTGTTAGATCGTTACACACTTGATCTTTCCTCAAAAGCATCATTTCTTATTCAGTTCCAACTTTTCGTGGCATGATATGAAACGGAACATGCGAGATGAACCAGAAAGACAGACATTTCTTCTTCTTCTTCCTTTTTTCCACATTTTTAACGTGACAGTTGCTCTTTGTGTTTGTGTTGGCTGTGCTACAGTGGAACTGAGAAATGCAGTAGATATACAAAATTGTCCACCAGCCAGCCTGATGGGTAGTTCAGTTTGTTTCTAGAAAGAGTGGAAGACAACGCTCTCCTCGTGTGCACGACATCAGGTGTTTCCTCAACTCCAATATCATCTTGTGTGCTCATGGGATGCATTGCATTTATCACAAGACACGCATGGTGTCATGGCTGTGGTTGTTTGTTTTTGTCCCAGGATTTAATGAAACATTACTCAGTATTAATCAGTTTCTTATCTAGTAAAAATAAACAATTTAAACCAAATAAATGTACTTGAAATTTATATAGAACTTCTTTTAAATAAAAAACATTGTATAGCTAGATAGCTATAGAACGATAGAACGACAAATAGAACAAAAGATAGAACGACAGAATGATAGAACGATAGAATGATAGATAGATAGATAGATAGATAGATAGATTAGAATAGAGACGATAGAATGATAGAACGATAGGTAGATAGAACGATAGACAGACAGACAGACATAATTATATTATACATTTGTTATACATAATTACATCTTGGGCTGTACATTTAACAGTAAGTAGAGTATGTTGATGTTTGCTTCAGTCTGAACCCTGGTGTTAGAAACATGCTGACCCTTGTCCTACAAACACCAAGCATCACTGAGGTCATCATTCCTCATCACATATTACACTGAGGCCAAGGGCAATGTTATTCAGTTATTCAAACCCCCAGCTGCTAATGTAGACACTGTGCTCACATGTTATTAATTAACAATGAAACAGGGTGAGATCCAGGCAAGGCCATGGCAGGTTCCTCAATGTATCACAAATATAACACCCATTCTTTGAGCTCATCATGTAAGTATTTAGTTTAAGCATGATGGCAAATCCATGAACATGTTTTTGAAAGCGGTTCAATGCTCAAAAATCGCTCAAAATTATCTACGGCGAGATAGAAATAGTCACAGGAAAAGTATTTGGCTCACTGAGCCATCGCATTAAAAACATAATGCCTTCAAGCCTCAAAAAGCACCATAACAATTAATAATATTATTATATTATTAATAAATTTATTAATAATATAATAAATTATTTTATTATATAGATTAATAAATTATCGTAAAAGTTATTCATACGTGCAATATATTCCAAACCATCGGATTCAAAAAGATTATTGCAATTTGTAGAATAATCAGACCGTTTTAAGACTTAAAAGAACAAATTCATTCACAAATCAGACATTATACATCACTACTTCCCTCATGAACTGTTAAGATGCAGCCACATTTACCACTGTTAAGCAATTTTTCATGATTGAAATAAAGTCATTACAATATTAATCTGCGTGATCATACATTTTTCGTGTGAGGCTAAATATTCCCCCACATCAGGTTCAAGGGTCATGCGAATTAACAGTGTTGACCAACAAAAAGCTGCTTGGTTCAAAAGTGACTTCTGTGTGAGCTGAGATTCATATACTAAGCTATTGACAGTAGACAATGGATCTTTTTGCATATAACATTTCTCTAATGTGCCCACATCTTAATGCTTGACCCAAAGAGTAGCCTACTAGTACAGATTTTCAGTGAAAGTCAACAAACTACAGTTTATTTTTTAAACAATGTTATCACATGACTTTAGAAGACTTGAACTATAGTGTATGGACCAATTTTATGGTCCTTTTGTGTCCATTTTGAAGCTTGAAATATTTCAGATGATTACAGAAAAGTCAAAGATGTTATAATCCTATAAAAAGCCCATACATACCCAAAACATACATTAGAGATTCCATCAATACCACTATTTTACTCCTAATACAAGCTTTCATTTGTGATGTCACTGACTGTGGGAATTGTCCCAGTTGTAGGGGTCTGGATATAAAAATCATATTGACTGAATTCTCCATACACTCTCAAGATACAAAAACTGTCACTGGGGCGGTATCCTTTCAAAGGGTACTAATTATGTACAATTTAGGTGCTATTATGTAGCTTTAAGGTACTAATATGCACCCTTTAGGGGTAAATAAGGTACAAAGGTGTACCATTTGAAAGGGTACCACCCCAGTGACAGCTTTTGTACCTTATTTACCCACCCTCATGCATTTCCACACTTATATGTTGTTGTTTTGTTTGTTTTTTTGTTTTTTTCTGTGGAACACACACACACACACACACACACACACACAGACACACAAATTCATCAGAATTTCTCCTTTTCTGTTCCACAGAAAAAAGGAAGTCAAACAAGTTCACAGTGAGGATAACTAAATAATTGGGTTATGAGAATTGGGTTTTTTAACTTTTCCTTGAAAAGAAAAAAGTAAAAATACTGCATGTAGTGAACAAGCAAGACATTTTCGATGGGAATGTTTGGAGATAATGCAGCGTAATGCCAAAAAATGCTGAATTTAATGAGTTGGATCACCTTGAGATCGCACAACAGCTCTCTATGGCGGCACACTGGCCAAGCGATACTCAGGTGAGGTGATTAGAACGGGCCGCCTCTGCTGATGAGTGTTTTATGGGTCTCTGTTTTCAGGGAATGCTGTAAACTCCTTTGAGTGGGTAATTTATCTCATTTTTAAAAACACATTCATTTTCGTTCCAACTGGTGCTTTAGCACGTCAGGTCACACCAACCTCGATTTTTTCTGTCAGGCGAGTTTTCTCAGTAAACATCATTAAACGCAGCAGACGGCTGGTTACGAGCAGATCTAGCACTGGTTCTGCTCGAAACAATCACATATTTTTAATTATATATAATTATATAATTATATTTTTATAAAGTATATTTTTAATTACGTAATTACAAAATTCTGCAACAACAACTGAAAGGTACTAATCTAAGTCTGACTCAGGGATAATTGGAAGGACGCCGTAACCATCTGTGTCTTATACCTGCCCGGGAACCGTATCACAGCTGGAAACACTACAGGAAAATATCAAACCTTATTCTTTCAAAATACCAGATTTCCCTTCCTCTCTTTGCACCTGCAATAATTGCACCACAATTGAGGTACTGTACATAGCACAACATTTTGCTGTAAAAATAAATAAATAAGGGTAAACAGCAGCTTTCAGCTCGTTTTTTCCCCCTGCTTTTTCTCAGTACATGCACGAGTAATGAGGGGCTACCTGTAATTACATCCAGCTGCTGTCTTCCCTGACGAACGCTAATTGCCAATAATGATTTTGGAGTGCTGTAAAATTCGCAGGCTGGGCTCTGGCATCGTGGTGGGGAGCCCTTTTACCACTGAGAAACGGCGTTAATCTCAGCCGCTGACTTATCGAGAATCTGCACTCACCTGTTTGCCATCACTTTCATGAGCTGATAACAGGTTTATTGGAGTCATAATGCACAGGTGGGGGTTTAAAGGTCCCATTCGGGCGTGAGGCCTTGCGAAAGCTTCGACTTGGGGAAAAAAGCATGGATTAGCTGGGATGATAGCGGAGGACACTAATGAGATGTCTGTAATTAAAACGCAACTGTAACTGGTAATTAATAAATTGTTGTGTTGAAAGTGTGTGTGGTAACGCTCCATAAGACTGTACATGGAAGAGAGGAAAAACATGTCTCGATTTGAAGAGTGTAAGGCTTTTAGGAATCTGGCAATATTTTAGTTCATGTTTAGTTCAAATTTACACACACACAAAAGTTGGTACAGAATTTGACTAATTGCTGGTATGACAACTCATAACAGCACCAACTGGCACTTTTGTTGCTCAGTGGATTTGGAATAACTAGTCCATGGATAACATCTTGACTATTGTAACTGCCTTTTCATTGGCCTACCCACAAAAACTATCGCCAGATTACAATACATCCAAAATTAAGCAGCTAGAGTTCTCACAAAAACCAAACGGTTTGTTCATATTACTCTCATCCAGTTTTCCCTTCAAAAGACTTCTCTAAACTTTTAGTATTTTACATATTGTTATCTAACATAAAATTAACCTAGCACAAAAAAAGTATCTTCTGTATTCTGGTTTTAAACACATCAAATCCACATTTGTCAAGTAGATTTATCAAGCTCAAGTATTTAACCCAACCTGATCTCATTAGAAAATGTAGCTATTTTACAAGTTGGTGATTTTGAATGAATCTGTATGATTTGATTTGTACAAAAACATACTATTAAAAAAAAAAAAAGTCTAATGAACAGATAAATGTATTGATGAGACTGTAAGAACTCACTGCCAATTTGCCCAAACATTAAACAGTTACAAATTGCCACAAGAATATGTTGGTTAACCCTTAGAATATATTTATTAGAAAATGTTAAAAATATATATTGGTTCAGCAATATTTACAAACCAACACTTGCTCATACTAAACTTTACTGAGTAATGGCTTAATTTATGCTAAATGTGTCAAATGTGACATTTTGTACAAATTAGTAATTGTTTTCTATATACATTTTATGATAATTTAATGTTTATTGCTATATATATATATATACAAAAACAAATGAGAATTTCAAACTGTACTGAGACGGGCAGTAGCAGGGTTGCTAAAATTGCTTATATCCTACAGCAACTCATATAATATTTCTCAGGTTGACCATCAACATTTTCTGTAGGGTGAGAATCTCATTCTAAATAATTATTGGGGGGGAGGCTTCATTTCAGACCCTAATTTCTTCTCTTTTTATGCAAAGTGTCAGTAACTTTCCTTTTTTTTTTGACCCCCTCCCCAAAACTGGCAACTGATAGCCATAACAAGGATTTAACCGCTCATTTACTATCATTCCAGTCCGTTTCTGTCCAATGCCCTTTGTGACATGAGACACCCAGTGGGAGAAAATCTCTCTGAACAGCTTTCATCTTTATCTGCTGCTCTATTGATTATTCTCTTCAGAGCTTTTGCTCGTCGGTGAGATAACTCTGGAGAAAATAAGCACACAATAATGCAGTGCTGTACGCACCAAATGTCTGCTTATAAGAAACCTCACAGAGCAGTTCATGAAGGCGTCCTTGTTGCTATCTCAAAGCGGCAGTTAGAATCATTGAGTAATTATGCAGATGACACTGTTATTGTTAGTGAGCTTCAGGGCAATGAGACCAGCCATGGCCCGATTATTGATGACTTTATAAAGTGGTGTGAGGAGTCCTACCTCCAATTAAACTTATCTAAGACAAAAGATATGATTATTGATTTTAGGAAACAAGCCCACCCACATGAAGTTACATCTATTAAAAGTCAGAAAATAGAATCTGTGCAATCTTACAAATACCTTGGGACTATTATTGACTCTAAGTTGAACTTTGAAGCAAATTGTGAAGCAGTGTGTAAAAAGGGGCACTGGTGTCTGTTTTGTTTAAGGAAACTGGCCCATTTTCACATTGACAGGACCATGATGATGTTATTTTATCGTGCTTTTATTGAATCACTCTTAACATTTTCTCTGGTGTCTTGGTTTGGAAACTTGTCTGTAAAGAACAAGAATTCACTGAGTCAAATTGTTAGATGGTCTAGTAAGCTGATTGGGGAGTCACAACAAACAATTAATTTAAACTTCTGCCATCTAGACGTAGATTTGTATTTCCGTATTGTAGAACTAAGCGGTATAAAAACAGCTTTGTGCCAGCAGCTATCACTCAGTTGAATAAGGATAGGTCTTAGGAACATTATTATTTATTTATTTATTTATTTTTTGATAATTTATTGTTTTTAGTCTAGGCGTTTTTTTAGTGATGCTGAAAGAGATGAAAAACTCATGTAGAAACATGGTTGTTTCAACAAAAAAACATCAAATTTGAAATGCAATTCAGGGAATTCTGGGAATGTCAATTTACGGTTATTCACTGTAAATTCTGTCTTTTTCACTTCCAAAAACAGTATACTAACGTAAAATTAATGTCCAATACATGTAATGTCCAATACAGTTTTTCACCGTATATAGTAGGGGAATTTACCGTTAACCATTTAACAGGTTTTTACTGTAGCATTTTTACAGTCTTTTACCGTTAAATTCATGGTCATTTTTTACAGTGTAGTCTACCTATGGGTACAAATAAAGTGAACCTGAACCTGAACCTAATTATAACCCATGCCTTTGCCACAGAGACCTTGCACAGGATGAGACTTAAACCTGTTTACATACAGCTGCCATCAGCTACTATATTTCTGATTCAGCCAATCACCCGAAACGGGGTGTTCAATCTTTGGCTTTCCAAAAGTTAAATCCAGTTTTCTTCATAACTGTGTGGTAGGTATTACCAGGGGTGTAAAAGGTACAGAGAATTTACTTGTACTATGCTACGCAAAGCTATGCCATGATAAAAAGAAAGAATAAATAATAAAAAATATTAAAGATAAATGTCATTTATAACTATAAGCCATTTTCGATTAATTTCTTAACCCAGCCCTTCTGATTTGCACTCACATAACAAACATCTGCCACTAGTATGTCAAAATCATACTACTTTTAGCCCAAAACATAGAGTGAAAGATTTTATTGTGCATGATTATTATTAATTGCGGAAATAACTAATGAAATCTGGAGATAGAAGAGATTCTTAACAAACTTTGGAAAGTGACCCATTTAATCAAATTTTTCTCAATTTCTTATAAGTTGTAGGACACACCAGATGCTGAAATATAATATTTTTAATTATAAAGCATTATTATAAGAGGAAAGAAGTCATGAAGTGTTAAAAGAAATATTTACTTTTTAAGAACTAAATTTAAGAGGCAAATTGTTTTTCTTTCCCAGTAAAACTGCTTTCAGTTATTTGATATTACTTGGGTAAAAAAGTCTGCAAAATACATAAATATAATAATACCTATATAAATACAAATGTCAGTAAACAGGAAGGACCTGGCACATGTCACTGATATGAAATAAAACCTGACTTTAATAATGTGTATCTCACGCTAGTCACACACCAACCCAATGACTTTTATGAAGTTATGACGTTTAAGACGGTGGACCTTTGAACATGAGGGTCTGTGGGAACCTTTTGAAATAACACCCTTTAAAGTAAGTAATCTTATCTGTGCTGCCATGCATTTCAAAGGTTTACATGTTTATTGTTGTGTGCCCAGAGAGCAGTAAACTGTGTGGGCTTGCGTGTTTATAAAGGAATAATTGCAATTGTACCAGCACAACTGCCGCCTTTGCTACCATATCAAACATTCCTCACCGCCTCTGCTTATCACTTTTGGCCTCTTTCAACTTATAAATATGACAGTTTTATTAAAGGCAAATATGTCTTAGACATATTGCAAAAGTTACAAGTGATCTATATTGTGAGAAGTGAAGGAGAAAGCCTTTGAGGTGTGTTTTAGATAAAGTGCAAATAACCTGATCACACAAGATACTTGTCACAGTTGTCATACTTTCAGGGCCACCGTCAGAAGTTAGATGTTTTAGGGATATAATATTTGTATTTAGATGTGTTTTTATTAAATATTAATTAATGTCATTTATGAATATTTTATACAATTAAAAAGGAATAGTTCATCCAAAGATGCCATCATTTACTCACCCTCAAGTTCTTCCAAACCAGTATGAGTTTCTTTCTTTTGTTGAAAATGAAAGAAGATATTTTGAAGAATGTTGGTAACCAAACAGCTGATGGTACCCATTGACTTCCAGTGTATTTTTTCCATACAATGAATACTGTCAACTGTTTGGTCACCAACATTCTTCAAAATATCTTGTATATAGGTATGCAGAATTGTAACTCAGTTTTAATGCCAGTTAAAGGGGTCATATGATGCGATTAAAATTTTCCCTTTCTCTTTGGAGTGTTACAAGCTCTTGGTGCATAAAAAAGATCTGTAAAGTTGCAAAGACTAAAGTCTCAAATCCAAAGAGATATTCTTTATAAAAGTTAGACTAGGTCCACGCCCTCCTAAAACGCCTCATTTAAACACGCCCCCACATGTACGAAGCGGAGTCCAGCCTGGGGTCGTCACATGTGGTTGCCGCAAGCCCGCCGGACGCTCCTTCGTCGAATCTGTCGGCCGCGCCGTTCTCAAGACCGCCGGCCATTCCTCACTCTAGCCTGCCGGCCGCCGCTCACTCTAGCCCAACGTGTGTGACGCTGTGTGACGCATTTTATGGGTTAATGCAGACATGGTTTTATGTTTACGCCGCGCGATACGCAACGCGACGTGTAAAAACACAGTATAAGTCATTGTAATCAGTACTTATGTCCCCACTGGATGCAACAAATGACTCGTTTGTAATGGGTTTTATTGGTTTTGTCTCGTAGTGCCAGGAGATGGCATCACAGTATGTTAAGGGGCGTAACATTTCCGTCACACGCTTGAGGTATTCAGCCAATCACATCACACGTTTCAGAAAAGCGGGGCATAGAGGAGCAACAATAATGTACATTATGTGGAAAATAATGCGTTTTTTGAACCTTAAACCGCATAAACACATTGCATTACACCAAATACACAACATAATGTTCTTTTTAGCAACGTCATATGACCCCTTTAATTTCAGGTTACTTTCAAAGTTTAGAACCTTAAGGGGATAGTTCATGTAAAAATGAAAATGCGTTGTGGGACTGACATGAATGCACAGCAGAGAATGACGCAGAAGAGAATTATTAAATAAAGTCATCATTTTTGTTTTCTTTGCGCAAAAAATTATTCTCGTAGCTTCATAAAACTACGGTTGAACCACTGATGTCACATGGACTATTTTAATGAAGTCCTTACTACCTTTCTGGGCCTTGAGCGTGGTAGTTCCGTTGCTGTCTATGCAGGATCAGAAAGCTCTCAAATTTCATCAAAAATATCTTAATTTGTGTTCCGAAGATGAACAAAGCTCTTGCGATTTTGGAATGGCATGAGGGTGAGTAATTAATGACATAATTTTCATTTCTGGGTTAACTATCTATTTAAGTGCTAATGTAGTGAACCATTAAAAATTTCTAAATTCGACAATGGTAATATATAGCCGATGGTCTTAATTTTCTGTATGCTGTCCAAATAACAACATCTCCATCCTCATCGAAGCCGCGGTTCTCTTTCCTCATCTCCAACCTGCTTGGAGACTCAAGTGAAACGGCCTTGGATTCAAAATCTTGGCAGGCACTCAGGAAATTAAATTTAATATGGGGATGTGCACAGTGGGGAAAAAAAACATCAGTGGTAATTGGAATGGAAGGATCTGGGTGGGGTGGTGGGGGTTTGTAGAAATTGAGATGTTGTCACCCAGTCGTCCCTATCATCGCCTGGGCACTGAGGAAAAGCAATTAGGGAGTCAGGGGAGGATGTTAGGGATTTCTACACAATCCAAGGGAGCAGAACGCTGGGCGGCCAGGAGGCCATGACTGTTAGTGGGATGCAGAGTAATTGGGGCTGGGGGTGACAGATTGAAATCATTAAGGCTTCGTGTTTGTTTAACTGTGCTTTTGCGTTTAATGAGTAGACCTGCCTATTAATTTCCACTGTAAATCAAGATTCCTTGCCTCCGTGATCGCACTGGTGCTATCGCTTGCGTAAAAAACATAATTGATCCTTAATACGGTTAGAGCTGTTAGGGATCAAATGCGTTTATGGGAATCTTAGACTTGCCATACGGGTCCTGTTATAATACGAACATTACAATAGGCCTAATGGCAGAGTCGTGGGCCGCCATACGCCGGTTTTCAAGGACATCCCCTGGCACAAAACAATGAGATTAATACCAGTCTTTCTCTCATTCTAATGAAGGCGTGCGGAGATTGAAATGGGCCAACTCTGATTGATGCAGAGAGCTATGGAAAATTTAAAACTTCTGACAATTCGGGGGTGAATGCATTTGGAGTCCATTCATCAGTCCCTTTTTCCCCGTGTCCAATAAAGTTGGCCATATCTCTCCATGGCGCTGGCCTCCCAACCATCATGGCCTGAATCAGATGGTAGATTATGTTCCACTGAAAACCATCGTCTCAGAGGCTCTCCGCTTCCCGCCATCGAGAAAAGAGGGGAGAAAAAAAGAGGGGAGTGAAAATGACTGTGGCTCGGCAGGGGGGCCCATGCTAATGAACAGGTGGTGTGGGAGAGGGAAGGTTAAGCCCGTTTGGGTGGGTGTCTCTGGAACCCCGTGCTGCGTGGACAGATGTGCGGATGGGCGCTCCTCATCCCCCGCCTGTTCTGCCAAGCCAGTAGCCTGTGTTCAAAATGCTCTCATTTATCCCTCTTTGTTCTTTGTTATTTTTGGACTGGCTTACGGGCAGCCAAATTGTGTCTCTCCGAGGAAAATCACGTCTTCTCCTCTCTATTGCATTTGTTCTCCTCCATGTGTATTGCGGAACAATGTTGCAGAATTCTGCGTGACACTTGGCTCAATGTGACAATGGTGTAAAAATGTGGAGAAAGAACCCAATATGGTATTTTGTTCCCATTGCCAAGGAGCTTAGAAAGCCATGCACACCACGATAGTGTTCAAAACTAGGGATGTCACGTGAAGACTTTTGACCTCACGGATGAGAACAGGAAGTGGAGACTAAAACAGAGCAGCTAAACTTGTTACGGTTGGGATGATTAACTAGATGATTATCAAGATCTAGATTTAGTTTTGATGTTTGTAGCAGTAGTGCTATGCTAATGCTTATCTATTAGAAAACATTTCATGCTAACACTTTCTGAAAAGTTGCATCTTTGAATTCATTTCATTTAAAGTACCGCCACTAAAGCTATACACATTCAGACAGACGTTATACTTTTTTTTTCATCCTGCCACATGTTGTGTTTTTGAGAAGCTACCTCAAGTAAAAGTCGGCATCAAATTTAAATTGTAACAGGTCATTTTTCCATACTGTGACATGTACCTGAGTGAAAAGGTAGGTTTTTCGGAGGCGATTTCGGAGAGGCTAGCAATAGCAAGCTAGCTTTGAAAGCATAAGATCCCACCCTCCCTGCAAATCACTCTCCAAAGCCACACCTCCTCCAAAACACAGGAACGCACACAGGCAGACCAGAGGCTAACCAGCGACATGATGAAAGACAGCATCAATGCTGTCAAATTACCTCAGGTCTCATTCACCTATGAGAAAACATTACAGTTCAAAGTGCAGAATATTACGCATAATTTAATAAAGCCTTCCATTCTCGCCCGGTCTACAATAGTGTATTGGAACGTGCTGATGACATATCATGTCTGCGCAAACACAGCGAGGAGGTATGTAAATACATAAGTTGACAGGCAGGTAGGACAACCTATCGTAGCCCTCAGACCGCTTTCACAGATGATGTAAATACATACAAATACATTTAGACCACTTAGTGATTGCTATCGGGATGTGAAGAGACTTTCAACCAGCATAAAAAAAAATATTTTTGAACCAAATCACCTACCCTGCCTTTAAATGAGGGGAGGGGGGGGTATGTAGGATGAGACTTGATTTTGTCCATCGGGAATTGTTTGGATGGTTGGATCGTTGGTGTTTTCTAGTTGCTGTAATATCATGTGAGTGACAGGTTGCTTGAGGATAGAGATTATCTAAATAAAAATAATGTGCACAGACCCTGCTGAACAAAACATCATATGCAGGTTAGGTATGTTTTGAAGCACGGCTGCTGGTTTGAGCTGGTTTAAGCTGGTTCTTAGCTGGTTATAAGCTGGTTTAAGCTGCTCATGTGCTGTTCCTAACTGGTCCTGAGCAGGAGCTAGTTGCTTAGGACCAGCTTAGGACCAGCACATGACCAGCTTAAACCAGCTCAAACCAGCAGTAATGCTTCAAAACATATCTAACCAGCATATGCTGTTTTTTCTCAACAGGGGACAAATCATTTATAATAAACACTGCTGTATTCCAATTTTAAAAAAATGTCTACGTCCATTGTGACTTTAAAAATACTCCACTTTTAATAACTTTGATCACCTTTAATTTCTTTGCACTCTTGTCTAGCATTTGCATGAATGTAAAAAGGAAACAAAACCAACTGGCATAGCAGAACCTAAGACTGGATGTCGTTTAAGGGATTTAAATGATATTTTGAAAAAACATTTTTTGCCCATACATTGAAAGTCAGTGGGGTCCAGTGTACCTCAGAAGAAAATAAGTCATACATGTTTAAAATGACATGAGGGTGAGTAAATGACAGACTTTTATTTCCCTGTAGGCCCAAGTAGTCAACTAGACATTCAGGCAACCCACCAACTATGTGATTCTGAAAACATGTAGTTTCACATGTGTTGGACAGTTAGAAACTTCAGCAGGTGTCACTTCAAATATATTCAGTCTCTAGTTTGTGATTGATTAATCAAAATGCTAAAGTATTGTGGTGAAGTGGCGGTTGCCTCAGCTGCGGAAAAAACAACTGCAGTCTGAACAATGAGAGATACCGTGATCAGATGGGGAATCAGACAGTGCGAATGTGAGTCAGGGTGGAAATCACCTGCTTACTGCTGCTGTTGTCTCTTTAGCTGCACCTGCCACCACGACGGAGGAGGAAAAATCAGTTAACAGAGTTACAACTCCTCTCCTCTCCTCTCCTCTCATTACCCTCTGAGTCAGGCTACTGGCCCGGGCCTGTGAGTTTCGCTTTGACACACACACACACAAAAACTCCGACTCGCCACAACAAGCTGAGCAAATGACAACTCATACTTGTGTCGCACAATACGCCATCGCACAAAAAGCGAAAGAAAAAGCGTTCGAAACTGCTGTCGCCGTTTTTTGGCGAGCGCAGGCAAGGCTGGAGGTCAGCGGGGATTTTTGGAATTTTTTTCTGCCGCCTGACACCCACTCAGCGTGCCCGTTCTTTGAGCGAGGCGGCACGGCCACCTGCTTGTATTGTGGCCGGCAGCTTTGGAGCGCGGCAGGGGGGCCTGCAGGGACGGCCGAGCGCACAACATGTTCCGGCGAGTTTGTTTGGAAACCGGCGGGCTGGGCCAGCGCGCTGATCAGGGGGAGGATGGAGCCAAGCACAGCTGACAGACACGACACGCCCGCTCTCTCACTCACAGTCACTCTCTCGCCACCGCCTGCCTGGCACACACACACACAAAAACTCCGACTCGCCACAACAAGCTGAGCAAATGACAACTCATACTTGTGTCGCACAATACGCCATCGCACAAAAAGCGAAAGAAAAAGCGTTCGAAACTGCTGTCGCCGTTTTTTGGCGAGCGCAGGCAAGGCTGGAGGTCAGCGGGGATTTTTGGAATTTTTTTCTGCCGCCTGACACCCACTCAGCGTGCCCGTGCTTTGAGCGAGGCGGCACGGCCCCCTGCTTGTATTGTGGCCGGCAGCTTTGGAGCGCGGCAGGGGGGCCTGCAGGGACGGCCGAGCACGCAACATGTTCCGGCGAGTTTGTTTGGAAA
This sequence comes from Sinocyclocheilus rhinocerous, assembly GCF_001515625.1. NCBI lineage: Eukaryota > Metazoa > Chordata > Actinopteri > Cypriniformes > Cyprinidae > Sinocyclocheilus > Sinocyclocheilus rhinocerous. Next base: position 1,932,352 of record NW_015640445.1, on the reverse strand, counting down.
CCGGCGAGCTGGGCCAGCGCACTGATCAGGGGAAGGACGGAGCCAAGCACAGCTGACAGACACGACACACCCACTCTCTCACTCACAGTCCCTCTCTCGTCGCCGCCTGCCTCGTTCTACATCAGCTTTTCCCTCCCGTCTTTTTTTCCCCCTCCTCTGCTCCCCATGCGCTCCCTTCCTCCCCACAGGGGTCTGAAATCACACTTTAATTGCCCATTCTTTGCTGCCTGACCGTCACCGCTTCATTTTTTTGTGTCCCACAGGTGTGATGTCATCACTAATGGCCCAGGCAGAGAGTGCAGGTGAATCTTTATGGTCTCATTATCTTTGTGGTTAAACTGACAGGAGAGGCCCACCTGAACAAGACTCTGTACTCCCCTATGACTAATTTACAGTCGGCTATATATCACCGTGCCACTGCTAAACGCTCCGCTGCGGGAGCGACATGACCAGATATTCAAAAACAGCTCTCATGTGCCACAGTGTCACATAATTACGTTAGTAATAGTGGTGCGTCTCATTTTGATAATTTATTGGAACATGCAGTTATCTTGTTCCAGTGGTCCACGAGGAGATGTTTTACTTATTTATAAAGCACTATCCACGCATAATTGATATCTGAATAGGAACATATACCTGCACTTGCAATTGTCCAAATCACAAGATATAAAATAAAATGCAAAGTATCTCTGTTCTGAAACGCAGTGAGCTGTCTACCAAGACAACATTTTAAAGCAGTAAACTTATGCAGCCTTCTATTCAGTGTTAATTTGGTATTATTGAGATACTATTATAGTTTTTATTAATATTCTAAATTAGTTAACATTTTAAATTAGTTTTTATTTTTATGTTTTCCGTTCGCATTTGAATTTTGGTTGAAGTTTTATAATTTTGTTGTTTTTGTCATTTTTATTTGTTTTTTTTTAATACATATCTATATAATTGTATTTTATTTCAGTTATTTTAGTACATTACATTTGCTTTGGCATCTAGATGAAATTAGTTTTTAATTTGATTATTTTATATTTCAGATATTATTTAAGTAAAATTATTTAAGCTGCTTCTAAGACATATTATTTTAATATTGTAAGGCAGCATTGCATGTTTCTATTACAGATAAAAAAATAAAAAAAAATTCCCAGAATTCATGACAAAAAAAATTAAACAATTCATCCAAGATGGCGGAAAAATAAATTTTGAGTACAATACAATACAATATACTTCAGTCCTGAAAGATACTGTTAAAATGGTTCATTCCAAATCAAATGTACTATTTTTCCTTATATTCATGTGAGCTAGGTCCCACATTATATTAGGTGGCCTTAACTACTATGTACTTACATTTAAATTAATCATTTGATACAATGCACTTATTGTGTACATACATGTTGTATTTATATTTTTAAAAATACCTTTATGTAATTAAATCTGTAATTAATTTATGTAATTACATTTATAATTGCACTGTTGACCCATCACTTAAACCTTAATCCACCCTTAAACCTACTCATACCACCAAACCTGTCCCTAACCTTACCCGTATCCCACCTCAATCACAGCATGTTTTGCAATACAATATGAACACAATAAGTACACAGTACTTATTTTTTGTTGTACATAGTAAATAGTAGTTAAGGCCACCTAATATAAAGTGGGACCCAAAAATTTTTTGAAAACAGCCAAAGCTGTCTCCCAGCCAGGCAAGCTAGTGTTTAGCTTGTTTAGACGCTAGCTGGTCTCTCACTCTGACTAGCTGAAAAAATTAAATCCCCCTTAAACCAGCCAACAGACCAGCCTGGCCAGATATTTATACTGCATGGAGGTTGCTGCCTATGAAGAGCATCTCTTATGAGGTTTCATTTCAGTTAGGATCCTGCCGTTAAAAACAGTACACAGCAATGCAGCTCACTAGGTATCTCTCGAATATATCTTATTTAAAACACGGTGAAAGCAAGCAAACACCCCATACAGACTTTCTGATGCTTTGAAAAGACAAGCTGACTTTGCATCTGATCTTCAGTCACAACCTTGAAATGGAAACTTTCCATCCTGCATTATGTAAAGAGTGACATTCAAGCCATCACTCTTCAAATGTCACTGCTGATGCCCCCTGATACACATGCACGATTGTCAGTGCAGGTACTTATGATACATCATCCTCTCATGTCATATCACTCATTCTGTAATTTCTCAACACATGATCAAGCAGTGCTTTTAAATGCCACCTGATTCCACCCACGCCGAAGTTGTGATTTCTCTTGCCATAACAATTACTGTGCAAACATGCATGTCTATTCATAGACTATACTGTCATTTTGAGAATCAAACCTGGTGCTGTAAGGACAGTATAGCTTATAGGACAGTGAAATGAGAGAGAGTGAGAGAGAGATTAGAGAAAGCCCTCTGGGGGAAAACACCTGGCCAGCAGAGGCACGGGCCAGAGGAGATGAAAGAGTGTGAGAGCAGCTTTTTGATACTCCTCTTCAAAGCCGTAACAGAAGAGAAAGTCTCCCGGAAGACTGCTCTCACCTGCTATATCTGGCGCAGCAGGCTTCCGGAGTGTTCTGCACTACACAACTTTTTTTTTTTTCTCGGTGGAGCGAGGTCTTCCTCTTCCTCTACTTTTTCTTTCTCTTTTTTCCTCCACAGCAAGGGAAATCACCCTTTTTTCTGCTTTTCAAATGAATGCTTAAAATAGTGCAAGCATTCGAGGTATGCGAGACAGTCACACTACAGAGCTCTTTTTCAAAATTTCTTAAAAGTAATTAATTCTAGGAGTACTTTCATTATGTCATAAAAATGTATAATTGTTTAAAAAATACCCCTTTTCTCTCTACATATTTTAGGGATACAGACTACAACAGGCCAGTGATAGACTTGCGCTCATATAT
>NW_015640445.1:1908303-1929215 GCF_001515625.1 Sinocyclocheilus rhinocerous | reverse complement strand
CATATATTATATATATATATATATATATATTTATGTATATATATATATATATGTATATAAAGAAAAACATTCATATATTTCTTTAAAAGAGAAACTGAAGATAAATGACAAGACTATGAGATTTAATTAGTTTTATCTTTTTAGATCAAAACACACACACACACACAGAAAACAACCAAACAAAAAAACTAAACTAAATGAAACAAAAACACAGCCAAACACAAAACAAAACAAAACCATACAAAAAAAATAATAATTGAAACAAAAACAGCCAAACACAAAACAAAACCATACAAAAAAACAAAAATGAAACAAAAACACAGCTAAACACAAAACAAAACCATACAAAACAAAATGAAACAAAAACATAGCCAAACACAAAATAAAACAAACAGAACAAAACATTACCATAACAAACATCATCTCAAAACATTATATTTCTCATCAATATGTTTCCCATCTTAACATCACCCCTGGTTTCCCTAAACCCCAAAATACGACCCAAATATGATTCTCCCCAACCACCCTGAACCACCGCCCAAAAAACACATCTATGCACACACGACCCAAGCTTGTTAAACACTGAATCTACTTTTGTGTCTCATAAGTGATAAAGCTTTAAAGCAGTGGGGGGTGTGCGGGGAAATGGAGGTAACATCTATTATTGCTTTTTTCTTTCCTTTTCCTTTTTTCCCCTGTTTGTAAGCCTGCGAGGCAAGCCAATTATTGCACAATCTCACTTTTTTATTGTTCCCAGCTGCTGAAATGATTTCTAAATGTCAGTAAGATGCAACATTTCCTGTGGAGTTACTGACAGTAATCACTTCCCCTCCCAGCATTGCAGTCTTTAATATGAATACACTACAGAGCAGCCCACCCTCTACACTTTACACAAGGCCTTCTCCATTTTCTTTATTGGATTCCTCTCTCTCTCTAAACCCAATCACGCTAAACACACACACTGCATCATTTTCTCATTGAGTGACTGCACCTCCTGGCACATTCTGTAATAATAAAGCTTCCTGTCTAGATCTGTTTCTACATTACATTTGTGTTCGGCGAGACCCCCGTATCATGGCGGGGGGCTCTTAGGATTGATTACAGCCCTTTGCTGATAGACGCCCACTCTTTGTAACTCTTCCTTTATTTGGTTGTCATCAAAAAAGTTGGACATAAAAGCGCAGTTATAGAGCATTCGTGAAGTTGTAAGTTAATTGGTGAAAAGGGAACCCTCTGATGGATGTAAATGCCGTTGTGCATGTAATACAGTGGTTGGTTGTCTCCGGCAGTGCAGCCTGGGAATGTGCCCAGCGGATGGAAGTGGGAAAGGGGAGGAAGAGAATTATTTTAGTGAGACGTCGGTGTCTAGGTAACAAGACCAAGTGAAACACAGACAAAGAGAAAGAGGTTCAAGTGCTTCTATTTAAAGCTAAAGCTTCAGCAAGACTTAAAAGTCTAGTTCGTCCAAAAATTTAAATTGAGTCATCAATAACTTACTCTCAATGGCATGATGTTCATTTTTTGTCCAGATCTATTATTTATTCAATAAATACACTAAAAATGCAGCTCATACTTAACAACTCATAATGATTTAAATAAATCTCTTCTATGATTTCCATGTTTTGTTTTGTATTTAACTAAAATACTGATATTTCAGTTTGATATTTAGTTTGAAATATCAAAATTCTGATGTTTTTAGGGGGACATAAAGTCAAAAGTGTGATACAAATGTCCTGATATATAACTTTTTATACCAATAAAATAAAATAAAATAAAATAAAATAAAATAAAATAAAAATCCAAAATGCAGAAAAAATGTTAGACTAGGAGATTGTATCTCTTGAACTTCATTGAAAAAAGTGTTTTCTTTATCATGGACACACTTGTCAATGTTTTCTTTATCATGGACACACTTGTCAATGTCACATATGTCATTGACCCTCATATCACTCCAAAAGTTAATTTTTAAGAAATATCTTTGCCACTCTCTTAATTTAATCAAGTGGGGGAAAAAAACAGAATGAAAAAAAACCACCATAAAAGTATCCTAAACGTATTCAATCCAATTAATATTTAAGTTATCTTTTGTATTAAAAAGAATGAAGAAAGTCAAACACGTTTGGAACAACATGAGGGTAAACGAACGATAAAATAATTATTGTTTTTGGCCAAAAAAAAAAAATTTCCTTTAAATGTCACGTTAATTCTTAAAAAAAAAAAAAACTCTTTTGCATATATGGCAAAGTACGTATTTAAATTTACTGGCAAGCGTATCACATTCATTGTAAACACAGAGATAAAATGTATTCCATCAAAGCAGACATATTGACAAATATCCAAGCGTCAGACAAATAGAGGATGTTTATCTGGAATAAGAAACAAGACGTCTTACAAGAGACACAGCTGTCACTTACCGGGGAACCAAACAAATGTGCGCACACACATAAACAGACACACAAACACAGGCACGTAACCTTAGTGAGAGGTTGAGGATGTCTAAGTAGGGCTAGGTATGCAAACAAACATTCCTGCGATTTTCTGCCTTTGTGCCGGTACCTTGTTAGTCAGGGTGATCATAAAGAGCTCGCAGGGCTGTTTGATCTAGCGAACACATAATACTCTTGCCGTTTTCTCTCCCCATTTCACACCCACATGTGTCATAAAGAGAATTATTCATTGTTTTCCACCGAGCAACAAAGGTCTGGCAGCTCAAAGATTATCTGCCTTCAACGTAGTTCGTTTGCTGCTCATCTGGATCCACATTCATTGATGATTTAAGGCTGAAAACTGTATTTTTTCACAGTAAAAATGTTTTTCTATCATAGATTAATATGTAACTAAAACTAAGCCATTTGAAAATTGATTTCTTCAAATAAAGTGTAAATAATGTGGCTCTCTGGGACTACCAAAACAAATAACATTTTTTTGACTTGCCCGACAACAGCAACATTCACTCAACAAATGAGATGAGTTTGTGGGCGGGGCTATCAGTTTGGCCAACCAATGGTAGATGAGATTGTTTGGGGAAACCTGTTTGAAAACAGTCTTTATGTTTGAAGTTTCATTTATTGATGATATTGGCACAGGAATCACACATTTCAACTTTGAGAAAAGGAAGTGAGAGGGATCTTTTTATTTGGTTTTCATTTCAGGGCTTTTTTCAGCAATATATGTGAGTCACTACTCTTGTGAAAATAATATGTGGTTCATTAATTTGCGTTTTGGAAGAGAAAGTCTCACCTCATTGTTTTATGAAGTATTTCTCATGAAATCAAACCCGCTTCATCACTTCCTTGTTATTTTTGAGATGTTTTCAGCTGGATGCCCTTCAGTTAACAGCCTTTTGTCTGTGTTTCTGCTAGTTAACATTTGTAAACATCATGCGTTGTTAACCATTTTGTGTCAGGGTATGAGATGATGAGTATAGATGATTATAGGAAATAGTACATCTTGGTGTCTACTAAGGGACATTTCCCTATGAAACAACACCCAAAAAGTCCCCCATCTTGTCTGAGTCACCTTCATACTAAATCATAAACAAGATGTCAAAATATCAGGGGATTTCTTAGGACAACTACTTGAAACATAATAAATAAAATCCTGAATATCTTGTTCATCCATTCAAAACCTTTAGGCATTATTCTCTGCTTCCTGAGTATCAGGTGTAAGCCAAAGACAGGCCTTGACTTGGGCCAAATCTAATCACTAAAAGTCACACACAGTTTATTATAATATTATAATGAGTGTATAGCAGCTCTGACTGAGAGTGTCTGGCTTTGACTTGATACTGGACGTCTCTGGTCGCTCTTTGCCACCAGGGTGAGTGCACTGGCCGTAACCCTTTACTCAGCACACTGAGCTCTCGTCACTGCCAGATTCACAGCAACAGTCCCATTAGCCGGAGACAGATGATGGTGCTCAAACCAACAATGAGGCAGAATAGCTCTGGTCTCACATCACCGTGTTACCGTGATGTTATTACTTTTATTTGAAGAATGATGGCTATTTGACTGTCTAGGTCAGAGTTTCCCAACCTTTATTACATACCACCACAACCCATTTAAGAAAGGAGACAGAATATGGCCAGAAATGTGCTTCTTTTAACTTTTATTATTTTTGATATTATTATTACTTCTTCTTCTTGATCCTTAGCTGGTGTAATGCTGAAGACGTCTTCGTAGCTCATACGCTGCTGCAGGTGCCGACGGACTTCCAGCATCTTTTACAACTTGTCTCCATGCTGAGCGAATAAAAATAATAATGATAATAATAATAATAATAATAATAATAATTAACAACAGCAATAACAACAATTAATGAACTTTCTAGAATAATTACTACAACTACTATTATTATTATTATTATTGTTATTATTATCAGTAGCAGGAGGAGGAGGAGTAGCAGTAGTAACAATTTTATAATAATCTTTTTTTCAATTTTCTGTAATTAATTGCTCTTCACAACGTTTTCTTTTAAGCAAATTTAAATCCTAGAATGTTCTCATGTAGTAGTAATAATAATAATAATAATAATAATAATAATAATAGTAGTAGTAGCAGTAGTATAATAACAGTAACAATCATGCATTCTAGAGAGTTATTTTAGTATTTTCAATTAACTTTCTAGAATGTTTTATTATTATTATCATTATTATCATAATTATTATTTTATAACTATAATAAATTCTCAATAATTTATTTTTAAATGAACATTCTAAAATGTATTGTTGTTATAATAACAACAACAACAATAATAATAATAATAATAGCTAACAACAGCAATAACAAATGAACTTCCTAGAATAATAATAATAAATTAATAATAATAATTATTATTATTATTAGTAGTAGTATTATTATTACTACTACTACTACTACTACTACTACTACTACTACTACTATTATTATTATTATTATCTGTAGCAGGAGGAGTAGTTACTGTAGTAGCAGTAGTAATAATTTTATAATAATCTTTTTTTTCCAATTTTCTGTAATTAATTGCTCTTCACATTTCTTTTAAGCAAATTTAAACCCTAGAATGTTCTCATGTAGTAGTAATAATAATAATAATAATAATAATAATAATAATAGTATAATAACAGTAACAATAATGCATTCTAGAGAGTTAATTTGGTATTTTCAATTAACTTTCTAGAATGTTTTATTATTATTAGCATTATTATTATGATTATTAATATTTTATAACAATAACTATAATAAATTCTTGAAAATTTATTTTTAAATGAACATTCTAAAATGTATGATTGTTGTTGTTATTATAATAATATTAATAATAGTAGTAGTAGCAGTAGTAGTAGTAGTAGTAGTAGTAGTAGATAAAAGCAATAACAACAATAATAAATGAACTTCCTATTACTACTACTACTACATGGGAACTTTCAAGGATTTAAATTTGCTTAACAGAAAACATTGTGAAGAGCAATTAATTACAGAAAATTGACAAATCAAAAGAAGATAAAAAGATAGATCATGGGAACAACATGAGACAGAAGGGAAAAACAAACAAAGCAAATGCAGAGTGGTGAGAAAACAGGAAACTGAATAATACAGCAAATCAACAGCAGAAGGAGAGGATCATTAAACTGCTATGTGAGAGTAGCAGAGGGAGAAGAGACTGAAGAGTTTGACAAAAGAGAGCAAAGAGACTTCACAGAGGTACTGAAGCTCCAATCCATGGGAGAACAGACAGGAGTGGAGTAGCTCAGATAAATATTGGGGATAAAGGATGAGGATCGTATACTGTATGCGGTAATAAATAGGTAAGCAGCGCAGGTGACGGGAATGGGAATGATGAGAGCAGATCTTTTAGTGCAAGTGAGGAGGCGGGTAACTTTAGATTGGCAAAGTTCGCCTGGAGAAGAAATGTCTTGTGATTGCACTTCTTTTTCTTTTTTTTCTTTTCTTTTTTTGGTCCTTTGCCAGGCTGTGTTTCTGGCCAAGACAGAAAAAAACAGGAGAGTTGTCTAAACCTGGTAGACAGCACAGAATGTGTGAATTGACAGGTATTCCAATGGCTGCCAAAATCAGCTGTCTGAATCTTTCCTCCATCACAAGATCTGCCTTAAATAATTCAGTGCACGTATATTCACAGTCTCTCTCTCCCTCTAGGCTGAGAAGCAGAGATAAGTATATAAACTCTGGAAAAGCTGAAAAGTCGATTACTTTGACAAAACTTTCTTTTCCAAGGAGAGCGGAGAAACCAAACCGATCAGAAAATTCTTGTTATCACAACTATATAAATTAATGTCGTCAAACTTGGGACTGAAATTCTGTTGAAATTATTTTCAAATAATATTACATATTAATGCTAATTTTAACACTACAGAGTTCTTGCCTTGTAGCGGTCACAACCACACTGTAAAAAAATGAGATGTTTGCATCAATAAACTAAAACTAAAATTAAACTTTAAAAAAGTTACATGAAATGAAATAAATGTTAACTGAAATAAAAAATAAAAATAGTTAATAAAAAAAGCAAACTGATTCAAAATCTTAATTGTCTAAATTTAAATCTCTCACTGACACTAAAATACTGGTTTGTGTAACAAAAAAAATTGCAAGTTGCATTGCAATTATTTTAATCAATTATTGACCAATTACTTTAATTAAATATGTTGTCTAAATTAAAAATGCCAAGTTGCCAATATTGTAACAATTGCCTATTATATTAGATTATTATATAACATTTTAAAAAGATTGTTTTAAATCTTGCAATGTTTCTTATTCATCTCATGTTTTAATGAAAGCATCTTAAATCTCAAAAGAAAATCTGCATCAAAATGCATTACTTGTGTTCCTGAAATTGTGTGATGGTAAATAAACAAAAAAAAACTATAATAATAATACAGTGACTCTTCACTTATATTAGTTAATCTAAGAATCAATTTTACACATTTAACACCATTAATTAATTGAGGATGAGCTTCTATTCACCTTTACAGTAGGCCAAATTACAAGCAGATGACAAAGGATGAGCTCTTGCTGCACTGCCTTAATAAAATAAACATATATTCAGTCCTGATCTCGGTCCTAGTAAAACGAGGCAAGAAAAAAATGATCTGGTAAACTGTGTGAGATCTGCTTAACTATTCTTGGATAGACTGTTAATGTGTAGTGTTCACACAGCCCACCTGCCTGTTTTCTCTCAGGACTCACACTGGAAACAGATGAGAGCGCTCTCAGGCAAAAGCCAATAGATGAAAGAAACCACCGTTGGATTAGCAGAATCCATTCTGCATGCCTTGATGAGACTTTGGAATGTTCCACCTCCAAGTTTGCAATCTTTAAGGTCTTTCAGAGACTGTGACCAAAAATAGGCTCGTGCTGTATGTGACCATGTGGTGTTTGTATTTGGATGAAATCTGTTAAAGGGACACCCAGCTCAGTATGCATTGGCTTTGAAATATGGAGCGACAGTTTCGGGAAGCGTTCCACACAATGATAAATATGCTAACAAAATGCTTCAAACACAACAGGACAGACTGATGGTTTACACTGAAACATGAGGGGAGCGTTTTTAGCTCCACGGCTATTTAACCCTCAAATTCTGTTTTTAAGAGGCCCAACAACCCTTTTAATATCTGAAAAACATACTTAATAGTGAGGTACTAGGATCATAATTTTACAAACCTTCAACAAAAAAATTATGCAAATACATCCAGTGAATGGTTTTAATTCATGTTTCTGCGATGTGTTTTTGTTGCTGTTAAATTAACTCCAAACTGAACCTATATTACCATAGTGGGCATTTAGAGGGTTAACATTTCAATCTCTTTAAAATAAATAAAGTAAAATAAAATAAAATAAAATAAAATAAAATAAAATATTTTAAGTAGTTTTATTGTTTTTATTTGATTTCTTTGGGACCTAAAAAAGTAAAGTGAATCTCAGCAGAGCATGAGGGTTAAAACATGAGGTTAGCAGAATTTCTGTGAATAAGACAAATGAAGGACATGGCCAATGTTCCTAGGTTTCCATTAGGGTATATAATCTTTGCTGACTTCCCATTTTCCACACACCAAAGAAAGAGGTAGAGAGTTATTTCCACTCCATGAGATACACCACCTGCACCCTCAAAAAAATAATAATAATAAACTATCGCGACAGCTATCACTATCTTTAGACAACTAGATTTGCAAATCTTTATGGATAATGTGTACAGGACCAAAAGAATATAGATAGATAGATAGATAGATAGATAGATAGATATAGATAGATTATATCGTATGTTAGGAGACCCAAAATGTGCTAGAGGTAAACTGGCATTATGGGGTCGGACCATAAACAGTGGGCCCGTGGGAAGCTGTAAACAAAGCAAGAGCTTGATTATCAGAGTCGATTAAGATGCAGACACAGGAGTATGCTAATTTTACCCTATATCCTACAGAAGTAAAACAACAAGAGCATGCTTCATTAAGAAAGGCCATGCATTATTCAGATAACACACGGCCGGAGAAACGACTTCAGGCCAATTAAAGGACTGCGCTGGAATTCTCTGTAGCCTGCACTTTCCTTTGAAACACACGCACATACACAGAAACAGATACGCCATTCATTTTTAAAGAGCCAGATCTCTTATTATCATTATAAATGACCAATACTGTTGAAAGGTCTCAGGAAGGGCAGGGAGACACTGCAAAATAGATGAAAATGGTGTGGCCTGGAGTGGTGGGAAGGAGAAAAAGAGTGTGTATCAGCTATTAGAATGCAAACTGTGCAGGTTTCCCTAGGGTAAAATGGTTGACCTATTTCTCTAATGCCAAGGTTCAGTGCTGCTCTTAAATGCACACACACACACACACCTACACACACACAATCAAAGTAAGCTTAAGGGGAAAGTGTGTAAATTTTAAAATGTTAAAATTATTTTCATATCCTAAATTGATATTCAGAGATAACCCAAACCCTGTGGAGCTAACAAAACAAGTCTGATTGTTTAAGTATCTCAACCAGTGCATCTGACACTTTACTACTGCATGAGGCCACAGAGGCTGGCCAGATTGAAACTGTCATAAGTACCAAGCAAGTTGTTAAATGGTCACTGTTTTAACACAAGAGACTATTCTTTTTACATTTAGTTGTATTTCAAAGGTCAAAGAACATCCAGGTCAAATGCCAAACTGGCAGATGTTAGTATGCCCAGGAATATATTCATACTACAAACCTGAATACACAGAGAATGCAGTTCATCAACAGTAGATAAGCTCTTCACTGAATATCATAGACTGAAAATACACAATTTCAGATGCGGTTGTCATTATTTTTTTTACAGTAGTCACCAAGAAATTCTACACTTCCCCTTTCAACCCCTTCATTATGTTAAAAATCTGGGTACGATTTTAATGATGAAGGTCAAAATTGGCCTTAACTGAATTCAGTACAAACGGCACTCTCTCATGAACGTGCATATGACAGTTAGCGGAAGCTAGAGATTAGAGTTTTAGTTGTAAATATGGATATTTTTCTGACAAAAATGCATCGATTTGCTTCAGAAGGCTTTACTCAACCCCTTGGAGCTGTGTGGAGCAATTTTTATGATGAATTCATGCACTTTTATTGGACTTCAAAATCTTAATCCCCATTCATTGCAATTATAAAGCTTAGAAGAGCCAGGGTATTTTTTTTAATATAACTCCGACTGTATTCGTCTGAAAGAAGGAAGTCATATACACCTAGGATGGCTTGAGGGTAGGGCTGAACGATTTTGGAAAATAATCGAATTGCGATTTAATATGCAATTATTTTTTAAAGCTCTTTATGAGCTATGCGAGAGCTATAAGAGAGCGCGGAAGTCTCCATATGCTTTCTCTCACTGTACTTTGATGTCAAAGGCTACACCGATCGATCTTCAAGTGGAACACACCTCTTTACTCTGGTGTGTCACATGACCGAGTGTAATCGCAGTCTCTGCGATTGAAAAATCGTGTTTTTTCATATCGCGATATTATCGCAAATGCAATTAATCGTTCAGCCCTACTTGAGGGTGAGTAAATCATGGGGTAATTTTCATTTTTGGGTGAACTATCCCTTTAACAACTTTTGTTGTTGTTGTTAATTTTCATAAACTGTGAATAGTATAAATAGTATTGTAACTTCTTTAACATTTTACATCATTTACATAAACAGAAAAAGGGTAAAAAAAAATCACATCTTCCATGTGCTCTTATGAGGCGCAAACAGTACAGATTGGCACTACTAGCATCGCCAAGATCATGGGTTTAATTCCCAACTGAACATGCATAAACTAATAAAAATGCATGTCTTTAATAATGCAGTGCAAGTTTCTTTGGATAAAAGTGTTTGCCTAATGTCACTGTAAATGGTCTGTGCAGCTGCCTTTAACAATATAATATAGTAAACATTAATGTTTTGGGTAATATAACCACTGTTCTACGCTTTTCTAAAGCTGAAAAAATATTCATGTGTATTCGTATGCAACATAAACTCATGTATTTTAAGTGTGCACTGTGTCTGTGTGATTTTTAGGTTAAAAATTAGTTAGTTATCAGCTAGTTGATTGCTTGACTGTGTGAACGTCACCCTAGCTGACTAGGAAGTGAATTATAATACCTCTATCAGCATTCACTCTCACACATTGTGTCTTTCTGTCTCTTTCTTTTTAACAACCGCCCTTCATTTAAAGTCACTGTTAACATAGCCTCCGGAAAGTGCTGTCCTACCTCAGTACAAGGACAAAGCCTCACAAACTTTACTTTAAAGCGTTTAAAAGTTCCCATTAACACACATGAACAGATGTGGAATTCTGAAGCCAACACAATAGTGTTATGCTAACAGTTTTTCACAGGTACACTGTGAAGATCAATACCATAAATTAGCATTTAGCCTCAGTGCTAATTCAGTTGATGCTCATGTTGTTAATACTGAATTAAAGAAATGGGGAAAGGTCACAGGAACACCATGTTTTCAGCATGACTCTCCTGTTCTGTGTTCAGCAGCAGCTGGCAGGATGAGGGGGCGCAACTCACACCAACAGTAGGAAGTGATGAGGGCTGCTGACAGGAAGCCTGGAGTTCAGGCCCGCGCTAAGCTAACACCAGTCCACTGGCGATGCAGTCACATGCCCTGCAGAGACTGCGGTTGTCAGAAAGTGGTCTGGAGGCCCAGCTGTCGGGCTGTGATGAGGTAACAGCGGGGGAAGTGCAGGGCAACATGTGGCATGTGGCATGTGGCAACAGCCCTCAGCCCTCGAACAGCATCTCATCCTGTCACAAGATTCACCACAATGTTGTGAGATCCATTGACACTGAATTCTGTTTCAGAACACGGGATCATCTTGGGTAGTCCGGGACAAAATTGGTATTATTTGGATGTTAAAGGAATGTTCTGGGTTTGGTTCACTTGATCAACAGCACTTGTGGCACAAACACACACACAAAATTTGACTTATCCCTCCTTTTCAGAAAAAAATAAACAAAACAGAAAGCTGGGTTACAGTGAGGCACTTGTAATAGAAGTAAATGGGTTTAATCCATAAACAATAAAATATTCAGTGTTTCAATAGTATAGCCACAAGGCAAAAACAATGTGTTAAAAAAAAAGGGAGAATTTTTTTTTTTTTTTGTGGTAATCAACATCATGCTGCAAATGCTATAATTTGATCTTGTTTTAAACCAGGAATAATCCTTGAAGTGACATTAAACAGTGTTTGCAACCCATTTACTTCCTTATTATCATGTATTTCAAAGTGAAACAGAATATTCAATAAAAAAAAACATTCATAAATTTTCTTCCGAGAAGTCCTTTGATATAAAAAAATATATATATATAAATTTTAAAAATTATTCACAAAAAAAAAGATATTATGTACCAAAATGGAGCCACATGCATACAAATAAGAGGGATTGGTGACATTAGCCGAAACATGAAGTAATTCCAGAAGTCTTGATGCAAGATTTATATTTATATTTAATATCCATTGATTGTGCGCAATAAAACCAGGATTGCTTATCAAGGAAGTAAATATGGTCAATCTTGATTTCATGTTGATTTTAATAACGAATAACTTGTCTTAAAGGGCTTGATTTAATTTGACTTGATTTAAAGGGCTATAAAAAGTCTCCACTCACCAATTGTAAGCAATAATATTCCAAGCGTCTAGTAACTATCATACCATTAATATGAAATAAACAAAAATGGAAGCCCATAATCCTGCAAACAACTAGAAACAGACATATTCATGGCTCCAACCAGGTACATCCAGTGTTTCGGACCATATAAATAAGCTCGCTGCCCTGCATCTGCAGCAGGTCTCAAAAATGAGCTCAACTCATCTGTAAGTCTAACTCTACATATCTGTCTCCTGCCCCGTCCTGACCTGCCCTGCTGTGCCCAGCTGGCCTCGGCTTTTGCAGATCTCATTACAGCGAGATGCTGTAGACCACGACCGTGGCTGTGAATTTTCTGTCCTCACCAATACAGCCAACGCACAGTCCCACACGCCGCCTCCAAAAGTCCCTGAGGTCAGCACCCCATCTGCTACAGAGACAAGGCTGCGTCTTGACGGACTTGTCATCAGGTGTTCAGCGGCACTCCGAATGGGACTAATGCTGGAGATCTCAGTCTATGCACAACAGCAAATAAGGAGTCTCACCTGGTGATTTACACAAGGGCTGATTAGGTGAGCCAGGCTTCAGGGAATGAGGCTGTACCCGGCGTAGGCACACAAGGACTGGGCTAAACATAGCAGCTGCGCCCGCTGTGATCTCTACCCTCTACAGGAGGCCAACACACACCACAGTCAATACAAGAACATGGAGTATGGTGTCTCTAGCTGATGGCTGAAGGTGCTTTTAAAGGGTGTTGTGGAAATGATAAGACTACAGTTTTGCCAACATCCTGTTCTTTGCAACTTACTCTATCAAATCTACTGTAGATCAAGTCTAGGACTATCTGGTCTTCCTGATAAATTTGCTCAGAAGTTTTGACAGATGGCCGACGATGAAATAGAACTGGGTCAATGACAAATAAGAGTGTACAAGATTTTAAAAAATGAAAGAATCTTTTAGAAATCTACATTAAAACATGTGTACTAAGTTCCAAGAATTGAAATCCTTGTATTCAAGGTGGTTTTATATGGTTTTAAGACCTTTTATATCATTTTCAATAAATGTTTAATGTCAAGTATCATAATCAAAAGGCGTTCTTATCATTTTTGTGAGAGTCAAACATGACAATTTACTACCTGAACTAATCTTGCCTTGCCTTATCATAAAAATGTCAAATTATCTGAAATTTTAAGAGACTTACTGACCTTGACACTCAGTCATGAGGGTCAGCTTTATTACATAGTTTCCTATTATATATTAATTTATGTCTGTTTCCTCTGCATATTAGTTTGACCACATGATTCATTTTAGTGGACCATAAAGGTTTTTAATGTATTAATAAGCATATGATATAACAAAGAAATCATAAAAAAGCAAACATATAAAAAATAAATAAAAATTCTAAGAAATTATATTAAATAAAAGATAAGATAGAATTTGAAGGCTATTTTCTTCTTGATATCAGGACAGTTACATCCTGATATTTTATGCCAGAACAAAAAAATATTAAAATAAATTCAGAACTTAAAAACATCCTTGTCA
Source organism: Sinocyclocheilus rhinocerous (assembly GCF_001515625.1). Classification (NCBI taxonomy): domain Eukaryota; kingdom Metazoa; phylum Chordata; class Actinopteri; order Cypriniformes; family Cyprinidae; genus Sinocyclocheilus; species Sinocyclocheilus rhinocerous. The sequence goes on along the minus strand of NW_015640445.1, from coordinate 1,915,588 downwards.
TAGAATAGGTGCATTAAAGTAATTATAGTTTTAATTATTATTATTATTTTTAAGAAAAACTGACTCTGTTAAATCTAAATCAAGCTTAGTATTGTCACCTGTGCTGATGCTTCCTCCTCATCTGGTGATGGCATAAAAAATAACTATAAACTACAGTGGTCCACCAGATGCTTGTGATGGTGGTAGAACATAGTCAGAGTCAGGCACAGATAGCTGAGTCAAAACACAGACAGCATAGTCAAACCAAGGCAAACTGATGGTTATTTATAGGTCCTGTTATGGAAAGAATGGCATGCCAATCCAAAGTTTACTCAGTTTAACAGAAAGATCCTCAAAGCATTCAAGAAATTAGCATGTCTAATTTGTAGGTTTGTACAAGATTCCCACTCGAGGCACTCAAGGTGAAAATTCAGTCCAGTGCTTAAGCAGGATTATGATGCCGATGGCAGAATTGAGCCACCCTGCTTCTGCACAGGGACCCACTGAGTGTGCTGGCTTTTGTTCCAACAGAGCTTCTAATTACCTCAGCCAATTGAGCTGTTAATTGAACTGTTGTCTTAATTAAATATCTCCTGACGCTTCTTTGCTCCTAGTCTCTGCCAGCAGAGATGAGTGGCCATTGCCACACAAACAGGAAAGAGCCCAGAAAATCCGGTCAGCTAATCAACCTCCTTCTGCGGCCTAAACAGCAGCAATTAAAGATTAGCTGTGACTACACTGAGATACAAACCAGAAATCTGAGAAATTAATAACAGGTGAAATTAAACCAAAATGGCCTGTTCGTCGCACTGAAATTAAAAAGTAACAAAAGTGACAAAACTGAAATCATTGTCATTTATCATAACTTAGCATCTAATAAAAAGTACAAAACTCCCAATCAAACCCGTGTCCTCGTCAGGGGCAAAGCAGCAAGCCAATAAATTATCCATCTTGCATCTTAATCTGAGTTTTTTTCCTAATTGGCTTCACCCACAACTAGCAAAGTACCAAATTTCAGCCCCACCCACAGCAAAATCTTATTGGCTAAAAATCTCACTCATCCAAAAATGTGCATGTTGGGTTTTGTCACTTCAGTCAGGACAGAATGATGTAAAATTTGAACTTTTTATTAAGTTTGTTTTTTAAAGTTATGTTAAATCATTTTGTTAACATAGCATTGTTTTTCGAGAGTCAAACCACAAGACATTTTACAACACAAACTAACCTTGCCTTGTCATAAAATCTCAGATTACCTAAAATGTTATGAGATTTACTGACATTGTATGACAATTCCTCTTTTATGTTTATGTTTGTTTGTTTTCTCTGAATGATAGTTTGACCACATGAGTTATTTGGTGGACCAGACGTTTTCCATATATTAATAAGCCATAATATAATACAATACAATACAATACAATACAATATAATATAATATAAGCAGTAAATTATTGTTGTCTAAGAAATTGTGGTAACACTTTACTTAAAGCCTTTATGTATAGCAATAGCACATTATAAAAGTAGTTTTAATGCATTAATTATGCCTTGTAATGCATATTATAATGCATTGTACAATCTCATGAATAATTGCAACCACAGTTAATACATTATAACACTTGTCAATTAATTGTTACACTATGCATTTTAAATTCGGTTATAATTATGTATGGCAAGATATAGTGCATTATAACGCACCCTATGAACAATTATATTGCATTATACCCTTTAATAACCCTCTATAATGCATTATACATAAAGGCTTCAAGTAAAGTGTTACCAAAATGATAATAAATAACAAAAGATTATGTCAAACTTGATGCCGATGGCAGAATTGAGCCACCCTGCTTAGCATTAGAATAGAAACTAGCACTAGTAGCATTAGAATAGAAAGTGCTAGAGTTAGAGAGTCAAATGAAGATGAAAGAGATGCGTTTTCAGCCGTTTCTTGAAAATATTAAGGACTCAGCTGCTCGGATTGAGCTGGGCAGGTCATTGAGGGAACAGTTAATGTAGAAGTCCATGAAAGTTTTATCATAGGTAGAATGCAAAATGTTTCAATACAAGCATTTCAGTCAAATGTAATTTATGCAATATTTCAAACCTTTAACCCACTTGGGAAAATCAACCCATGGCAACAGTTTAAAAGTAGATGTTGCTCAGAGACACAAAACAGCGCTGTGGCTGTATTCGGAATAATTTTTGTTGGCGAAATAGAGCAATCACCGGTTACATAGGTACCGGTGCCATATTGGTACCGGGTTTCGGTACCCAACCCTAGCTTCTACACCCGCAGTAAGTAACATGCAAAAGGACATTTTGGTTTATAATTCTGCCACGCCCACACTAATTAGCCCCGCCCACTGCTAAATGTAATTGCCTGAAAATCCCACTCCATCAAGTAGGTGCAGATTGGCTTTTGTCACTTCAGTCGGGACAAAATTACATAAGTTTTTAAAAAGTTGTCATGGCGTAAAAAACAAAACTCGAGCCCTCTGCCTTGCAGGCCTGTGATAGTCAAGCACCTGCAACCACAATACATCCCTTCACCCACCCATCCTCTGATTTCTCCCCCTGTTTCCCCTCCCACAGGGCCCTCATGGGAGCCAAGTCTGGTCAGCCACACTCAGCTGGACGTCTGACTCACACACACTTCCTAGAAGAGGCCAGCACTGAAAAGGAGGAGGATGCAGTGGGACGAAGACGCTAGCGATGATCATGCTAACTTTATCATCCGCTCCCAGGCTGGTGACAGATGGTGCCAAGTTGCATTTGCGACATACACCAGCATTTCCCACGAGCTTGAGACCACGTGAAAGAAAAGCTTTGTCACAGCCCTCCAAATGTCAACAAGAACAGCAAGAAGTTAGAGGCATGGCATGCAGGAGGGGTGGGGGTGACTTCTTCTGTTTAACATTTACTCATAATAATGATTGACTTTTGTAAAGGAAATGTTTCACCAGCATAAACCCTCAGTGTTTTCTGCCTGAAAGGCTCTTTGGACTAGCGGATGGGGTTCCACATATGGAGAAAGTGAGAAAGCGTGAGAATGAGAGCGAATGAGGCAGGAAGAAGAACTGCTGAGGAATGTGTCGCTCTTTGGTCTGAGCGGCAAGTAGCCTGCAGATTTTAAAAGAACTATTATAAGTGTTTCCATGGCAGCAGTGCACGGTCAACAAAAGATAAAAGGTCTTGCTGAAGACAACAAGAAAACACATGAGGAAAGTGGCTAAAATCCAGTTCCATAAAGACTACTTGTGCTTAAAAAAAAAACGTATTTCACTAGTGTGCAAGTAGCTAAAAAAAAAAAAATGTAAGCATAAGATTGACAAGTATATCCGATGTGGAAAAATAAGGTGGCATTCACACAGAATGCGTATTTGTATTCAACCCGCGGTTTTTCTATGTAAACATGCTAGACGGACATGTTTGACCATCATGTTCGCGTCTTTTGTCTCATGCATTGATATCGGTATTCTAAACACACTCAGGTTAAAAGCAGTTTAATTTTTTAAAAACAACGCATCTCAAGACCTTGCTTTTTTTTCACTGCACTACTCAATATCACAAATTTTAAACACAAAAACATGTTTTGTGTGAACGACCCCTAATTGGCTAACTTCTTAACAGGTAAGTTGTCACAACAAGACAAACTGCAAGACTGGCTTCAGATTATTGTATAAAAATTAATATGATTTAGTGTTCACAGCTCCAGTTGATATGTTCAATATGTTTTGGCTATACATTTTGGCTATACAATATGTTTTGGCTATACATGTTTGGGGAAGTCGTGGCCTAATGGTTAGAGTCGGACTCATAACCCAAAGGTTGCGGGTTCGAGTCTCGTACCGGCAGGGATTGTAGGTGGGGGGAGTGAATGTACAGCGCTCTCTCCCACCTTCAATACCACGACTGAGGTGCCCTTGAGCAAGGCACCGAACCCCCAACTGCTCCCCGGGCGCCGCAGCAAAAAATGGCTGCCCACTGCTCCGGGTGTGTGTTTACGGTGTGTGTGTGTTCACTGCTGTGTGTGTGCACTTTGGATGGGATAAATGCAGAGCACTAATTCCGAGTATGGGTCACCATACTTGGCCACATGTCACGTCACGTCACGTCACATTCAACAACGAGTTATACATCATGCTTGGCGTCATGGGAGAGGAAGGCCTGCACTGATGTGATTTATAACTTCTGTTAGTGCTGTATTTCAATGATGAGGAAGTTCAGAAATGTTCACTAAAGATAGGGTTTCTGTTGATACTGATAAAACAGGCTACCCTGTCACAGTATTTCATGTATGTGGGAACAGTGGACGATTGCAATATTTATTACAACACAGAGACTGTTGTGAAAGGCTGGTACTGCATGTACTCATGCTAGCTACGGTAAAAATAATATTACATTTAATTTGTCTTGATAATACATACTAGTATTTCCAGCACTCGCTATATTTTAAACTGTAAGCTTTCATAAGAAGACATTGTTTCAAATGACATTGTAAATATGTCACAAAAGATCACAATCTCTCAAATAAATGCTGTTGTTTTGTATTTTCAATTCATCAAAAAAAAAAAAAAACCTGAAAAAATGTCCACAGAAATATTAGGCAGCAAAAACTTTTCAACATTGATAATAATAAAAACCATAGTTAATTGAGCACCAATAATAAATGAAAACCAAATCAGTAAATTAGAATGATTTCTGAAGGATCATGTGATTTTGAAGTAATGGCTGCTGAAAATATATTACAATAGATGTAATAAAAAGAAAAATGTAAACAGTTTCTACTGTAATGATTAATATCAGACTTCTATTACAATATAAAAACTTCTTTCAAAAAAACAAAACAAAAAAAACAACTTTGTAATCATAAAATCGTAAGTATTTTAAACAGTGCTATATTCCTAACTGATTTTTTTGACATCCCGTTCATTTCCCCATGATCAGACAAATAAGCTGACAAAGAAGGAAATTCAATGGCAACATTAACATTAGCTTTGCATGTGTTCGACTGTCAACAACATGCTAAATGAGTTAGCATTTGTTCTGCAGATCCACAGTTGTCAACAGGTGATCATTCACCATCAACATTAGCTAAACAGGTTTTATTACGCCGGAATACCTGAACTTTGACTCACTGTTGTGTTCTGTTTTTTCTGAAAGTGAATATTTACATCATAGCAGCAAACATCTCCCTGGGTACCGCTATGTTGTGACATCATACACCTGAATCCTGGCAGTTGTGGATTTCCAAATACATTTCTAAATTGGAACTTCAAATGGGATTCAATCAGAGGTATGTGTCAATTCTGACTTTCTGATTTGAATGGAATGCAGCATAAGTGCAACAAGAGCAACTCATAAGGTTTGAGTGTTTGTGTTGCGGTGAGTGGACTCACACATCACTGCTTGTCTTGTTTTCCTGACACTACAGTGGGAAATTAAATGCTGGAAAAATCTGGATTTAACTTCCAGCTGCACTGTCATCCCACTTTACAACAATGGTAAACTGCAGAGTCAGAGGGCAAAAGGTTACACACAACTCGACGACCATTTCTCGAAGCACATGTGACTGAATTTGGGATGTGTACTTGGAATAGTGTTATCGAGTCTGCGAAAAAGGGGTGGGAAAGAGAGAGAGGGCGTGAAAGAGAGCGAAGGAGAGAGAGCGCAAGGCGATCGTGGGGAACTTTTGACAGTTTTGTGTGTTTGTTCCAGAGTTGCGAGAGAGCAGCAGATGGCTTCACTCCGTGTGAGTTTGCCGTGGAGTGTGACTTTGCCTCTGGTTGTGCCACTGATGTTGCTATCCACCAAGTCAACAGCCAACCGGTGAAGTCAGTCGGTTCAGTCATCCCACCCTCTGACAGAAAGACAGTCTGTGCCTTAGTGAAGACACAAACATAAATAAATACATTAGTACAAAGTTTTTAAAAAGATCAAATGATGCAAAAGTCCAAGTCACAGAACATTAATGCTGATAGTCCTCTCTAAGATCTTAAAGCTACTGTGTGTGTGTGTGTGTGTGTGTGTGTGAGAGAGAGAGAGAGATTTCTCAATTTCTCTGGTCCCAGCTTAGAAGATTAGATCTCCCAAAAATAAAATTCCGTCATCATTCACTCACCCTCATGCCGTTCCATTCTTCGGCGGAACACAAAAGTAATTTTCTTAAGAATATTCCAGCCACTCAATATATAACTGCTGATGTCAAACTGCAAAATGACAAATGAGTGTCAAAAATATATCATAAACACTGGTGCACATGACTTTTGAAAATTCAGTCATCATTCACAGAAAATCTTAACAATCATTTTAGTATTTCTTGGCACATTCTTGGGAAAAGTAGCAACATAAGATTTGTTCATGAATCAGTCCAATGCATTAACAAATAATTCATTTGAATCAGATTTTTTTAAAAATCAGCTAATCCAGTTTACAAATATATATATACACACAACCAAATGACCCCTCCCCCTCATCGCAACACACACGCTCATGCACACAAACACTTAAAACACACATTCCAAGCATCCTCATTAGCGATTCATGAGCTGAGTCTCATTAGACACTAAGTTTTAGCGCGGGCCTCTGAAGTCGATGGCTAGAGCTGTTATTTATTTATTTAGCTGTTATCGAGTTTCACACACTGTAGGCAGCGCAATCCTAACAACCTGCGCACTTTGCCTATGTCTGCTAATACACTACTTTCTTTTTCTATTGGTCTCTGGAATTGCCAGTCTGCTGTAAACAAAGGTGGTTTCATTACTTCTATTATTAGTCATTCAAAGCTAAATCTCATGGCCCTGACAGAGACCTGGATCAAACCAGAGGACACTGCTACACCTGCAGCACTCTCCAATAATTTATCGTTTTCCCACACTCCCTTTCTGACTGGAAGAGGTGGAGGTACTGGTCTGCTTATCTCTAATGATTGGAAATGTAATCCTTTACCATCTTTGTGCATCAACAGCTCCTTTGAATCTCATTCAGTTACTATTACCTACACTCTTAAAATCAATTTTGTAGTTGTTTATCGACCCCCAGGACCACTAGGTAACTTCGTGGAAGAATTAGATGTGCTGCTCTCAAACTTTCCTGAGGATGGTACTCCCCTAGTTATGCTTGGAGACTTCAACATCCACCTAGATAAACCTCAGGCTGCAGACTTCCACACTCTGCTTGCCTCTTTTGATCTCAACCGAGTGTCAACTACTGCTACTCACAAATCAGGCAACCAACTGGACCTTATCTACACACGACACTGCTCTACTGATCATGTGCTTGTTACTCCACTACACACCTCGGATCACTTCCT
>NW_015640445.1:1907403-1908105 GCF_001515625.1 Sinocyclocheilus rhinocerous | reverse complement strand
TTCCCACACTCCCCGTCTGACTGGAAGAGGTGGAGGTACTGGTCTGCTTATCTCTAATGATTGGAAATTTTATCCTTTACCATCTCTGAGTATCAACAGCTCCTTTGAATCACATTCAGCCACTATTACCCACCCTCTTAAAATCCATTTTATAGTTGTTTATCGACCCCCAGGACCACTAGGTAACTTCTTGGATGAATTAGATGTGCTGCTCTCAAACTTTCCTGAGGATGGTACTCCCCTAGTTATGCTTGGAGACTTCAACATCCACCTACATAAACCTCAGGCTGCAGACTTCCACACTCTGCTTGTCTCTTTTGGTCTCAACCAAGTGTCAACTACTGCTACTCACAAATCAGGCCACCAACTGGACCTTATTTACACATGGCACTGCTCCACTGATCATGTACTGGATACTCCACTGCACACCTCGGATCACTTCCTCCTCACTCTTAACCTCAACATGGTTCCCGACACAACACATACCCCTCCACATGTCATCTTTCGACGTAACCTACGCTCACTCTCACCCTCCCAGCTATCTGCTATGGTTTCATCTTCGCTTCCTCCCCCTAAACAGTTATCATCTCTTGATGCTAACAGTGCTACTGATACTTTCTGCTCCACTCTTACATCTTGTTTAGACACTGTCTGCCCCTTGTCTTCCAGACCAGCCCGTACCACCTCTTCTGCCCCTTGGCT
>NW_015640445.1:1853888-1906792 GCF_001515625.1 Sinocyclocheilus rhinocerous | reverse complement strand
TTTTTGTATTCTATCTGTTTTCTTTTTATTTATTATGTAAATTAAAAAAAATTAAAAAAACACTTGCTGACTGAGACTTGTTATAGCACTTGTATATCATTGCTCTTTTGTTGATTTTGATTGCTTCCATTGTCCTCATTTGTAAGTCGCTTTGGATAAAAGCATCTGCTAAATGACTAAATCTAAATATATATATATATATATATATATATATGCAGATAGATAGATATATACATAGATAGATAGATAGATAAGATTTTTTTTCAATACCACATAAATTGGGGAAATATCAGTTTTGGAGATGAAGGTAAATACATTTGTATTTATTAATTTAATACCACATTATTTCGGAAAAATGTCAGTTTTGGCGATAAAGGTAAATACATTTGTATTTTTTTATGTATTTGTTTGTTTGTGAACTCTCTGCTGTGTATCATTTGTTTCAGTCTAAAAATTGTTTCCTTAAAGGGTTAGTTCACCCAAAAATGAAAATTAGCCCATAAATTACTCACCCTCAAGTCATCCTAGGTGTATATGACTTTCTTCTTTCAGACAAATCCGGTCAGAGTTATATTAAAAATTGTTTTTGATCTTTCAAGCTGTTTAACCCTTAAAGATCTAGAACATTTTTGGGGCACCTGAAACGTCTGCACTTTTCTTTGTTTTTAAGACCTATTCTAGCAGTCAGCATCAAGTGTCATATATCATTATAAACAGGAGAACTTGAAGTTCTAAAGTCCTAGTTTTCCTTTTGTTCTAAAAAACATTTAGGGAGTAAAGAAAATGGAATCAGTGTTATATCATAACAAAACGCAGTAAAAAAGTGACTTTTTTCAGAGACATATATTTTCAGTCTGAGTATGAGTATCGGAATCAATTTTACCGGGACATCGCCTAGCGACGTGAAGACATAAATTCCAGTGCTTTATCCAATATGTACCACTGTTTCATCCTTGTTTTTGGTTTGTTTAATGTCAAAGTACTCAGTCGTGTGTTTTTCTGGGCTTTTTCAGAGAGTTCTCTCATGCAAATGTGTTATTTTGTGTTTGTTTTCATGCACGCACGACAGACTTTACTTTCACTTTGCGTTTGTTCAAATTTACAATGAAAAATCCTAAATGGTAGTTCAAAAGACCAAAACCTATGTTTATTGGTTGAATATGGGACAGTTTGAACCAATCTGGGCACGGGGGTGGGACTAAGCATCAACAATCCTTCCTGTTTGGCTCAGAGGAACGAAATGCATTGGTTTCGTCTGACGAATCAATGTTGTCAAAATGTGATGACGTAATCACGTGCGCTGCAGAGCCTCTGAATATCCAAATAAGACAAAGCTCCGCTTTCCAACACCCGCTGAGTGGCATTAAACAGCTTGAAAGATCAAAGACAATTTTTAATATAACTCCGACTGGATTCGTCTGAAAGAAGAAAGTCATATACACCTAGGATGACTTGAGGGCGAGTAATTTATGGGCTAATTTTCATTTTTGGGTGAACTAACCCTTTAATACTGCAAACCAAGTAGTTCATTTCCATATAAGTTTATACTGATAAACTGGAAAAGCTAGTAATACCAAATAATCATACCGCTGGTTTGATTCCCAGGAAACACACAAGAACTGAGACCCTTGAAATCAAATGTAAAGCATCTCTGCCAATTGAACACACGTACTATACTGTTGTCCTGAACCATATTTGTCTTTCCTGAGTTCTGTAAATGTAACATCAAACCCAGGAATGGGTAAACTGCACAGCTGTAACCAAATAAAGGCCCCGTAACAACAAAAGAGCAGCATTATGACCACAAACTCAGGTGTTTTGTCAACTAGCGCTGCCAGCACAACTCAACACGCTCCCTTTATCTTCACACACTCTTTCGCGAGACGTGTTCCTCTTTAATGGAACATCTGTTTTCCGTCCTTTCATCTCATGGGATTTTCATTTAGCCAAGTTAATTACCCTATCAAACCAGGTTGATTATCATATTCCTCGACTTAAAATAAATAAATTAATAAATAAAAAATTGGTGGCACGGTCTTGCGGCGACGGTTCAAATCCCACGCAGCCTCTATTGCAGGTACGGCCCACCGCAGCACAAAGAACAGCTGTGTCTGGACCCGGTCCCCTGGGTGGATCCGGTACTATGTGCTAAATCGGAGTCTGGTGCAGGTTTGTTGAACAATCTCACAGTAAACATCGTTCCCAGACGTGCCTTTAGAGAATATAAGGAAATGTGTTAATGGTGATGAAAAGCAATTTATTGAATTGGGAAATAATCCTCGTGCCCTAGCCTTAATCCAAACGGCTCCCTTAGCGTAATTAATAAAACATTTTTCTTTTCCCATCAACCTCTATTGACCTTCATCGCTAGACATAATTGAAATGTCTAGTTATTCTTATTTCAACCCTTCGATTGAAGCAATTAAGCTTTAGAGGCGTCCGTTTCTTGTCAAAACTGACAGATCTTTATAATTTGGGTCTTTGTCCTTTACACATCAGTTGATTAATGTAAAACAGGCCATATTTTCACTCTGTAACGTCTGAAGGAACCCTCCCCCACAAGCGTTTGAACACGCACATTAAACTACAGTATGTGAACTGTCAGAAAGCTTTATACAGTTACACAGGGATCATTACTTTAAATAGCTACCTGTACTTGAAATGACCTTTCACACACTGTCGTTATTGTATTAATCTATTCTAAAGATAATCTGTTAAATGAATTATACATAGCGTATTTCTGCCGAGCAGTGAGACACAGGAGACCAGATGGCTCAGGGTGGAGCACTAACTGCTGTAAATTGTCAAGACGAAAATGGATGCTCTAAATATGGTCATCATGCTGCTTGTAGGTAGAGAGGAGAGAAGCAACGGATGGAGAAACAAATGTGACCAAAAACATCGCAATAAACTATATCTAAGAACATATGATTATACTCTAAATGAGATTGTCAATAAAATAGTGGGGTATGCGCTGAACAGCGAGGAATGCATTGAATATGATTTTATCTAAGTAGTAAATAGAGCAAAGGTGATTGGAGTACGTTTTACAAGAAAGTACTATTTCAGTCTTTCTACTTCAAAATTTCATTTTTACACTGTATATGGGCTAAGCTGTCATATAGGATACATATTATAGGCTATTCAACTACAAAACATTGCTTTGGCAATAACAAATTGTAGATAATAAATTGTATGAAATCTACCCCATATTGAATGAATGAATGAATTAACTAATTAATGATATTGAAATTGACAAATTAAGTTTTAAAAATAGAGTTTCTAAGCACTGTCAGAGGAAAAAATGTGATAATAATAATAATAATAATAATGCTGTTATTATTAGTGGTATACTAATAACAAAAAGAAATAATAATTATTATAAATAATAATAATATTATTATTATTATTATTATTATTATTATTAGCCTATACTTTAGACTCAAAATCTTGAGTTTATACTGATATATAGAACTTAAGACTTAAAACTAGCCCCGGTCTCCTTACTTCTAACTACATATCATACGATACAATACGATCATATTACAATTATGATACGATACCTTCATTCTGGCATAGAGAAACTGTAATTCTCATCCAAGTGTGAAGGTTTCTAACTACATAGTGTCATTTTCGCCTCTTTTTTATGTTTTTGGCCTTTTGCCACTTCAATTGAATGTGAGAAAGGACCAAAATAGAAAAAGAGGGGTAGAGCATTAGGCATTAGGACATGTTGCGAGCCAGATTCACACTTACTACACAGCTCAGTATGTACAGTAGGCGTATATATGCTAACCGCTAGGCCATAGCTCTGACATTTCCCTCATTTCAGTGAAGTTTACTGAGGTGAAATTGAGGTTAGTTTATCTCCTAATTAATCACGTTAGTCCTGAACGCATGGCTGCAGGCATCAAACTGCCTTAATCCAACCATTTGTGTACATTTAGATTAGGGTTGTGCTGATAGACGATAGTATCGTGTATTGACGATAGACAGAGATATCGCCTGTGGCTGATGCCTTTGACGATAGCAAGACGATTATTATTATTATTATTATTATTATCAGGCTAGTAATACTATCTATTTAATATTAGGGCTTATTGGTTGCATTATATTTCTTTCCGCAGTATTGCGAGTTTTAACCAATCACACACGATTATGCTGAGCTTATGAATGCAATGGCCAATCAGTAGGGTTGGGTACCGAAACCCGGTACCAATATGGCACCGGTACCTATGTAATCGGTGTGTACTAGAACCGAATCAGGACGCAGATTTTGGTGCCTCATTTCGGGGCCATTCCTGAGCGATCGATTGAAATATCTGTCCTCTGGTTCTCCGAAACGGACGTAAGAAGCATCATCACAGTAAGTTCAGATGCTTTATTATGTCAGAAATGGCTCCCCCATAACAGCATTTATGAACTAGAAATGGCTTTCAAAGCTGTTTGCGCTGATGAAAATGCTGTATTTTGTGTTTGACTTTTTATATTTTTCCCTTTTCATACTCCACACAAGGGCCTGAAAAAAAAATTGACTGAATGTGTTGCTTGTCTGCTGGCTGACCTCATTATGTAAGCATCATTAAAGGCTTTCCAGAGGTTTTGTGATTGTGAGGTACATCACACATCCTGCTTGCTGGAGAAGCTGCGGAGTGACCGTTCACCTCAGCTCTTTCTGTAGACCAGGTTAGACGCCATATTGAAATTTATGCTGATAAAAACAAGGCTGTGAGGGGTAAATGTACAGTCTTTAGAATGGCCTGTGCGCTGTATAAGGTCTAGAATCATGTAATTTTCACAAAACACAACTTTCAAAACTGGTTTGTGTAGTTTGTGTCTACTTAAAGTTATTTTGGGAAAGATGTTTTGTCAGATGAATAATGCATTGAATGCACTGTACTTCTATCCCTCACGGCTATGTTTTCATTCCTGTCAGAAATTAAATATGGTGCTACCCTGACTAGGGTTGTGCCGATAGACGATAGTATCGTGTATCGGCGATAGTCCAGAGATATCGCCTGTGGCTGATGCCTTTGACGATAGCAAGACGATTATTATTATTATTATTATTATTATTATTATTATTATTATTATTATTATTATTATTATTATTATTATTATTATTATCAGGCTAGTAATACTATCTAATTAATATTAGGGCTTATTTGTTGCATTATATTTCTTTTTCCGCGTTTTTACAGTATTGCGCGTTCTAACCAATCACACACGATTATGCTGAGCTTATGAATGCAATGGCCAATCAGAGGCGTTCAGATGAGTCATCACTGAAACAGCGGAGTTCTGTTGTTCAGCGCGCGCCGACTTAATTCTGACTCGCGAATTCTCTCCTCATAAACAACAAAGTGCAGATGTACGTGCGATGTAAATAGAGATTTATTCATCACACAGTATTAAATACAAATTCAGTCATATTAAAAACATTAGGCTGCTTTTAGCCTTATGCTGGAGTTGGTTAACTTTCTGGCAATGAAACTAAGTAAATAATTACATAAATTAGCACGATAATATCGTGTATCGCGATCTCACAGGCTGACGATAGGACGATATGAAAATTGAGCATATCGCCCAACACTAATTTAGATAACAAATATTCTAGTTGCAGAGAATCAGAGCAAAAAAGTGTTATGAAAAAAGTTCTGGACTTGGGAATGTAAGTGAGCCTTTTATAAGCTAGCGAAACAAACAGAGAAAGATGACGATGGGAGCTATTGTAATGTAGCATAAGACAGGGTGAGCAAGTTTCTCCGGGTGACAGAGGGGCCGTTGTCTTCCACGCAGCACGTTTGCATGCCAGCGAGTAGCACGCGCCTCCGCTACTGTTTAAACCTGCACGGGTGTCCCGCGTGTGCACGCTAATCGCACTGAGTGCTCCCCTGCTTCTCGTTTTATTACCTTGTTGACACCAGCTGCTAGTTTTTAAGCACTTTTAAATGCGGGTGTGAGTGGTGGCTCAAATCACAGAATTAATGCCGTTATTCGCCACGCTTTTCTTTTTGGCAGTGACTTAAGCCCTAGACTTAACAACAAGCCTGTTTTTTTATGCATTCCGACAGCTGGTGGGAATAAGACTCTTGCCAGTGGAATAAAAAAAGGCCGCACATGAAAACACAAAGAGATAAGTACTGTGCACATAAACCACTCCTGATGGTTCTAATTCTCAGCAGTGGGCCTCTGAAATTTTTCTTGCCCTGAGAAAAGTTACTTTCTGCTGTCCTAATATTAGCATAATGATTAGGTTTTTGTTTGGTGGTTAGTGTTAGTGTTCTTGTTTTACTCGATTTAAATTCCCTTAATAAGAAAGTAGAACAATCTTTTTCCACAGAGTATTAGGAGTAACTAGGGATCCAGCTCCAACAGGTATTTTAATGTGAGTCCAAATACTGTAGTTATGCAATGTGTTTCAAACAGGAGCTTAAAATACTTTTTAAAAAAGTGTATAGGTACTTGTGAGAATGTGCAAGGATATATGGCAAAAAAAAAGAAAAAAAAAGAAACAAAAAACAAAACAAATACAAAACAACAAAGAAAAAACAAAAAATAAACAAATAAACAAAAACACAAAACAAAAAACAAACAAAAGAAACACACAAAACCAAACAAAAAACACAAACTAAAATAATAATAATAATAATAATAATAATTTTAGACTAAGCTAGCTGGAGTTATGGAGTTATTTACAGCACGCTAAACATTGTGACAGAATGAGAAAATGTAAGCAGAGCTCAAATGTTTGTGCAGTGGAGTCAAGTGATGAAAATGGCAGGATGATGGAAGAGTAACCTTGACCACAGTATCTTGAGGGGCTGTCAGAACGGGTTGAGTCTACAGACAAGAGGCGCCGTGATTGCACTGACAACAACAAGCTGCTAGCGGAGTGCGTGTGTTTGTGTGTGTCAGCTTCTCTATGGTGTAATGTCGAGAAAGAGGGAGGATCTGAAGCCTCAGGTAAAACACATACAAATTCCAAATGGTGCCAGCAGCACCTGCTTGATTTACATTTTCTAATTGCAAAAGAAAGAAAAAGCCAAAAAAAATTTTTCATCAATACATTGACAAGTGTATGAGAGGAACAGCACTGGAAGCGCAGAATAATTAATCCAAACACAGAATTAACTCCGTTGTTCCTTTGTTCGTAGTTTCGAGGGCTTGCTTAGTACACAGTCAGTGCAGATAATATGGAAGTCTGTTTCATCCTCAGAGTAAAATTAAATTAATTAATAAATGAACAGGTAATTGTAACTTTCTTTTTCATAACTGAAACTCCCAATTCAGAGGCTGCATCCTTCCGAGGCTGCATTCGAAGACTGCGTCACAGCGGTGCAATGAATGCTGTTCCATTTCAAAGACTCCTTCAAATGCAGCCTCGAAATGCATCCTTCATTTCCCGGGCCATGAAGGATACAAAAAAATGGAGCCTTTGAGGCCCAGACTATTCCACTTATTGTGCGCCAACAGAATTTCTTTTGAGAGAAAATGCCAGATTACACTTTTAAATGTAAGTATTGGGTTTCAACTTACTCGATTTCAAACCATTGGGTTTCAACCCATTAAATGGAGCACAAATGGAGACATTAGCTTAACTCACATGTTTCTCAGACATTTCACCTGAGATAAAGACTGTATAAATCTCATGTGTCCTCTAGGGTTTCAAAATGGATCTCAACATTACAAACTGTGCTCAGATTTTCAACAATTGCAAGTGAAATCTGATATTTCGATATATTTCTAATGCACTTGTCATTAAATTCTCCCAAAACCAAAATTATTTGCGCTTTACTACCCACATTAATTTTTCCCAAAACTTTAGCAGAAATTCTAATAGTTTTGCCACACTAGAAGAATGCGTTCGGTTTGTTTTTTAACAACATACAAAAGAAACATGGCAAAAACAACCACACTTTGGATAATGTGCACTGGGAATTACTGGCAGATGAGCTGCTTTGCAGTTGAGTCCCAAATCAGTTGCAGCCCTTCAGACAATGACACACAACGTCCACATAGTTGAAACTGGTTAGCCAGGTCGTCTTTTGACACCTAAACCAGAGGCCCTCACTGAGAACTCAACAAACAACACCTGCACGGGCTTCCCTGCAAGTCGTGTCCTTGATGGCATTCCAGTCACCTGAGAGAAAGAAAAACGTCCCAGGTCTGGCGCTCATTCGCTCTCTTTTTCCCCCTCACTATCTCTCATGCTCTTTCTGCTTCCAAAACCACAAAAAGCGTTTTGTTGTGTGACTCAGGTTGTGCTGTGCAGCAGAAAAGACAAACAATGGAGCGAGTGAGTGAGAGAAGGGAGGGGAGACAGAAAGGGAAAACAGACCACGGGTCAGAAGTCTCAGATGACACAGGTGTTGCTGCTGCCACCAAGAGTGGCACTAAAATTGGCAGGAGCTTCACTGTTGAGCTTCTTAGCAATGTGGCTGTTTGGCAAATGAGGACACGGCTGTGATTAGCAGCAGAGCATTTGCACTAACAGTGAACGACGGCGGAGGAAAAAGCGATCGGAGGGGGAAACAGCTGTGAATGAATCCCATAATGGAGAAATGTTGTGCCAGACTGACCAGCACTTTATCAGATGTAGCTAAAGCTGAAAGAAAGCGTGACACCTGTAAAGGACAGCGAAGACCTACAAGAAAATAATGTAATGAAATTTAGACATTTAAGTGTCTGCAATATCCCAGGTTTAATTCTAGTTCAACTCAGTTGACAGCTTTTGTGGTATAATGTTATCTACCACAAAAAAAAAAAAAGATTCAAAAATCAAAGTTAAGGGGCCAGTTTAAAATAAAAAATGTGAAGCTTATTTTATAAAAACACTTACATTAATTAATTCTGTCATTAAAACATTGCATTATTTGTACTTTAAAACTGTTAACATGTATATTATAGTGTTATTCTTGGCCACAAAGTTGTAAAACTGGATATAATTATACGTATATAGAAAATCTTTGTAGTGATTTTTCGACACTAAAATCTTACAAAACACATGGTTTGCGTCATATGCAGTGTTTTATTGTTAACTAAAACTAATAAAATTGTTTTTAGTAATTGAGATAAGGCTAAAATAAAAGATAAATATTACACTAAAAATGTGATAATTAAAATGAAAATAGGAAATGTGGTAACACTTTACTTAAAACCTGTATGTATAATGCATTATAAAGGGTTGTTAAAGGGTGTATATAATGCATTAGAATTATTCATAATGTGCTTTGTAATACATTATATCTTGTCTTATATCTGTGTTATAATGTATTAACTGTGGTTACAATTATTAGATTGTACAATGCATTATACAGAAAGGTGCATTACAAAGCATAATTAATGCATTAAAATACTTTTATAATGCATTATACATAAAGGCTTTTAGTAAAGTGTTACCAGAAATGTAACTAACAGAAATACGTTTAAGTTAAAGTATTAAAATGACAAACTAGAGCTGAAATAAAAATAAAGCTAAGTAAAAATATTTAATAAAAATTATGAAAAAACAACAACATTTCTAAAACGAAGATTAAAATGTAAAATGAAAATAAAAAAAAGGCAATTCAACTTAGTAATTAATACTATAATAGTATATAAATAATGACTATTGAAAACAATAACTATTGAAAAAGTATCTTAAAGTTTACGGATTAGCCCTTTTTTTTTTTAAAGGGGACCTAACACACACAATTTCACCCAATATTAATCTTGAGTACGTATAGAGTAGTACTGCATCCTTCATATGTCCAAAAAGTCTTTAGTTTGATCATATTTATAAAAGAAAGATACAGCTTTACGATTCTCTCCGAAAACAGCCGAGCTCCTGGAGGGGGGCCGTGGGCGGAGCTAAAGAGTGACGAGCACTTGAGCGCCGAAAACACAGACATTTGATGCAGTTTCACTTACCATCTGCAGTTCTGAATCATGACCGGAATCTTTTTTAGCTGGGACCGATCCATTTTCCAGTATCAAACGATGTGCAAATCCAGCGTCAAACTGGGCCTTGTTTATAAAACGTTCGTCAACAAACACACTTGCGAAACTCCGTTGCTGCCCCGGAAAAGAAACTGCATGTTTATGTAACGCTGGATTCTTCGGGAAGCTGAACAAGGTTATCTTTCCCTTACAACCAAAAACACACCTCTTTAGAGACATTCTTCCTGAGCACGTCCCGTGCAGTGCTGCCGAATAAAGCGTGTTGATGGGCACGCTCTTGTTCTCGCTCTGGTGGTCGATGTGTGTGTGCCGTGGGCGCGCTCTTTCTTCTTCTTCTTCTTTGGAATTTTTGGCAGGAGACTTTCTTCCTGAGCAAGTCCTGTGCAGCTCTTCCGGGAGAAATGCCCATACAAGGAGTTCCACCCTTCATTATGTCATGAAGAACCACGTTCAAAAAAAAACTTTACGAAACTTGTAAGAAACCCGGAAGTGTGTATTTGGCATAGAAATACTAGTTATACGTCGAAATCGTTTTTTGAAACTTTGGCCATGTTTAGCATGAGAATCCAACTCTTTAACAATGTAAACAACTCTGAATGCATGAAACAGCATTATACCCCCCCTTTAAAGGAAGGATTTTTAAAAAAGATTTTTGTGGTCACTGCTGATCAAGCTGAACTTTTAGCAACACAAAATATTTTTTTTTTTTAAGTTTTATATGGACACTTGGCCTATGTAACTATGTATCCTGAACTGATAATCTCACAACAACAGTGACTTGCAGCAAATGACTGCATTTGTGTATACAGCTGATATATCTTGTGTGCAAATGAAGAAAAGCTGAAGAATGCTTAACTCTGCTGCTCCGGTGTGATGTTTCACAAATGCAAAGCTTGTGATAACGAAGAGCAAACGAATCCTTCTCAACAGCTTTGGTAGAAGTCTTGTAGGGAGCCGACACCATCATCAGACTCAGTGTAACAGACACCTGACAATAGGTGAGACGTGTATCCTGTCAGATGTCTTTGTCATGGCCGCCTGTTCCCTGAGGTGACAACACCTGTGACTTCAGATCCACATCACTGTTCACTCTCACGCTAACACTGCCAAAAAGGGACATTTCAGTCAAATTCACAGGGTAGAGTTGCTCTTGGAAACACTGCTAAAGATTGATGTCACAACCATGTGTTAATGGATCTCATCCACCAAGTGGCAGCTTTTGAATATGCATTTACGTTATGGCATCACATAAAACAGTATAGGAGAAAGACGATGAGTAAATACTCCAAAATAATATATTCTGTTCTGTATTATTTTGTAACCATCTTTAACATGCTTTGATTTTTTTTACACTATCTGGCCAACTTGTACATCCATTTATAAAAGATCCATGCCAATGACAGTTAAGGATGCACAATATTAAGTTCTGGCCGTTACAATAGGCCAAAAATTAGTTTCATGTTACAGCTAATAAATGATAAAAAGTGATTTTAAAATTGTATATTAAATTCTGAAAATAAAAAAAAACTGAAATCAATTGTTTTTGAATGCTACAAGTAAAATTAGCCATCACAACATTATATTAATACACTTAAAAAATGCTAACATCTAAATGAACTGGTTCTATTGAAGTCAAAATATTATTTAATATCACTGAAACAACCTAAATAAATAAATTTATACCAGAAAAACTAGTTTTTCATGGGTTAAGGGTAGAAATACTCTTTAATGTAAAAATTACATGGTATTACTTTTTAAATTTTTTTTTTTTTTTGCCATTTTGCCTTTATTAAGATAGGATAGTGTACAGTAGACAGGAAGCAAACTGGGAGAGAGAGAGAGGTGGGGGGTGAACTCAAATAGACTCATTTTGAGATTTGCTAAAGATTGCTACATTTAACCGTGTTATTAATTATTAGTGTTTTTACCGATTACGTGACGAGAAGCTAATCTCAGTGTACAGACGATTAACAAAACACCCGTTCATTCACAGAAACCAATCACCTTTTAGCTATATATACTGTATGATGATTGCAAAAAGTCTAGTTAAAATATATGACTGCTTTTGAAAGGCCGACAATTAAAAAAAAAAATCCCGCAAAGTGTGTAATTACAGCCTTTACCAGCAGGGGCCAACGGGCCATGCTAACTGATATACGTTCTAATATTGAAAACCTATGGGGTGCAAATTAAATAAAAAGTGAAAGAAGAAAAATCTCTTCGGTTTAGTGGTCTTTGTTTGTTGCAGGTGATCCTGATCATCTCAGAGCAGGTTGTCGTGTGCCTGCGGTGGTTGCTGGTGTGCTCTCAAAGCAGCCAGGAGCTAAATGAGCAGCGCAGCAGCACCTGAGGCCTGGGGGCTGCGAGTCTGGAGTCTGCTGCTTCCTTCCTGCCAGTAGGACAGGAATGAGCTCATCACTGCTCTCCCCTGCTGTTAGCAGCCTGGAGAGCCCATCCACTCAGTCAGAGAGTCAGGAGGCTCTGCCATATTGCGCGCACACACATGAATTGCTTTCCACCATGCTTCATACATTGTCAGACACCTTCCCTGAAATGAGAGGATACCGCGGCATTGTCGTGATTCCTGAGAGTGTACGCTCTTTCCCAGCGGTCGCTTCCTTGTGATCAGTAGCTAGGATAGCTCAGGTTTAACAATAATAGCTAACTAGGGCACACTGTTCATTAACCAGCTGGTCAGGACCAAATTAATGAGTACATTTTTAGTGAAAGAGATCAGATCAGATCACAGCTAAAACAATGGTTACACTGAAAAAAAAGATGCATAGGATTTCCTTTGAAACAATTTTCACTCAGAAATTGCTAGTAAATTTCGCAAATAATTACAATGAAATGGCAAGTAACATATTGAATTAAACAGGAAATTTTGAAGTAGAAAGACAAAAATAGTATTTTCTTGTAAAATATACTTAAATTGTAATTTTTTATTTACAATTTTGAAAAAAAATTCTTAAGAAAAAAAATCATAAACTTGATTATACATTTATTTTGTCTCAAAATATATTATAGCGCAGGAATTCTTATTAACTACTGTATATAAATTAGCAGAATTAAATATATATTTAAAGGGGACATAACACACACAGTTTCACCCAATCTCATGTTGATCTTGAGTACCTATAGTGTAGTATAGCATCGTTCATTGCTCCAAAGAGTCTTTAGTTTTATCATATTTATAAAAGAAATATACAGCTTTCCGATTCGCTCCGAAAACAGCCAAGCTCCTGGAGGCGCGCCGTGGGCGGAGCTAAAGAGTGACGAGCACTTGCCGATTGCCATAGGGCTGTTCGATTCCGAAATTTTTGAAATCGAGTCCGATTCCCGGTTCTGGAATCGATGGGATTCCATTTCAAGAATCGATTCCTCACTGTTGTTTTCGATTCTTGTTTTTTTAGATTGGAGGAACCTAATTTCGCCATGACTTCTGGAAAAAGGTAGAAAGTATCCTTCTCATAATATGAAGCTTTATTTGTAAAAAAAAATTACAATGCATTTCTGTAGCTCTGATTGATTTTAAATTGTAATTTTGTCTGCATTGCGCATGAAATTAGTCATAGCCCACAGCTCAGCAGTGGACATGCGTTTATTGCATGAATGGAACAACACATTAAGTATCTAAAATAAACGTTCACAGTTCAGCTGAATGATGAAGTTTCCTTTAACTGTATGCTTTGCACAAAATTAACAAACTGTACACCGAAACAAAATAACCAGAACATTAACAACAACACATTGATATAAGAGCTCCTGGTTTATCTGTCAATCAAGATGCGTTAATCTCAGCCACTGATCTGTGCTCTCTGCGTTTTCTGAATCGTTTTTTGAACTGGTTCGTTAAAACGATCTATCCGAAAGAACCTTTTCGTGGAAACGAATCAGACTTCTAAACACTATGAGCGAGCAAGAGGCAAATTAATGGGTGCTTCTCAAAACGGAAGGCTGCATCCTCAAACTCAGACGAGCTCAGTACCAACTTTTCATTCAGTTTATTTTCGTGAATCGACGTTTGATGGCGTAGCAGCTGAGACATGCAGCCTTTGTAGGATGCAGCCTTCCATTTGAGAGGCACCCATAGATAAGCTTTGTTGAACTGAAAACGGCTCTGAATGAGGAGTCGATTCCCCTTGATGGGATCGATTCCAACTCTCGATTCCCAAAGCCTCGGAATTGAGGAATCGATTCTTTTTGGAATCGAGCCCTAGATTGCCAACAAAACACAGACATTTGATGCCGTTTCACTTACCGTCTGCAGTTCCGAATCATGACCGGGATCTTTTATAGCTGTGACCGCTGCATATTCCAGTATCAAATGATGTGCAAATCCAAAGTCGAACTGGGCCTTGTTTATAAAACGTTCGTCAACAAACACACTTGCAAAACTCCATTGCTGCCCTGGAAAAACAAACTGCATCCACTGTTCACGTAACGCTGTGTTCTTTGGTAAGCTGAACAAGGTTATCTTTCCCTTACAGCCAAAAACACACTTCTTTGGAGACATTCTTCTCGAGCGAATCCCGTTCAGTGCCGCCGAATGAAGCTCGTTGATGGGCGCGCTCTTGCTCTGGTCAGTGTGTGCGCGGGCGCGCTCTTCCGGGAGAAATGCCCATATAAGGAGTTCCACCCTTCATTACGTCACGAAAAGCCAAGCTTGAAAAAAACTCTCCGAAAATTGTACAAAACCGGAAGGAGTATATTTCACACAGAAATACTCAGTTCTACATTCATATCGTTTTTTGAAACTTTGGCCATGTTTAGCATGAGAATCCAACTCTTTATAACAGTGTAAATAACTCAACATGCATGAAATAGCATTAGACCTCCCCTTTAAAAGTGTTTAAGATCAAATGAACTTATATGGGCCATGGAAATTTTGCAGCAAAGTAAAATAAAATAAAGTCAAATAATTAAATAAAATAAAAACAAAAAAAATTTATTTTTATTGTCATATCAGCATCTATGGCTATTTGCAAGATCAATGTGTTTATTAAAAAAATCGTAGTAATATATAGTACAAAATAAAATAAAATAAAATAAAGAGTATTTTTCTTGTTGTACCCTATAAATCCAAGCAGAACAATAATTTATTGACTGCAGAACTAGTTTGACCTTTACTGTCTAGTGAGCTACTTAATTATAGCAAAACTCTTTCAAATTCTGGGTTACAGGCAAAACTTTAAGTATACTTATCACCTTGAAACATGAACAATCTGGGAGACGCTAAGCTCCCATAACATATTTTCATTTGTGTTGGTCTTCTGCTGGGACACCAGGGTTATTAATTTCATTTGGGCTTCATTAAACCACATTCTGCAATTGGGCTCTTCCGTCTTTAATCATCATTTCTCCCCTTTGCCAGCATGGCCTCCAGTGGCTTGGAGAGTGGAGGGTCACAATGTGTTCCCCCATCATATCCACAAACTGGATGACAATAAAAGATCATTCATCTCAGTCACTCACTGTTGGACCAGAGTCATCTAAATCCCCGCTGTAATTCATCCAAACTGGAGAGCAAATCGCCGTCTTACTGACACATCAAGGGATAATAAAGGAAACAAATAGGTGCATATACGAGTTTGTGCAAACACTTATTCCTGAATGAAAGAAATTAATACGTTAGCGAATATAAAGACTGAAATATGATGGGAGCGTAGTCATTATGAGTGCATTCTAGTTTAGAGACAACTTCAAGGACATTATGCAATATACACTTTAAGAAAGGACTTGATAGACTGAATGAGGAATGATGAATGAATAGCCTTCATATGATAGAAATATTAAAGATAGAAAGGGCATCTAGTTGAGCACAGAAAATAAAACGAAGCAACCATATGAATGGAAGCGCTGAGACTATATGAAGTTTTTAAAGATGGTTATGAACTCAAGGTTTGCCAGGGCAGCACAATACCTGGCTAAAAGTTTTTTGTTTTTCTGTTATGATGAACTTAAGGCCAGTAAATAAATGTTTACTTGATTTAACAGACAATCAATGAGCTGGTAAATGTTAGTGACAGACCGACCAGCAAAAAGATTGATACATTTTTGGAAAGAGAGGTGATGATGCCTTTTTCATATATTTATCTTTGCAATCTTGTCAAAATATTAAAGGAACAGTTCACCCAAAAATGAAATTTTTGTCATCATTTACTCACACTTATGTTGTTCCAAACCTGTGTAAGTTTCTTTCGTATGTTAAACACACACACAAAAAGATATTTTGAAGAACCAACCAGTTCCCTGTCCCCATTGACTTCCATAGTAGGGAAAGAAATACTATGGTAGTCAATGGGGACCATCAACTGTTTTGTTACCAGCATTCTTCAAAATATCTTCCTTTAGGTTCAACATAAGAAAGAAGCTCATACAGGTTTGGAACGACATGAGGGTGAGTAAATGATGACAAAATTTTCATTTTTTGGAAATCAATTAATTTAATAGTTAGCCTACTGATATAATCAAACAGTTTTAACTTACTATTATCCAGAACTGTCACTGTTTAAACTTGGTATTTACTGTTTAAAATACTGTTTAAACTTATTATTTGATAAAATGTTTTTTAAAAAAAAGCAATAAATAAACAAACAAACAAACTCGCGGTGATTAAGGACAAAACTGTTTTATCTTGGTATTTGCCACCATGTCCCGAAACAAAACTAAATAAAACAAAAAGCAAAGTAAACAACACAACAAAACTGCTAGTATAACAAACTAGATTTTAAATTCAGTAACTACCATCACAAAACAAACTATCAATATATTTTAAACTGTTTTAACTGTTTAACACTGTCACAAAAAACAAACAAACAAAATACCACAACAATTTACTGACAAAAATGTTTTTATTTGGTAGCATTAGCCACAAAACAAAACCTAAATAAAAGCAAAAAGAAAAATAAAACTGGTATAGCCATTACTGTCATAAAAAAGACTAAAACAAACAGCACAACAAAATCATTACTGTGATTAAACTGTTGTATAAACTTTGTATAAAACCATTACAAAACAAAACAAAAAAGAAAAGATTTTTTTCGTCAGACTTTCTGAAAACTTCCCGTATTTATTGTGATTTTCAGTCGGAACAGCAACTATACAGAAACCATGGCATTTTTGTAAGAGGCCTTCGACCTCAGTATCTTTTACTGTCCTCTGTCAAGACTTATGCTCATGGGTAACATTAGCATCAACCCACACAAACAACCTCTACATTCTACACCGATAAAACCCAAATTTTATTCCATTGACATAAATAGAGTTTAACTCTGTGGAATGAAGGCATGTCGGTCTCCCTACAGGAGAGCACAATAACCTCGCAGAAGCGCAGCCAAAAGCTCTTAGCGCTGTGACAGAGCAGATGCCTGGAGTAATGACAGTGGGGATTATCCAATAATTGTGGATGCGTAAATCATTTCGGCTGGGTACGGGCCGCCATGATTAGGAGAGCGAGCGAACAGTTACTTAAAACAAAGAACATATTTAAATGTGTTCTTCAAGGGAAAAGAGCTTTAAATTAAGCTGGTGCACGTATCTCAGACAGCGCCTGTGCTCATTATATCCTTGTAAAGAGGAGAATATGGTTAAAATAGTCTTTGAAAGGCAAGACATTGCCCAAGGGGAAGGAAGGATGCTATCTTTGTATTCCAAGCCATGGTGGCAAGTTTATCTGTAATAGATCAAGCACAACGGAGGCGATGACAGTCTCTTATACTCACCTTGCTTTCTTGCGCTTCCTTTCTTTCATTTTCTCATCCGAGGCAACATTTTCACATTGCCTTCCACCAGGAGCTCACATTGTTGTCTTCTAATCACATTGCTCGCACTCCCTCGCTGCCTGCCTTAATTGTTTAATAAATTTTATTCAGTTAAGCATGAATTATTGTTAATTGAACTAAAAAGTAATTTTCTTAATTGAAATGAAGCGGGGGAGGGAGGCATATTAACAAGGTTAAAGCAGGATGCTTGCCTCAACGCCTCGAGATTTGTAATGTCATTTTATGTCAATTGTTTTTACTTAGTTATACATTCACTTCATAGCTTTTCAGCTTTTTTTACGCAAACTCTCAGTATGCCATAACACAGGGAGAAAAAAAAACCTGAAATTCACTTGAATTGAATTTGAAGAGAAGCTTTTAGCCGCTCTTGAACAACTAAATATTTATTTACGTCATTATTTCTACGTCACTGTAAACTATCCGTTTATATGCTGCTATGAGAGAACTTTTTAAACACTTGTGTCAATGTTTCTTAATGCACTGAACTATATGGAGTAGGACTGCAAGACATTAAAAAACCTGACATGTGGTTTTCCTGTGATCTATATTGCAATATAAAAAATACAGGAATTTTCACAAGATGACTTGAATAGCTATATAACTGTAATTAAGTGTAATTTTTAAAAAGCTAAAAGACTCTGACTTTGAGTCTTTTTGTTTAGTTTTTGAGTCATTTTAAGTGTTTATATGCCCATATACTACTCTTTCCAGTATATACATGTATTCTTTACCAGAAAAAGGTTCGAATAAACCTCCATCAGTAACCATACAGTTAATAAAATTTAGTTAGGACACATTCCGACTGTTTTTGACCCATTCAATATGACCATAAAATATCTTTTTGTATTGTGATTATTATTAAATAATGTATAAAAAATTTGGAAAAAAAAATGTACACTGTAAAATTACAAGACTAATATTTATATCAAATATATATCAATATATATATTTATATCAAATGTAAAACCGTCAAGCTTCAAATAAATATATGCCCTGCAGTTTCATAGTGAATCGCGGCACGGTGTTCATTTACACGCATGCAGCTTATGATTACATTTTTATATTTATTTAACTACATTGCCCCTTGCAATATGACCTTTGCGATATCAGTGTTATTTCAATATATTGTGCAGCCCTACTATGGAGCAAAACGGCAAGCTGCTGTATAACACCCAAAACTGACCAATCAGATCAGCCCAGAGGCAGAACCATATTTGTATTGAGTGTTTATAACAATGTATGGGAGTAAATAAGCCTATGAATGCATCTCCTGTTCATTCCCGATGTGCCCCTTCTAACATAACCCATAAACAACATACACTTCCTGTTTGTAGAATTCAACTAACAACATCACAAAACTGACATTCTCTGACGCCATCTGCAATCTTTTTCGTGCTGAGGTCTAAGCGGTGAATGATGCTTGTGTTGGGAGATGCGCTGAAGCCCTGCTTCATGTGAAAGGGCCTTGAGATGTCTCTCTGGAATCAATCAAGAGGGCCAGAGAAACTTGAACTTGGAGAGGGTTGTGTCCACAAATGTTAGTCCAAGTGGTTACATAAAACCCAAATTTGTTGTTCTTTCAAGCTTCAATATCAGCTGCTGCCAAGAAAGGGTCAGTGGGACAAAACTTGAGACCACTTACCATCCTCTCAAGACTTTGAGAAACAGACAAATACTGCTTAAGAACGTATCTGTTGAGGGTTTTGACATTATCTTTAAACAAGTACTATCATTGCCTTCTGAACACGCGGTTAGGATGATGGGAAGGCTGTTTATTTAATTTTTTTGTCCCTCAGATCGGTTGTGTTTACAATGACGCATTAAACTTAAGTGCAAACGTTTCCAGCTGTTGGAAGGGGACAAAAATGCTGATTGTTCCCAGACTTATACACAAGATGAAGTCGCCAAAAGCACTAATATCGCAGTTTAAATACTCTGTTATGTAAAGGACACGGCGTGTAAAGGAATGTCTGGGTAAAGTTACTCTGAATGAGGTATCACCGGTGTAACTGATGCTGGTGACAAATGTCTTTCACAAGAACAATCATCCTGACAGCTGGACAGTAGGCAGTGACATTATTGCTCTGCGTCCTTCCACCTCCTGTGAACACGGCAGACATTAGGCTCGTGCTCTGAATGATTTAGGCCGACTTTAATAATTCAGTGTTTCCCTGAGCTAATTAGATAAGTGCCAGAGGTTTAAGGTCTTGTGAAGGCCCCAGGGGACATGTGGAGGAATGAGCCGTGTGAAATACAATCTCACCATTGTAGCTGCTTTAGAGGAACATTTCATTGTATATTTACACATTTGATTCAGTTCATCAAATTGGACAAATTGCTGGGGCCTGATAATAATTACTTGAAAATGATTTATACTCACAATCTCAACTTAAATAAATACTCTAATCTGAATACAATAAATATACTGAATGTCTTGGAATGTCCTTTGTTGTTTTTCTATCACAAATTACATGGTAAGTCATAGTTTTTACTTCCAAAAAAAAGTATTTTTACAGTAAAATTACATATTATGTGATTTTAAACCATACCGCTTTTTATATATGGTAAGTTAAACCAGCTACCAATTTTTTGGCTTACATTTTTGTACAGTGCACATCTCTCACAATTGTTAATACACTTTATCAAAATGTATTTTATTTATGTATTTATGTATTTATTAGTGCTGTCAAGCGATTAACCTGTTAGCCATCCAGTGTTCCGCCCGCGGTACACTACATACATTGAGGGTTAACCCTTTAGCATTCCTGTAAAATTTGCCTAAAACGCCTAAACGCAATTAATCGCATCCAAAATAAAAGTTTTTGTTTACATAATATATGTATGTGTGTTGTGTATATTTATGTATATATATATATAAATGCACACACATGTATATATTTCAGAAAGATATTTTTAATAATATTTACCAGAAAGAGGTTTGAATAGATAATGATTATAATATAATAATATTTATTATATATATAATAAATATACACAGAACACACACATATATTATGCAAACAAAAACTTTTATTTTGGATGTGATTAATCGCGATTAATCATTTGGCAGCACTAGTATTTATATATTTATTTATTTATTTATTTAGTAGGGATGCACTGTTTTTACAATTCTGGTTAAATATCAATATTAGACCTACTGAATTATTTCTTGAATATTTTAGAATTTTGTCTGAATAAACTAAAAATAAAACAAACTAAACCCTATCTTTTTTTTATTTATAAGTGAATTTAGGCATCACAAAATAAGAATGTTCGTGTGAAAAATGGATATTCATTTTGAGATTTGCTAAAGATTACATAATTAATAGTTAGAGATTAACCTGTTAATTGAGCATTAGATGACATCAAAGGGAATATGCATGTAAAAATAGGGGAAATTATCATGCACAATTAAATAATACATAATAATAAAAAGGCTCATTTGTAAATTGCTTTAGATAAATGCATCTACTAGATGAATGCATGTTAAATGTAAATATTTATTTAAAAGCTTTTTATTTTAAAAAGGGGTTTCCAGATGTTTTAAGATGGATATGAAAAAATTATTTCTTGTCTTGTCATACATACAGTATACATATACACACACGCACACTGAGAAAAGCTACAGCATTTCCTCTCAGAGACTTCTCTAGACGCTCTGGCCTTTTCTACCAAGCTAACTTTGGGTCAGGTCTCCAGACAGCGTCATTTTCTACAAGGTGAACCTCCTCACAGGAAAGCTGTCACCTCTGTCTCACCCCTCCACCTCCACAGCCAGCGCGACTGCAGGAGGAGAACCACAAACACAAGCAGATATCCCTCTTATCTAATGCACTGAATTCTCTAACATTAACACAAAGCGTTGTTTCACAGCACTGCTGGTAAAACCAAGAGGTCTTAAGCTTCCTAACAGAAATAGGAAGCTCAGAAGTGAATTTTTATCTAAGGGAACAGAGACACTTAGTGAAGAAACATTTTTATCATCACAGAGAGCAAGAACTGTGTTGCATAAACACATCCTCTTTCGTGAAACCTTGTCTTTATCTGCACGGCTTTTGCATGTGCCTGACTGAAGCTGATAAATCTCATGTAAAGAGAATTGTGTAAAGAGAATTTTACACTAATATGAGACTGGAAGCATAGACGATTTATCATGCAAGATTACACAAATACAATTGTACACAGCAACAAAAATAATAATAATACAATACATTGTGTACATGACAATGTACAGTAAGCCAGACTACAAAATCGAGACTGGGATCAGGATCAGATTCAGTTCTGTTCACAAACTAATATCTAACTGTATCAGTGGTCTTGCCTGAGGTTTTGTGAAATAGCTAACTCTGAAAATATGAAATCCGCCTGACACCACTGACAGAAATCCAACAAAACATTTTCTCAGCAGAACTCAACAAAGGTAAACAAAAGACAATGAAAGCTGACCAATCTATAAATGAACTAACCACAATAAGTAACTGTTTATGTCATATCAAAAGACTCTGTCTTCACTTTAGCAAGATCTAAAAATCAGCCAGTCATCAAGAAATTTTACATGAATTAGTCAGTGAAGCCAATTAGGATCACTGCTTTTTACTTGCTTGTGAAAGAGGAAGTAAAACAAATGAAAAGTCTGCAAATGTGTCTCATCTCGTGAGAATATAATGACTAAGCTCATGAGAAAGACCTCTGCAAATGATCCAATCTGAGAAAAATTTGCCTAGAAATCCACAGACTGACAGCTATGCATAAACTCAAACAAAAGCAGAGCGAAATGAATGACCTACAGTAAACAAACTGTAAGTTGCTTCCTAAAGCCAACTCCCCCCTCTATTCTGAACAGAAATATCATGCTCTAAAAACCTCAAGAGGTGAATAAGAGAGGAGGTGGAGTGCTGTTCTTACTCAGCTGTTTCCTATGCAACATCAACATGTCAAATGCTGTGAGAAACACTGACAAGTTAAGAGTAATGAATTCACACACAGGACTTTCGCCCACGCGCCAGAAATAGAACCATGTTCTATCATCAATGTCATCACAGAGATGGAACATTTTGCTCTGTATGTCAGGTACAACACCTGTAAACCTTATGTTATATGAAGGCATAACATTACTGCTTCTGACCAGCGTTGGAGAGAAAAGTTTAAAATAGCGACGCTATTAACTTACCCACTTTCGTGTATCGTAGTTCCGCTGTTTTCAAAACAATTTAGCTTTTTCAGTGACCGGATTCTTACTCCGTCACGGTGCAGCGTGACAATTCGCGACATTACTATGTCTTTACTGTATTTTATTGTCCTTAGTGCTTTTACAGCAAATCTGACTTAATCAAACACACTCTTCTCTCTCTAATTTGTTATGAATTCAGTGTTTAAATGTTTCACTGTTTCATCATAAGTTACTTGATTCAGTAGCTCGGTGAGTTCATCGGACTGATTCAAACCGTTATCTCCTGAGTTTTTTTGAGTCTTTTGAAGGATTCATTGAGGATTTTTATTTATTTATTTATTTAAGCTGTGCAGGAAAATGCTATGATCTGCCCCACACTTGTGACATCATGTAAGAAATATGTACAAATTGTGCCCAAAAATGTTAATTCATTAAATAATAATGTATAAACATACATTGTCATATTATATAGTTAGCTGTGACTTTAGTAAAATTAATATAGATATATTTTTAAAAGGGTGTCTTGAATGTGGTTGACCTACTTCATATCATTAGTGTCTTTTTTGCAAAAAGGCTAAACACTAATAAGGATTGCTATGGAGAAAAAAAATGGAGTCTGACCAAATGCTCAAATATATGATCCGCTCATAAAACAATTAGATAGCCTTCTGGTACCCTCTTATTGTATTGAATATCTTCTTAAACCATGAAAGTGCTCTTCATGTTGCGTTTCAGTGGGCGAAAGCACGTCTTTGAAATTCATCAGTGGTATCATGCAGAAGGTTCCTGCAGCAATTCTGCAAACAGATGAATACCAGCCACCCTCCCACATACACCAGCTCTGTTATACAATCCAAACTACAGAGGTAATCTCAAGAGGAACATGCTGTCAGTTGATTTACCTCTGCAGGGGTAAGATATTTGAAGCTGATCGTTTCACTGAAGTGAAGAGAGATAGGCTGAGACCTTGAAACTGATTAAACTACTGCACTACTACAATATAAATATAACATACCAACATGCAATAAATCAAAACGACTATTTATTATTAACGATATAGGCTAAAGGCTGTTTTGATGCTCTCCAGAGTTTGACATTTACCATAGAAATGCCGTAGTCAAGGAAACTGGCTTTAAAGTGACCATTTACTAGGTCCTTTCATCTTTAGCTTATTTAGGTTAATAAGAAGTAAGAAAGTACACACAAATTAATAAAATAGTTCACCACTGAGCCTTTCTTATTTTTATTTTCTTATTATTATTATTTTTTTCTGATGGGAGCGCATATTAAATACATCAGAAGAATCATCACATGGTAAAAAATAAATACATAAATACATACAAAAAGGCAAGTGGTGCTCACTGCAGAGTCAAAAGGGTCAAATAGTTGGAGCATGGCCTAGTCTCTACCTCTGTGGTCCTAATGGGTGGAGCTTGACCTAGTTAACGATAGGTTTATGGGTAGGGTGTGGTTGGACCTTCAAGCTCCACCCATTATGTCCTGAGAGGGGGAGATGGATGTCAAGCTCCGCCCATTGGCTCTGCCATGGGTGGGGTACTTGGGCCAATGAGGGCAAAGGGGTGGAGCTTGAGCAGCTGTAGCTTCCCAGAACTGCACATCCCTGGAGATGAAAAATGCATCACTATAGTCACTATAGGGAGCGACAACGAATGTCAGTATCTATTCATAATGGTGTTTGATGTCACTGTAATAGTGGATCAACATCTCGCCCCAAGCCTAAACATAGCCATTAACTACCATTAACCACTGACAGAAATAAGAGGGAATTGATTAATTGCTACAACTGTTGTTCAAGCTCCAATAGCAGCGCTAAACATAGCCCTAAAATTTGATTGGATGATAAGAATGTTGAATTACACATTTGATTTTAGTTCTGGGTATTCAAAATACCATGACACTCTCTTACCAATCAAAATGCAATGAGAATGAAAAAGTCCCGCCCCCCACTAAAGACATTGCCCCCCAACTCTACTTCTCATCTTCCCCAAACAATTTTCTACAAGGGCGCAAAAAGACAGTGTACCATCTGTTTTATCCCTATTCAAATGCAGTATCTCAAACGGTGGAGTGATCAGTGTTATGTTAGAGCAAACATAGCAATTAAGCTCATTAAGTTCCCGCAGATTCCCTTTGATTTATGGCAGTCGGAGGAAGACGATTTCAGGA
Source organism: Sinocyclocheilus rhinocerous (assembly GCF_001515625.1). Taxonomy (NCBI): domain Eukaryota; kingdom Metazoa; phylum Chordata; class Actinopteri; order Cypriniformes; family Cyprinidae; genus Sinocyclocheilus; species Sinocyclocheilus rhinocerous. Next base: position 1,881,709 of record NW_015640445.1, on the reverse strand, counting down.
AACACTGATTCTCTCCCTCCGCTGCGCTGCGATGATGATGGGCCTTTAACAGCAGCGGGAGTAAATGGCTCCTCCGGCGTCTGTCACTAACCCAGGCCAGCATGGGATGAACAGTCATGATGACAGGGCCAGAGTACTGTGTCAACATGCTGACCCCAGCTGTCAATCACTGAATGATGCCCCAGTGCAGCGATGTGTGCAACACCCAGAGACGATTATATATATATATATATATATTTGAAATACTTGAAAAATCTATTTTAAAACGTTTGAAATTATTTTTGACAACTTGGTTACCAGACGCACTAATAAGTTGCTGGAAGTTGTGTCAAGGCAATCAGAATGGAGCTATTTCAGTCTTCTAAATCTTTTTTTTTTTTTTTTCGTCAAACAGACAGTGAATGGATGTTGGGTGGTCTGTGAGCATGCCATCAGAATAAAAAGAATAATAATTTATATCAATAACAGACATATTACAACATGGTTGAAATGCCTGCAATTTTGAGCTTTGCGAGCGATGACCGTAACTTTAGGTCAAATTGAATTACTGCTAGAAAAAAAATCTATTTTTGTGTTTTCACAGCACAGCCACTCTGTGCATATTTTCCTGGGGCTGTCCTCTCGTCTAATCATTTTTCCAATATAAAAGCACATCTTTTCGGTTTTTCAGCTGTATATGCAGCTGGGGAAGCCTTCACATGCAAAACAGCCCATCTGCACTACACAGAAAAAATAGAGCTCATCTCTAAGTACTGTACTACTGCCATACTATACTGTAAAAGTTCCTGTTATATTCTAAACATAGATGTTGTTTTCTGCTCTGTAGGAGTGAATTGCTCTTGTCTCTGTAGGATACTCCTGGACAGATAAATGGGTGGGTGGACGACCCAGCAGCCCGGCCACAGCTGTGCCCTGTGAGACACCCGCCTGGCAACACACACCCACACACACTCATCCTGCTCGGCAGGAACACACAGATGTGGGTCATCGGACATCTGTTTCCACATTGCTGCCCATATTCATTTTAATAACCACTCCCATAATCACACGGATTATTTGAATATTAGTGAGCACACTCAAAGTTGCGGCCCAGAGTCTGGCTCTGGTTAAAGTATAATGCAGGGCACCATATGGTCAAAAAGGTCAGGCTTTTCTCCAGCAGCACAAAGACGAAAGCTAAAAAATGGCTTATAGGTTAAGCAGGGCCTCTCCATAAACAATATTTAAAAAAAAAAAAAAGTTTATTCTGTCTTTAACATAAGCAATCTGTAACTGCTGCAACATATAACTCATTAGTGGCAATAAAAATGCCTTAAAAACACATCAGCAAGCCTGAAGCATAATTCAGTTGGGTCTATTTATAATTTTGGAAAAATAGAGATTTCTATGCAAAGACTGTATTATTTTTTACATTTTACATTATATTCATAATGTAACACTTAAAAATGCAACATTATGAATATAGTCATACTAAAGGGGATACAAGGACTCCACTGTACATGCACATGTCTCTTAATAATACAGTATGCAAAGAATTAAAAACAAGAGGTTATAATTCTAAAAATTATTATTTTTTAATGTTGCCCACAAAATTTCTGGCAAACCCACGACAAGATAAAACAAACTCTAATAGTAATCACATTATGATTTTGATTCATCTAGCATGTCTAAAATTGGCTTATCTAATGAGATGCAAAAAAAAACTAGGCTTTTCCTAATAACCTGCCACCAATGCACACATCAATTAAAAGCACCAATTTAAAACATGTAAAATTATGCCTCTTCTGATTATTCTGGGTTCCAGGAGAAAATAATCCTTCCCTTCTCTGTCATACACACTCCCACACATCCCCTCTACGATTTTTATTACCCTCTTTTTTTCTCCTAAGAGATCTATTTGTGGAAGTCATGGCCTGCTGGTGTTTATAGTTCTCAGCGGACCCTCAGTGCCGCTACTACTGCTGCTGGTGTTCTCTGTCTGCCACTGCAACAGCTGCCGTCACCATGGTGCTGTTTATTACTGAACACCATGTGCCCCAAACTCCAGGACCTACTACTAACTGCTCCAACAACAGCCTCTTCTGATTAGTAAAGAGAACACATGACTTTGATCTTGCAGACTAAAGTTTTTGAAATATTATTAATAATTTACATTACATTTTACCTTTACATTTATTCATTTAGCAGACATTTTTATCCAAAGCATCCAGGCATCACTCACTTACTGCCCTCAAGAATCTGGAGAAGATGTAGACTCATAAGAACGAGTGGAGGTACAGTAGGAGGATGCAGAGCCCATGGCTGTTCTTTAAATGCCAGAGCAAAGAGATAAACAGAGGTGTCACATGGGCTTTCTTGGGCTTATTGAAGACCAGTCGTACTGCTGAGATCTAAATCCTTTGTAGAGGTTTGATTGCATGTAATGGAAGTCCAGCCAGAAGAGCACTGCAATAGTCCTGCCTAGAAATGACAAGGCCCTGGATGAGAAGTTGTGTTGCATTCTCCGTTAGGAAGGGCCTGATGTTGTGCAATGCAAACCTGCATGACTGTGCTGTGCTAGTCTGTCTTTGCTAAATTGAGCTCTAGGTGTTGTGCTTGCATTCATGTTGAGATGTCCGCCAGGTAGTATTGATCTGTGCAGCTACCCTTGGATCATCTGGTAGAAATGAAAAGTATAGCTGTGTGTCATGAGTACTGAAATGGTAGGACAAACCATGTGCCTGTATAACGGTTCCCGGCGTTGCAGTGTATATGGAGAAGAGGAGGAGTCCAAAAATGGATCCCTGAGGAACACCTCGACCAGCTGATATGCTATGGATATTTATGTTTTAGCAAATTGGTGGTGAATTTGTATGAATTTGTATGACCTCATCTGCTTATGCTGAGGATTAAGTTCAAGGGTTTAGGGGTTGTTTAAAAAAAAATAATAATAATAATAATAATATGATTTTGTACAGATAAGATGCACTAAAAATTACAAATCAACATTTTTTTTTAAATTTTTTTAATTGTTTTTAATTTTTTTTAAATCTAATAAAATTCTAAATCTCCCTCTCACACAGGATAAGTTAATTGCATTTTTAGCAATACATTGTGAAAATTACATGTATTGCTGGTAAAAAATAAGATTCAAAATAAAAAATAATTTTATTATTAAAAAATAAGATTCGATTTCTTTTGACAAGGAATCAGTTTTCTTGCTGCTATGAATTAACACTGCAGAAACCATCTGTGATAATACATATTATGTACATACATATTTGGGCAGAAACTAATCATATAGAATAATGAAATTGCTCAAACTAACACAAACTTCTCCATTTTGCTTACACTAAACTACAGTAGCACACAAAGTATCACATGTGCTCCTCCATGTTAATTTGCATAAAGATGAAAGATTTCTCAACTTTGTCACGTCAATAGACACGCCCACATTACACTGTCAATGGCCCCTATCTCTCATATCCCCAGAAATCACCAGTTCTCTTTGAAAATTAATGTCCTGGTCACTTTGTAAGTTGCTGTCAGTGTGAACTCAGTGTGAACTTGTCCACAGCAGCTTGTGAGCACATGGACTGATCAGCCACAGGCTGGGAAGTTAATGACATTTGTGAGAGCTTTTGACTGAACCTACATGAGGTGAGCAGTCTGGCGGGGACCTTAAGGCCACACACACGTGTGTGCACACACACACATATTGTACAACACACACATATACTTTACCATCCACATACACGCGCACAAATACAAGTGTAAATATTTGGTTTGACAAGGTTTCAATTTGATTACTAAATGTTGCAATGCAAAACAAAATCTGATATGTTTCAATTAGATTATTGTAATATAATAAAAAAAAATAATAATTTTTAATTATTTTGATATTCATGCCTGGGAATCGAATCCATAGTAGCACACAAAGTATCACATGTGCTCCTCCATGTTAATTTGCATAAAGATGAAAGATTTCTCAACTTTGTCACGTCAATAGACACGCCCACATTACACTGTCAATGGCTCCTATCTCTCATATCCCCAGAAATCACCAGTTCTCTTTGAAAATTAATGTCCTGGTCACTTTGTAAGTTGCTGTCAGTGTGAACTCAGTGTGAACTTGTCCACAGCAGCTTGTGAGCACATGGACTGATCAGCCACAGGCTGGGAAGTTAATGACATTTGTGAGAGCTTTTGACTGAACCTACATGAGGTGAGCAGTCTGGCGGGGACCTTAAGGCCACACACACGTGTGTGCACACACACACATATTGTACAACACACACATATTACTTACCATCCACATACACGCGCACAAATACAAGTGTAAATATTGGTTTGACAAGGTTTCAATTTGAATTACTAAATGTTGCAATGCAAAACAAAATCTGATATGTTTCAATTAGATTATTGTAATATAATAAAAAAAAAAAATTTTTTTAATTATTTTGATATTCATGCCTGGGAATCGAATCCATGACCTTGCTGTTGCTAGAGCCATGCTATACTGACTGTTGTCGTACACTAATTTAAAAAAAATTGACACTTTAAAAAACTATGTTTATTAGAGTATGTTTTACAAGAAAATGCTTTTCAGTTTTTCTTTTATAAAATGTCACATTAAATTCAATGTGTTACTTGCTGTTTCTTTCTAATTGTTAGCCAATTTTACTAGCAAATTCTGTGTGAAAATTGTACACCAAAGGTTGTTGTTTTTTTCAGTATAAAGGAACACTACCAACATCCAATCAAAATATTGCGATAAAGCATTAAGCTTTTATTAGCACCCATTTCAGAAGCTGGGAATACAAATAAATCATATATTCTTCCCAAACTGGACAGACATACTATGCACATTGTACTTGTAAGTAAAAGATAGAGTATGTTTAGCGGAGCAGCTGATGGGTGGACTGCAGCGGGTTCGAGACAGGAGGAAGAGAATCTGTTACGCAACATGTGAGATTCTGCTAATCTGCTTTGGCCGCCTGCTCCTCCTGAGCATCTCCATCATCCACACACTCACAAACACACAGGTGTCACTAACGGGTTTAAAAGCCATGACTCTGGCCTCATGCACTTGCATGTGATCAGAGAACAAGGGAAAAGAATTGAAGATTTTTCAGTTTGGCTTGTGAGTTTAGAGAGAGCAGCATATGGCTTTCACTCTTCAGAAAAAAATATGTATACCTCCAATCCCTCAAATGAGCCTATAACATGTCTATTTATATTACATGTCTATGTATATTATATGAATATCACAAAAACATATTCAGCTCACATTTCACCCCAAAATTAAAGGGATAGTTCACCCAAAAATGAAAATTCTGTCATTAATTATTCACCCTCATCTGGTTCTAAACCCGTAAGACCTTCATTCATCATCGGAACAAAAATTAAGATATTTTTGATGAAATCCAAGAGCTTTCTGACCCTGCATAGACAGCAAGGGAACTGACACGTTCAAGGCCCAGTAAGGTAGTAAGGACATTGTTAAAATAGTCCATGTGTCATCAGTGGTTCAACCTTAATTTTATGAAGCTACGAAAATACTTTTTGTGCACAAAGAAAACAAAAATAATAACTTTATTCAACAATTTCTTTGATGATAATTTTCATGACAATTAAGCAAATTTACACCTCAAATTGTCTTTACTGTATGCAGCCAGACATGTTATTATTTTTTTAAATCCCATTGATTATACCCCACATAATCGTAATAAAAAACGCAATACAATGATTCAGCACAAGTACAACAAATACTACTATGATACATATTTATGAAAGAAATTCATACTTTTATTTAGCAAAGATGCTTTAAATTGATCAAAGTGACTGTAAAGACATTTATAATGTTACAAAAGGCTTCAGCACAACTGTTTTCAACACTGATCATAAGAAAGAAATATTTCTTGAGCACCAAATCAGCATGAAAGAATGATTTCTGAAGGATCCGAAGACTGGAGTAATGGCTGCTGAAAATATTTTGAAATAAAGCTATTACATAAATGCAGACTTGGTGAGCGAACCCAAACTACATATACACATGTAAATTTATTTCTTTTTTGGGGGGTGCATAAATATGACCCATAGACAACATTTTTATGTATTGACCTGTGGTACTGACACAGCTTGTCTGCTGTAATGAGATAAAATAATGCTTCCCTTTTAAGAGGCACCAGAAGAGGATTTACTGTGTGACAACCAGGTTATCAATTCATAAGTGAAACCGGTTTAACCCTCATGCAGCATATCATGCCTTGACCTGGTTTCTGCTACAAAAGGGGTGACTTAGTGTAACCACATGCTAACTGTTTCACCTGAAATGCTTTGAGTGGTTCCTATCCAGGCTCACACACGGATCATGTCTTTTTTTCTTTTTCGTTTCTCAGTCGGTCTCACTAACTCCACGTGTTTGAGTTTACAAATCTCTTCTTTGATCTGGTCCAGTTCATTAGCCTAGACGCACAGGGTCAGCTGTACACGGCGGATAAGCTTGATTGTGACCGCTTTACTCAGCAGGCTAGCATACGGCAACACCTTTCTCTCTCTTTCTTCTAGATACTAGCTGCGTCTCTTCTGGAGAAACAGGTTGCTCACCTCTTTAATACCCACTGTCACATGGGCCAGGCACGGGCCGGATTGACTATGCCATTGATCTGAGGGGGAGTGTCTACAGATAAAGCGCACACACACAAACACTGGCAGCAGTCAGCCGGATAGTCGTCCTGAGAGGAGCCAGGGCAGCTAGTCGCTAAACCACATCATTCTCAAGCTGTGCAGGATTTGAGCGGTTAGCAAGAGATCAAACAAGCTACAGCGCATTTGGAAGCTCTCGCAGTTGTTTCTGCCTTGAGACAGACTTTATTCGGTGATGCTGGGTTGACTGTTTTTTCTTAACACTCCTGGAAAAACAACATGGAAAACATTAATTAATGCAGCGATAGAAGGCAATATAGAAACAGGTTGGAGAGGAACGACAGATGTAAGAACAGAGAGATAGACAGTATGAGGCTCGCTGGGAGTGCTATTTGTGGCTGATCACATATATAACCATGGAAATGTGCATTATAACCTATATAAAATAGAGGCATTTTGTTTGGCCACAGAGCGAAGGAAAAGTCCATGTAGGTAGCATAACAGCTTTAGGACTAAACTCAAACCTCTGGTAAACAGTTACATCAAATAAAAGAAAAATGTGTAAAGAGTTAGTGATAATCGTAATTTTACCACACCCACTTTACTTATTTTCAGCAAATCAGTACTGCTAATGCTGCACCATCTCATTAATATTCAAGAAAAGACTGATAAGAATTATATTGTGCACACTTTTCCAGATTATTCCTATACTCTTGATGAAATGTATCCATGCAGAATGGCTAAATCTTGCATGGTAGTTTCAAGAACAATAAAAATGGTTAGCGAAAAATGAAATCTCTAATCTAATCTCTGTTAGAGGAAAATTTAAGATCATTCTAAGGATGAAAAAATAGGTTTATGTGCAATATGTACATGGAATTAAGCACATACTCATTCTGGAGAGGGGTCCATGTAATAATTCAATAATCAACCATTGAAAAATCCATATCGATTGATCACTAATCTGAATATTGGATGAGGAGGAGTGTCCCAATGTGGTTGGTATGGCCTTGGGTATATAAGTTCGAGAGTAAAAATGGGCGAATTTCCCATGAGGCCTCCATCTATCTCCTCTTGAGTGACTACTTCATTCTCAAGAGGATGTCCAAGAATTATCAATTCAATCTTATGGCATGAATCCAACTCACAAAATGACACACACATACACGTATGCGTACACACAGCAATGCTGGCTGAGAGGTAGTCAAAGTAGTGTAAAAGCTTATCATTTCTATAACTGATATTATTGTTTTGTAGTATTAATGTAAATTACATTGTTTTGTGTAATTATATAGTATTATTCTGTGTTTTGTAAAATAATATTTTTATTATATCTGTCATTTATTAATTAATATTTTACTTTTTTTATTCTGAAGTTAATTCAAAATGAAATGTGTTTTGTTTCTCCGTTGGCCGCTTTAGACAGGTATTTTTATGTAATTATAAATTATTTTTTGGTGTTTTGTAAAATTATATAAGTTTATTCTATTTCTAATTTATCATTTAATATAAAACTTTTTTTATTCTTAAGTTGATTTAAATCCAAATGTGTTTTGTTTCTTTATTAGCTGCTTTAGACAGGTATTATACAAGTTGCACTTGATTTTTACTGATACCGGTGCATCTGATTCTAATTTTAGACACTTATTGTTGCGACAAATATGGGATGTCCTAACCGTTCTCACTTTTTCCCACTTTGGTATTTTATTTATTGATTTATGCTACAAAAATGTACAGTTAAACAAGTGTCAGTTGTTAAAGAATTAGTTTACCCAAATATAAATATATATATAAATTCAGTCATCCTGGTATTGTTCTAATGCTGTATATCCTTCTTTCTTTTTTGGATCCCAAAAGAAAAAAAAAATCCTGTATATCAATATAATGACAGTGTATAACGACCAACCTCAAACTCAAAGCCTCTAAATAAATAAATAAATACGTAAGTAAATAAATAAATGCCGTTTATCTAGTATTAACATTACTAAAATACCAATCAAATATCTGTGTTAAAAAAAACTAACTTTTTATGAGGTGTACTTAATTTTCACAGCACTCTATGTGTTGAACCTACAAATCTGGTACGAACAGATATAAAAATGAACAAATAAACAAGTTTAATTCTAACTGGCAGTGATTTCCACAACAGTGTGTCCCTTCTCTGACCCCGCTCCACCCCTGTCCTGTCAGAAGAGCAGCCCCAATGAGCACGCTAATTAACACTCATTAGTTCATCATTGTCTGATCCTCTCCAACAAGCCCACAGATGTAACCAGGAAGCTACTCGGCTCCGTCGGAGGTAGACTTCTGTCTAGCAAGCAGCCGTGCAGCTCGGCAAGGAAATGATGACAAACTACAGCCAGCCACATGCTGAGAGGTTGGACGACTGTGAGTGATTGAGTGATCAGTGATAATGAAGAGATATACAGGGAACCGATGGGATGGTGGCGAAGCAGCCGTCCTTATGGAAAATGCATATATTTTCACACATATTTCCAAACGAGCACACATGGAAACCAGCAGGCACAGAGAGAGACGGCTTTCCGTGCATCTCACCACCTTTTTCCCACATGCAGTCATTTCAGTCCAATGATCTGCAGTGGACTCATAAAGAAACATCTGCGTTTAAGCACACAGCAACCACAGAAAGCGAGAGAAAGAGACACAGATGACACCAGCTCAGCAGACACGACAAAGACAGCAGATTAGTGGGCAGAAGTTGACACAGTCATCTCCCAGAGGAAGATCTGGACACCATATGCCTGCTCCAACATTATCACAAACACTCCCGACACACGGTCCTACAGTAACACTAACAGCTTATGTGCACCCACTGGAACATTTTATTGCTCAGATGTTGCTCTTTCATATAGTCAGCAGATTGCAATGACTTCTGAGTTGCATTTCATTTTTCAGCTTTGGAATTTTTTCTATCATTTCAAACATTAAGATAGAAGAAAGGAGACATTTGTTTATATGTATTAGTGTATAGAGCTATAAAATAAATGAGAAAAGCATAGGCTGGTCTTGGGAAAAATATGCAACATTCCATGTTGAAATGTGTTTTAAAAAATTACTTCTTTTTGAAGACATAGGTGTCTTGGAACATCAGAACATCACAATTTGTAAGAGTTTCTATCCATAAAAGGTTTAGCAAATCCAAATGCTATTTATTATATGAAAATAATTATTGATTTTAAGATCAATGTTAGATTAAAAATGTCTTTTTTTTTCATTCTTTCTTTAGCACATAAATTCTTTGTTGATAATTCAAATGTTTATAATGTCAAATGTCCACTTGTTCGGAAACATCAGTAATTTTCAAGGGTGCATCAAATCTATTCAGGCTTCATACATATTGACATCTAAATTCCTTATCAGTATTCACAGTATTCACTGTATCAGTATTGCTATGGTTAAATTCAGGTTATTGGCAGGTTAAATTGCACTTAAATTTAGGTTTCAAATTATAGTTCAATGAGCCAAGTCATTTCAGGGCAACATTTCTTGCAGGGTTTAAAATGGTTCAGAGAACAAAACCAAAAACCAAAAATGAATGTAGTGTATATTAAGGTGGCATAGTTGATGTAAAATAATAATAATAATAATAATCATAATAATAATAATAATAATAATAAAAAGATGCACATTTCAGACATCCTAAATCCTTATTTTTGTAATTTTGTCTTTTTTTTATTTGACGTTTATTTCATAACACTGCAAGTTAAAATGCTTCATAATTTTTTTCTGGAAATGAAAAATAGTCAAACTGCATTCTGTATGAATTTGGAACAGGTATACCTGTTCATAAAAAATGAATGAAACATTCATTCATATAATGTCTCCACTCTCTTTATATATATACATACATATATGTGTGTGTGTGTGTGTGTGTACCTACTTAACCATATTTTGAGGACAAATTAGTACCCAAAAGTGAGCTAAACCTGACAAATCTCCAAAAACCTCCCTTTGGGGACGTCCTCATTTGTAAAACTGGTATAAAAATAAAGTAAACAAAGTTTTTTAAAATAGTAAAAATGCAGATAGTTTCCTGTAAGGGGTAGGTTTAGGTTGGGGGGTAGGGTGACAGAATATACAGTTTGTACAGTATAAAAACCATTACGCCTATGGAATGTCCCCATTTAGATAGCTAAGTGAACATCTCTGTGTTTCTATGATAGCTTGACTTTTTACAACTGAATCTACCATCACTCAGAATTATCTTTATTCGGGAATGCACAGATATAAATAAATGTACAGTTATGGTAGATATTCTGAATAAGGTGTTTATGTGACTAAATTCAGATTTACGCATGCATTTGCCTTATTCTGATTTCTAGAAACTGGAATACTGGCTTAATATTGTTACTGAAATTAGGTTATAATGGTGCATACAAAATTGGAATATCACCAATTTTATATATATATTATATATATTTCAAAGCATTATTGAAACTACTATTTCACTCTTCCTACTTTTTTCACATTTAATTCAATGTGTTATTTGCCGTTTCCTGGCATTATCTGAGACAATAATGATAATTATTTGAGATTTACTAACAATTTCTGCGAAAAAACTGTTTCTACAATATTTTATTTTATTGCCGTCAAACGATTAATCACGATTAATCGCATCCAAAATAAAAGTATTTGTATACATAATATATGTATGTGTATTGTGTTTGTTTATGATGTATATATAAATACACACACATACAGTATATATTTGTTTATTTCATAACACTGCAAGTTAAAATGCTTCATAATTTTTTTCTGGAAATGAAAAATAGTCAAACTGCATTCTGTATGAATTTGGAACAGGTATACCTGTTCATAAAAAATGAATGAAACATTCATTCATATAATGTCTCCACTCTCTTTATATATATACATACATATATGTGTGTGTGTGTGTGTGTGTACCTACTTAACCATATTTTGAGGACAAATTAGTACCCAAAAGTGAGCTAAACCTGACAAATCTCCAAAAACCTCCCTTTGGGGACGTCCTCATTTGTAAAACTGGTATAAAAATAAAGTAAACAAAGTTTTTTAAAATAGTAAAAATGCAGATAGTTTCCTGTAAGGGGTAGGTTTAGGTTGGGGGGTAGGGTGACAGAATATACAGTTTGTACAGTATAAAAACCATTACGCCTATGGAATGTCCCCATTTAGATAGCTAAGTGAACATCTCTGTGTTTCTATGATAGCTTGACTTTTTACAACTGAATCTACCATCACTCAGAATTATCTTTATTCGGGAATGCACAGATATAAATAAATGTACAGTTATGGTAGATATTCTGAATAAGGTGTTTATGTGACTAAATTCAGATTTACGCATGCATTTGCCTTATTCTGATTTCTAGAAACTGGAATACTGGCTTAATATTGTTACTGAAATTAGGTTATAATGGTGCATACAAAATTGGAATATCACCAATTTTATATATATATTATATATATTTCAAAGCATTATTGAAACTACTATTTCACTCTTCCTACTTTTTTCACATTTAATTCAATGTGTTATTTGCCGTTTCCTGGCATTATCTGAGACAATAATGATAATTATTTGAGATTTACTAACAATTTCTGCGAAAAAACTGTTTCTACAATATTTTATTTTATTGCCGTCAAACGATTAATCACGATTAATCGCATCCAAAATAAAAGTATTTGTATACATAATATATGTATGTGTATTGTGTTTGTTTATGATGTATATATAAATACACACACATACAGTATATATTTTGAAAATATTTACATGTTTATACATTTATATATTTATATTATTACATTATATTTATATTATTATATACAAATTTATTTAATATATAAACATAACATATTTTTCTTAAATATATACATGCATGTGTTTGTATTTATTTATACATAGTAACTATACACAGTACACACTCATATATTACGTAAACAAAAACTTATTCTGGATGCGATTAATCGTTTGACAGCACTATTTTATTTTATAATTTTTTTAGTGTAGGATTTATTTTGAAACTACTTTCAGAAATTTCAAAATTTCACAATAATTACAAAGAAAAGGGATAACACATTGAATTAAAGGTAAAATTATGAAGTATAAAGACTGAAATTGTATTTTCTTGTAAAATGTACTACAACAATATTTGTTTAACTTATAACTTCAAATGTTACAACTTTGTACTGGGGTTAGGGTCTTCTCCACTACAAAACAATCAATTTCTCAGTATTTTTGTCTTTTTTACTCTGAAAATAGACAATTAAGCTAAAATCTCAACTTGTTAGGCTAGGAGAAACATATTTTTGATTTTCCTTAGAGCCTATATTTGACCTCGCCTCAACTACATTGTAGTCTCTAAACGCGCAGCGGCCAATGCGGGTCTAGTATTAGGATCCCCAGCTCTTCCACGCTGAGATTAGGGCACATTCTCCGATCCAGCACAGTAAGGACTATAAAGCTCCTGCTCTGTGTACGGATGCTGAGGTCTGCACCCATCTGCTCAGCTTCTGCCCACTTATCTGCTGCGAGCCATAGAGAGAGAGAGAGAAACACACTGCGGATAACATTCCTTCCTGTAAGTCTACCACCAGAGGTTTTTACTTGCACCCGAGTGTCCACTGTGACAAGTGTGGTTTAGAGGTGACTGATTAAAAAGGAAAGCCGGGCTGCTTGCCTAGCAAGAGTAGCAGTCATCTACGGAAACTTTCCGACCAGACATATTGAAAATCTACAGGCGTAATCGGTTCATATGCAACAGCAGATGTCTGTGAGGAAAAAATGCAGGGTACATGTTTCAATCAAGTGCACAGCAACAAGCAAAGCTAAACGAGTATGGATTAATATGACAGGGCAAACCCTCGTCCTGATTTATAGGGCGTGCAGTGCATTGTGGTATGTGCATATGTGTCAGCGCATATGTGTCCTGCAGAACATTAAGGACGTTCTTTTCCCATTTCAGTTGAACGCAGATCTTATCTCATCCCAGCGAGGAGCATTTTCAAAGGAATTAGACCAGAGCTTCCAGCATGTCTGCCAAACGCTGCACGGAGAGTGAACACTCCACTACGGAACAGATGGTCATTACGATCATTTATAAGTTATTAGCGCACATGATCCTACCTAGTCTGCCTAATCCAACAGTGCCTGTTTTTATCTGGTTCCGTTCAGAGTGAGCGCACCTGCCCAGAATGACAGCCTAATGATCAGGATGCTCCAACTCATCATCCTGGCGTATAGTGAGTGATGTAGATGTTTCCACCAGGTGAAACACTCCTATTGGTTCAGATGAAGAGGGGCTTGTACTTATGGTTGATTGTATTGGGAGAAAGCCATTTTTTGGCATTTTTGCAACTTTTTTCATTCATAATATAACCAGAGTACACTCACAGTCTAATAAAGATAGACTCAAATGGGTGTCACACAAATAAAATAAAATAAAATAAAATATTATTATTATTTCTTTTATTTATTTTATTTTATTTTTTAATTGTTATTATTATTATTATCCCAACAAACATGCTACCCGCTCAACATAAAGAGAATAACTCAAACTTCTGGTGCGTGGTGACAACAGTTCACATAAGACAAAATGATTTTAAGGGAATTATTCTATATTATTACAGGTGCATCTCAATAAATTAAAATGTTGAATTGTTACCATTGTTGTGATTCACGTGCTGAATGTTTAAGTCTGTGTATGACTTCAGCATTTTACCACACACTATTTAAGGATTTTATAAACCCAATTAAGATCATCTCAAGGTATTTTATGAAATTTGAAAAAGTGCATTAATAATCACACAAGTTGAATTACTGAAATAAATGAACTTTTCCACGACATTCTAATTTATTGAGATGCACCTGTATATAGGAAGTTATAATGGAATTATTACAATTATTATGTAGGGAGCACAAAATTTATTAATTCATCGCTGTACTGTGCACTGTATTGAAATAAAATGATATGAAAATTTAAATAGTTAAAAAATGTGTGTGCAAAATATAATAAAATAAATAAATGTGATCAATTCATTTAAATAAATAAATAACACAAATTATTAATAGATCTCAGATGCCTTCTTACACCTAAAGCAAAGGTGTGTTTTTTTAAATAAAATAAAATAAAATACAATTTATTATTATTATTATATTATTATTATTATTATCCCAACTCATCAGAGCAAATATGTTATCCGCTAGGCCACATTTGATTGAACACTATAAAGATTTTACATTCACATAGTCTGTGATCTGCAAAAAGTTGTTTATTAGTTGATGTATGTGAATAATAATAATATCATCTTCATATTGTATAGCTATGCTTCATATTGAATAGCTTACTTTCGCATTGCTCTTATTTTGCAATGCGAAAGTAAGCTATTTTCTTTGAATGTTTAAGACTTCCCGTTTATTAGCCACTATAGGTAAATAACTATAAAAATTAAATATTACAGCAGACAGTAAAACTATTTGTGTTGCAAACCAGTGTGTTTACTATTATGATAATGATGACAAATACCAGTTTGCAAAATGAAGCAGCATAATGGACTGTTTTTGAACACATGCCAAGTTCTGTCATGAAACTCTAGATGGCGCAGGATGATGGGTCCTCAATGCAAACTGATGTTTTCAAAGCATTAAACTACTTGGCACAAGCTAATTGGTTCGTGTTGCATACACAGCCAATGAGCTTGCTGCTTTACATTTAAATGACTGGTTAGCATTCACTAGAGCATTTCGCAGCACGCTTTCAGAGTTCCTCTGAAACCCTCCACCTCCCCAGCTCCACCTGTATAGACCTGCCATGTGTTATTGTATATGCTATTTGTGCATCAGCAGTGTGTCTTAAATACACACAGAACCGTATCGGTGTATGTATTGGCAGTAGCAAGTTCCTGTACTAGTTTTGCAACAGCAGAGACAGCAGCAGCAATAATCTACAACAACAAGCAATAACCACAGCAGCAGCAGTGTAGCAGATCTAATCCGCCAAGACCAAATATATTAACATTGTCATATCCATTACCATGCAAAAATTTTCAGAGAGCTGTCATGATAGAAATAAAATTAAAGGAAGCGAATGGCACTGGAAGCCTCGCACATTTACAGATAGCTGCATCCGTTCTTACATCAAAAATAAAGTGGATAGATTGAATCATCAAGTTTTGAAAGACAGGAACATAAGGTTATAGCTTTTGTTTTTAATTTCACATTGAGAAAACTCTCTTTAATGTTGGTTCTGTTGAGCATTGCTGAATGGCAGGACTGTGGAGATGAAGGCTTCCCTGTCATCTCCCATGTTGTCTGTGTAAACAAGTCGCAGAATGAACACCCCAAACAGGTGTGTGCTGACGCCGGATGTGGAACAGCCTGCCTCAGTCACATGGAGAGGCAAAAATAGAGCCAATCAATGTCCCGCATGGTTACAATGGGTTTGTTAGTTCCAAGTGCCAAGGCCTCAACATAAAGAGAGAGAGAAGTTATAATGGAATTATTTGAATTATTATATAGGGAGCACAAATGTATTCATTCATCTTTGTACAGTGCATTGTACTGCAATAAAATGAAAATGAAATATAATATAATATAATATAATATAATATAATATAATATAATATAATATAAAATGTATGTGTGTGTGTGTGTACAATATATTAAATAAAATATTTTAAATATATGCAAATATTTTCTTCCTTACTGAGGAGATGCACCTTCACTCACAGAGTCTCCTCATACAGAGTATAGAAATGATCGGAGGAGAGGAGAAGGGAAGGGAGAGGTGCGACACGTGCGATTTCTGTCAGGTGGAGTGAAAACGTTTCCATCGCTTGACTTGAGAGAGCAGTGTCAGGTCTGAATGGTGCCAGATTGTCAAGTGACACAGGCAGTTGTACTGTACATGTGTCACATGTGCTTTATTAGGGTAAGGGTACACACACACACATACACACCACATGACGTGTGTGTGGGTTTGAGACGCAGTGATAGGCCTGCATCTCTGGCACCCTCACAGGTGTGTGCATCACCACAGTCGGATGCTCTCATCCACATGAGCGGCACATGAGAGGTGCAAACAGCTGTGTGGTGACTTGATTGCGAATGTGAACTGTGAGCTACGACAGAGCTAATGAGAGTGTTTCTACCCAAGAATACATCTGAAATCATGTTGACCCTCACCTTTATCATGATTGGATAGACATCAACTACTTTTGTTGGTGAATTCATTATCCAATCAGAAAAAAAAGATGCTAAATTTGTTTGTTTTTTCATGGTAACGAAAGAAGTTTAGGCTAGTGCACATTACCAGGTATGCTAGCCATCTTGAGCACAAAGATTCAAAGATTGTTTTCTGTTGAGTTATCAACACTGAGTGACACTTTAGAAAGTTAACAACTTTAGCAAGACTTGATGTTTTTAGCATACATTCTAATCTGAGAGTTATTTCTTCACAACAAACAACATGGATGAAACTGTTTGGCTACAATCTGAGGGTTTTGTCAGACTAGTTGCCAATTTAAAGGGATAATTCACTCAAATATACATTTTTATATGACATCTGGGGGAAAAACAGATATTGCGGCCACAAATAATTTGTTCCTATGACTTATGAATTTGTGGGCATGTTTTATGAATTTATTCCCACAACTTAATTATTTGTTCCCTTATTTTATTTTTTTTATTTATTTTTTTATTTAAAATTTATTTATTTGTTTTCTTCCAATGATTAACAAACTAATTTGTTTCCACAACAAACAACATGGATGAAACTGTTTGGCTACAATCTGAGGGTTTTGTCACAGACTAGTTGCCAATTTAAAGGGATAATTCACTCAAATATACATTTTTATATGACATCTGGGGGAAAAACAGATATTGCGGCCACAAATAATTTGTTCCTATGACTTATGAATTTGTGGGCATGTTTTATGAATTTATTCCCACAACTTAATTATTTGTTCCCTTATTTTATTTTTTTTATTTATTTATTTATTTAAAATTTATTTATTTGTTTTCTTCCAATGACTTACTAATTTGTTTCCTCATTTTAGGTAAATTGTGGCCATTTTGTACTAACTTGTTCCCTCACTTTATTATTTTAAATAATTAATTATTATTTACGTAATAAATCATGTTATTTAAGTATGGAGTCTCACACATGACATGCAGAAAAAAAACATATTGTGGCCACAAATTAAAAATTTGTTCCCACAACTTTTTACATTGTTCCTATAACTTATTAATTAAAAAAAAAAAACAGATATCATGGCCACAAATAATTTGTTCCTATGACTTATTCATTTGTGGGAACGTTTTGTGAATTTATTCTGTAGTTTTAGTGAATTCACAGTAACATTTTATCAGTTTGTTCTCACAATTTAATAATTTGTTCCCTTGTTTTAGTGATCTTTTTTCTTTCCATGACTTACTAATTTGTTTCTTCATTTTAGGTAAATTGTGGCCATTTTAACTTGTTCCCTCACTTTATTATTTTAAATAATTACATGATTATTATTTACATAATAAATAATGTTATTATTTAACTATGGAATCTCATACATCACATGCAGAAAAAAAAACATATTATGGCCACAAATTAAAAATTTGTTCCCACAACTTTTTTCTTGTTCCCATGACTTAGTAATTTGCTCCATCATTTTATTTAAATTGACTTGATAATTCATTCTCTTGGTTTTGTTAGACTGTGGCAACATTCTATTCTATTCTAGTTTGTTCCCATGACAAATTCATGGCCATGTTGTACTAGTTTGTTCCCTCACTTTATTATATAAAATAATTAAAATAATGAAATTAATAAATGAATAAATGACTAGAATGAATTCTTCAGTTATGGCTATCATATGTTTTTCATGTTTTTCCCCATTTCATATGCAGGGCTCCGTAAATTTTTTAAATTCTGAATGAAAAATCATTTACTGACTTTCATTCTAAGTCTGTGTGCGTTTCTGGGGAAGTCGTGGCCTAATGGTTAGAGAGTCGGACTCGTAACCCAAAGGTTTCGGGTTCGAGTCTCGTACCGGCAGGGATTGTAGGTGGGGGGAGTGAATGTACAGCGCTCTCTTCCACCTTCAATACCATGACTGAGGTGCCCTTGAGCAAGGCACCGAACCCCCAACTGCTCCCCGGTCGCCGCAGCATAAATGGCTGCCCACTGCTCCGGGTGTGTGTTCATGGTGTGTGTGTGTTCACTGCTGTGTGTGTGCACTTTGGATGGGTTAAACGCAGAGCACTAATTCCTAGTATGGGTAACCATACTTGGTCACTTCACATTTTTTCACTTTTCACTTTTTAAGCATGTCTAGCTTTCTTTCATCTGCAGAACAAAAAAGAAGATATTTTAGAAAAAAGTCTGTTTTTTCCCCCCATTGACTTTTATTGTTCAGAAGAAAAAAAACAGTAGAAACACTCTTCAAATTATCTTATTTTGTGTTCTGCAGAAGAAAGAAACATGTGGGTGAGCAAATTATGAGAGGATTTGTATTTTTGGGTGAACTATCTTTTTAAACCCTGCCATGGGGATGAGCTTCTGTCTCATAGTGTGCGTTTGACTTTACAATCCTGCTGTATCTAGAACATGACAATTGACATGGAAGAATTGTGCTACATCTGCTCATTCAAATTCAAGCCTTTGATCCTATACAGTATGAGACAAAGGATCATATGATAATGATATATTTCACTTGTACTGAGTAATAATGGTGGAGTCTCAGCATAAACACCAGATCAAACATCATATATTGTATTCACTAACCACAACTCTAGACTCAAAGGCCCCCTTTACACCTGGCATTAACATGCGTAAGGTGATCAGATCACAATCGAACAGCACCTGACCACATGAAAAGCCAGGTGTAAATACACCCAAGATGCATTGTGATCGGATCAATCAAACCACATTTTGTGGTGGTCAAGAACAGTTTCTGACTATATTTGATGAAGCTGTATGCTAATGCATTTTCATCGTCTTTTCTTTTGATTCTGCTCTCGCAATGAAAAAAAAATAATAATAAATTCAACAGGGTTTAATGAACTATATCCCATGAATTATTCTCTTTTTTGATTATCTATAAACATTTCAAGCAATCGGTTGCATAAATGACTGAGATACCTTTAAAGGAAAAGTATCAAATCCAGCTAAAGGAATATCATGCTATCCTATGGAAACTTGTTTCTGCCACTTAATAAAAAAATGTAAAAAGTCAATTGTGACTTTTTAGCTGGCTTGTCGGACAGTAACTAAGTTGGGCGGGTCTTTTTATCACAAAATTCTGAAAAAAAAGTCAGACTAAAGAGATGTAAATTCGCAATTGCGAGAAAAAAAATCTGAATTTTGAGATAAAAAAGTTTAGGGACCAGTTCTCAGTATTGACTAGTTGCTTAATAGCGTGCATATTGGTTGTTTATTAGTACTTATTACGCACATATTCTGCATGACCATATTCTAGATCCTTTAATCCTACCCCTGTCCTAAACATAACATCTATCTTACTAACTATTAATAAGCAGCAAATTAGGAGCTTATTGAGGCAAAAGTCGTAGTTAATAGTTAGTTAATAGTTAGAATTGGTCCCCAAACTAAAGTGTGGCCAAAGTCACAATTACATTTTTATTTATTTTTTTATTTATTTATTTTATTCAGGCTTCTGTTCTGTCCAGACGCAAATCACATGTTAATTCCAGGTGTAAAGGGGCCACTGTGTCTGATCCGCAAGAACAGCTCTCAGTACTGAGCGCAGGTAAAAATCCCTCCTGTAGCCAGATGGGCTTCACTATTACGCATACAACAGAGCTGTGCAAATCCTGAGTCTGGCTGGCCACGACAGAAGTGCAAGGGGATGTCTATTGCCACGGAGAGAGCGCAGTGATAGATAGAATAAAAGAAAAGAGACAGAAAGAGACAGAAACAGAAGGAGGGGGGCTGTGTGCTACAGCTGGCATTAAATTCACAGCGCCAGTTGCCAGTGTTGCAGAGCTCCTTAACAACTTCACAGGCTGCAGAGAAGAGCTTTAAAGTGTCCACATGGCCTCTGCAGCAGGGCTTTAGAAGGGCTCTGCTCAACTCCCTCCACCAGCTGCTGCTGGTGACACCAGCGTGTCTGTGTGTGTGTGAGAGAAACAAATCTGTGCTAAAGAGAAAGGGTGTCAGAGCGGAGAAAAACAAGTGTGAGAAAATGAGGAAAAATTAAATGTTAAGAAAGCAAAAATAAGCAGTTGTGTCTAACTTTACCTTTCTGGAAAATAATAGAGGTTTTCAGGTGAGAACCAATGACTTTATGTAAGTTACACATTTAAGAACAAAAGTAAAAACAATGCCAGAGTAACATTCTAAATCTACCTAGCAGCCACCAAGAACATCCTAGCAACACCCTAACAACGCCTTCAATAGCTAGCAAAGCCCTAGCAACATTCTAAATCTCCCTATTCTGTGTTTCAGCTAAGGCACTGCTAGGTTGTTGCTAAGATGTTCTGGGTGGTTGCTAGAGAGATTTAGAACATTGCTAGGGCTTTGCTAGTTATAAGAGGCATTACGGTGTTCTAGGTAGTTGTTAGGATATTGGTGGTTGCTAGGGTGTTCTGAGCAGTTGCTAGGGCATTGCTATGTGGTTGCTGTTAGCATATTGCTAAGTGGTTGCTAGGGAGTTCTAGGTTGTTGCTATGGAGATTTAGAATGTAACTAAGGTTTTGCCAGATGCTAGAGGTGTTGTTAAGGTGTTTTAGATTGTTGCTAGGGAGATTTAGAATGTAACTAGGGTTTTGCTAAATGCTAGAGGTGTTGTTAAGGTGCTCTAGGTTGTTGCTAGGATGTTCTAGGTTGTTGCTAGGGAGATTTAGGATGTAACTAGGGTTTTGCTAGATACTAGAGGCGTTGTTAAGGTGTTCTAGGTGGTTGCTAGAACATTGATGGTCATTAGGGAGCTTTAAGAGGTTGCTAGGGCATTGCTACGTGGTTGCTAGGATGTTCTGAGTGGTTGCTATGGATATTTAGAATGTTACTAGGACTTTGCTAAATGTTAGAGGTGTTGTTAGGGTGATTTTAGGTTGTTGTTAGCATATTGACAGTTGCTAGGGAGTTTTAAAAGGTTGCTAGGACATTGTTACATGGTTGCTATGGTGATTTAGAATGTTACTAGGACTTTCTAGATGTTAGAGGTGCTGTTAGGATGTTCTAGGTTGTTGCTTGGATATTGACAGTTGTTAGGGAGTATTAATAAGTTGCTAGGGCATTTTTATGTTGTTGCTGTTAGGATATTGCTAGGTTGCTAGGGAATTCTAGAAGGTTGCTAGGGTGTTCTGGGTGGTTGCTAAGGAGTTCTAAGAAGTTGCTAGGGTGTTCTGAGTGGTTGCTATGGTGTTCTAAAAAGGTTGCTAGGGTGTTCTGGGTGGTTGCTTGGGAGTTCTAAAAGGTTGCTAAAGTGTTTTGGGTGGTAGCTAGGGCGATTTAGAATGCTACCTGGGCTTTCCTAGATGCTAGAGGAGTGGTTATGGTGTTCTAGGTAGTTATTAGGATTTTGTTAGGTGGTTGCTAGTGTGTTCTAGGCAGTTGCTAGGGATTACTAGGGCTTTGCTAGATGTTAGAGGTGTTGTTAAGGTGTTCTAGGTTGTTGCTAGGATATCCTGGGTGGTTGCTAGGGATTACTAGGGCTTTGCTAGCTGCTACAGGCATTGTTGGGGTGTTCTATGAAGTTATGACATAACTAGGTGGTTATTGGGGCATTATTAGCTTGCCTAGAGAGTTCTAGAAGGTTGCTAGGATGTTGCTAAGATAATCTGGGTGGTTGCTATGGAGGTTGCTAGGGTGTTTGGTTGTGGTTTCTGGGGCATCACTAGATGCTTGCTAGGGAGTTCACGGAGGTTGATATGCTATTAGAGCGTTTTGGGTGGATGCTAGAACATCAGAGCATTCCTTCTTCTGCAGAACAACGGCAAAAAATATAATTTTTTTGGTATGATTTTTGGGTGAACTCTTCCTTTAAGAAATTATAGTTATGCATTATTATTATTGTACAAGATAATATCACTACAGAGTGCCGTGTGTCTGTAGTATTAATGTTTTGTGGTGTACTACGCAGGTTTGGGTCGATGGGATTCCTGCACACAGCCGTACTCCATGGGGCAGATCTGAGGTAATGTTTCCTTGATCTTTTGTGATTCTTTGCTCAAATGTTCTCCTCTCACTGGGGTCTCAGATGTTCTTTACAGAGCATATTTCAGTGGTCTTATGACAAAAGGGGGTTTGCGGGGATCAGAGTATATTCCCACCGTCTCTATGCGAGCCTGGGCCACATTCACTGCGGACATTAGCATTTCAAGGAGTCTCTATTAGCGATGGCAAGAAAAGCTTCTCTCTGTGGGGGGAGATCCATTTTGTCCTCTTTTCCAACATCTGTTCTGACCTACAGAGCCAGAAGGGGAACTAGATAATGCCAAAGAGGCTTTTGATTTACAGTAATGACACAACTGACCACGTTTCTGCTAAGAGGAGGGAGGGGGGCAACGAAATCAAAGACAAAAACAATTCTGTGCTATCTGTAACGGGACAATATTCAGTTCTCTCAGGAAAGCATGAGGGGTGCGTTTCCCACCAACTGGATCCCTCAAATATATTCAATGGGAATTTCAATGTAAAGTTTTCAAAAGAAACAATACTCAGTTTTTCATTTAGAACCCTTACATTTTTGGACAGGTTTGACATAAGAACAGGACAGACAGATATGTGAAAGAAAGAGAGAGACAGTTGACAAGAGTGTAGGGCTTGATCCTCGGCCCATCTGCCCTCTCCTTGCAGTCTGCCGCTCAGGTTGGACTGAACTGGATGGCAGGAGGTCCGCTACCCTCACAGACGCTGTGTGAATCTCAGGAGCTCAGCCATTACACACAGCCTGAGCGGCCCACTGTCAAAATGCCCAGCTCCACGTGACACTGACCGGACTAACAGGTGACTGTAGTCTACGTGATAAGCAGGGTCCTACAGTGTGAAATGATTAAACTTCATGTATGTCCATTTTAAACAATATTTGTGACCTTGGACCACAAAACCAGTCATAAGGCTCAATCTTTGAAATTGCGACATCATCTGAAACCTGAATGAATAAGCTTTCCATTGATATATGGTTTGTTGGGATATACAATATTTGGACGAGATACAACTATTTGAAAATCTGGAATCTGAGGGTGCAAAAAAATCTACGTGAAAAAGAACGTATAATTTACAGAGAATAACCGTAAAATGACATTCCTAGAATTCCCTGCGTTACATTTCACATTTGATGTTAGGGTTGTATGTTACATCTAATGTTGTTAAATTAATGTTTATTGCATTATTTCAGTTTCATGTGTGTTACAATGATAGTGTTTAGTGTTTGTGTGAATGACACTGTGGCACCTTCTATATATGTTAGTATTTAAAAGCTGCTTGTGATTGGCTTTGGTTCATCATGTGACTTTCTCATCACCACCTGCTTTTGGTGGTTATCAGTGTATTACAAAGGTACAAAACAGATTTCAGTACTTCCATAAGTTGATATAATAACATTATATCAGCTAATGAAATTACGGTATTTAAATTTAAGTTAAATCCGTAAAACCTAAAATGTTGCTACCGTATTTTTTACGGTAAAATTCTGGCAACCACTGCTGCCAGTTTTTTACCGTAAATTGTACAGAATTTTTTTTTTTACAGTGTAAAACTTTATTTTACGTGTTCTTGTTACACGTTATATGTACTTACTATTATAATAACAATAAATTATGCATAATTACATGCAAGTAACCATTATCCTAACCCTGACCATATAGTACGTACATGTAGTAATTAATATTACTCAGTACTTAAATGTATAATTATACTGTAACAAGGACACCTTAAAATAAAGTGTAACCACAATAAAAATAACCTATAATTAATAGTTAATTTATAAGTAATAGAGTTACTTATGCTGTCCTTGTTACAGTGTAATTGTACATTTAAGTACTGAACAATATTAAAGAACCATATGCTTAATATAAGTTTAGGGTTAGGATTAAGGTTTGGTTGATGCTTTTATTGCATGTAATTATGCATAACTGATTGTTATTACGATGGTAAGTCAACACTGTTACTGAAATTAGTACCTCAGTAATACCTATCATTAAAAATGAGATCTAATAAAAGAATTTATCAGAGACTTTTCCTGTTAGGATTCACTGAATAGGCCATGGCCCAAAATCCTGGTGTGTTTTCTATTGTGTCCTTCTGCACTGTCTTTAATTTAAATGCAGTTGGCCGCAAGCTTGTAGTTCAAAACAGATTTTGTGAAGATCACAAATGGCTTCAGTATGTCTGTGTAACTAAATGTTGAAATAACTTGAGAATGAGGTGATTATGAAACATGAAAGTGAATTTCTATTACTGAATTATCATGTTTCATGGCTTTACCAAACAAGTTTTACAATGTGATGTAATCAAACTGAGCCTATTGAGTTATAGGTTTGGGCCACCTGCACTGACCACCTGGCTGCTTTGTTTAGGGATTTCATTGTTGTGGGCTGTGGGCGTACAATTCATGCTCTCTTTTTTGGACAATGAACTCACTCTCTCTCTCACTCGCATTTTTCATCTCTAGCGATTCTAAGAAGAAGCATGTGACCTGTCTATGCCAGGCCAGGTGCCATCTTATCTAACCGTGGTGCGGCACTGCAATGATTTTCCCCTGTGAGGTCCAGATGCAAACCATCCCAATGTCCTGCGATACAGTGTTTACAGCTGGGCTTGAGAGGACAACATCACTTTTAATGATTATCCTAGGTACTATTATAGAGCTACAACACATTTGATGTTTGTGTGAGATGTTATATCTGTGTTTAGAAAAATTACAGCCAGTGGGATCTCAGTTTTAACCAGATAAGTAGTTCTACAGCACCTGTAGACTTCACAACTTACCTGAAATAGACTATAAATGTAATGTTACTTACTTACCAAATATAGCATAATACACACTTAAAAATGTCATTTATGTATTTAAAATGTATTTATTTATTTTGCACCTAAAGTTTATTTTTAAACTTAAAATTATTTTTTTAAATCTAAAATTCTGGTTAATTATTTTTTTTCCCCCTAAAGAACTAAGACCTCATTTTAAGAGCTAACTTTATGCCCCTCCCTAATTTGTCAATTGTATTCATTTATTCAAAACATATTTTTGAATAAATTAATACAATTGACAAAAAATAAGTGCCACATTATTGACCTACTAAAAAAAGTCATTATGCAAGAATAAATGTTGCAAACTGATGGTGGTGCACGTGAGTGCTGTCTTATCAAAATTATAATTTTGCATTTTTCATCCAATTTTCTGCAGAAATATCTTAACTTTTCAGCTTGATCCAATAATTAGTCAAAATAAAAATTAATAAGTCACAATTTACAGCTCCAATTTGCATTTTCAATCAACATTTTTTGTAAAATGTCTTTTTGCAGTCTGATCCAATAGTCAAAATAAAAATTATTAATAAGTCAAAATGTACAGCTCCTGTTCATTCATCACACTAGAAATGAAAGGTCAAGTAGGGTATGTTGCAATATGGCATACAATATTCTTTGTGGTGTGCTTTGCTGTATTCTGCACATTTTGGCAAATGTAGTATACACACTATATACTAAAAGCACTAAAAGTAGTATGTTAAGAAGCATAACTACTCTTATCGCCATGGAGTTTGTCTTGTCTGAAATACATACAATTTCAGCACGCAAACACTCATACACACACAGCTAAAGACACATGCTTGCATATGCGCATACACACAAACACACGCACATACGCATGGGCAGATGGGCTTCAATACTAAGGCTTAGTTTAATGACAAAGAACTCTCAATCTGGACAACATGAGTGGATTTAGCTATCATTTTAAAGTCCATCTGCGAGACGTTTGACTTCCGATCACAATGCTTCCTTGTTCAAACATAAAATAGAGCACAGACTTGTTTATCAGTGGGTTCGCATGTGCGTTTTAACGAACGTTCAAACGAGAATTTGTGTCATGCCTTTAGCCCCACAGCCACGTCCTAACATGTGATATGTCACCAAGCAGCGTTTATTTATCGAGCCTGCTGCAGCCCGGCCCGAGAGAGAGACAGACAGACAGACTGACAGCGAGGAGATAGACTAGCTACCTATTTATAGCCCCGGCCATCTGCAAAAGCTCCCTCTTGTCTTTGGTCATCCTGTTCACAAAGGCTGGGAGGCAGATTCCAGCAGCAGCCGCTCCATTCACTATTCATTCCAGGACCCGGCAGCTCCATATGGATCCGGCCCACTGCTGGGCCCAGGCAGGCTCTGTTTTTTCCCTGGGATTGACATGGTAATGGAGCTGCAGAGGAAGGAGCTGTTCTGAGATCAGAGGAGAGCAGCGGCCCCATACGCCCGGCGTCTTCCTCCACAGCTCCCAGGTCAGGCCTTTCACCCCTTCCGGCCACCCGACCGATCTGGGAGCACTATGGGCAACTGTGAAAGGCTAATGATAGGCTTTTATGTTTGGCCTGCTTTATTATAGCCCCACTAACCGTGTCTGTCCATCCAAGCTGTATGCTGCACATACAGCCGGGCGTCTGGAGCATCCCTGAAAAAAAAAAAAAGATCTCGCAGGCCCGTTGAATCTATTATGCGCCATATAGAAAGATGCTGAATTATTCTGTCTGATATGAGATCTGAACAGAGCAAGGTGGATATCTGGAGATATACAGGATATTTAAAGGGATAGTTCACCCAAAAGTGTTAATTCTTTCATCATTAACTTATCTTTGTGTTGTTTCATATCTGGTCAGATTGAGGTTAGAGGTCAGTAAGATTTTATTTTTTTTTATTATTTTTTTTAAATCATTATTTTATTCAGCAAGGATGCATTAAACTTTATGCATTAACTTTCTATTCATCTAAGAATCCTGGGGGGGGAAATGTATTACCATTTCCAAAATATTATTAAGCAGCACAGCTGTTTTCAACATTGATAATAAAAAGAAATGTTTATTGTGTATCAAATCAGCATAGAATAATTTATGGAGGATCATGTGACACTGAATGCTAAAAATTCAGCTTTGTCACAACAAATATATTATTTTATTAAATATTAATATATAGTATAATTATCATAAGTATCATTAATATAATATAATATAATCTCTCTCTCTCTCT
>NW_015640445.1:1837375-1853654 GCF_001515625.1 Sinocyclocheilus rhinocerous | reverse complement strand
ACATATAAACTGTTATTTAAAATTGTAATATTTTTACAATATAACTGTTCAGTATTTTTGACCAAATAACAATAGCCTTAGTGAGCATAAGAGACTTCTTCCAAAAAAAAAACATTTTGAACAGTAGTGTAAATATAAGCATCTCATCAAGTATTTGAGCGAGGCACAAAATCACTTTCACTGACTTTTACATGCAGCTGAGTCCTTAGCCATCTTCAAGAATCAGCTAAAACCTGGTGGAATGACCTGCCCAACTCAATCCCATCTTCAAGAATCGGCTAAAAACACATCTCTTCCATCTTTATTTGACCCTCTAACTCTAGCACTCTCTATTCTAATTCTATTCTAAAAAAAAACGTGCCCCTTTTAGACTTGCACTCTATTCATTTACTAACTGCTTGTTTTCTTTAAAAAAAACGAACTCTAGCTTCTCTAATCTTTTTGTATTCTATTTGTTTTCTTTTTATTTATTATACAGTTAACAAAAGCAAAAAAGGCCTCTAACACTAGCTTGCTCTATTCTTTTTCTATTCTATCTGTTTTCTTTTTATTTATTATATAATAAAAAAAAAACTTGCTACGTGTACTGCGTTAAGCTAACTGAGACTTGTTATAGCACTTGTGTATATTTTTATTTTTTTTGATTGCTTGCATTGTCCTCATTTGTAAGTCGCTTTGGATAAAAGCGTCTGCTAAATGACTAAATGTAAATGTAAGTATTTGGACACTTTTGGAGTCGCAATGTTTGAATGTCAAAAAGTATCAAACCGAGTGTCATCTGCAAACAATGATACTAAATACATTTTTAATTGCTTTTAACCAATTGATGTCAAGGCAGCTTTAGTGGATGTATGAAATCAGTTCCTCTCAAATTCACACAGGTGTGTCCCGCAGGTATAGTTCATCACATTATCAAGGAACTTGATCCACTAACGTTTGACAGCCACAAAGTCTCCAAAAGCTCTTTACTTAATTTTGAACTAGATAGCTATTGTTTTTTTGTTGTTGTTTTTTTTCATTTAAAACCTAGGGTCAATTTAAATAGATGTTACTTGATGTCTTGGATATAATGACATAAAGACATAAAGTGGTCATTCAAAGTGAAACTCCAGAGTTCCTGAACAGACTCACTGGTGAAACTGCACAGGGATCTGAGAGTATTACTGACATGGAGTGGCAGGGAACAGCACATGTGTCATAGCTTACATCCCCTTCCCTTTCTCAGATCCCCCTTCACACACTCACAGGTCAGCGTGGCAGAGCAGTATGGATCAACTCATCAGACACGGGGCCCTCAGGACAGCTGCTGTATTAGGGGCCCCGTGCAGGGCACAGATTCTGCCAAGACCATCACTGTCAGCTTGTCTTTGTCGCCTGATCCTGCCCCACTGCTACCACTGGACATCGAACAGCTATTAAAGGGGCCCTTGAAATTCCTGAGAAGCTCTTTAGCATATCATGAATAATTCATAGGGACGTGGGGGTGGGGAAGGTGTAGAACCAATGATGAAGAACAGCACCTCTATCAGTGCCCGCACAGCCCAGCCTATTCCCGAGAGTCGGCCCCTCGATAAAGCACACTGCGGAGGAATCAATACAGCATGACATTAGCCTGCACTGATGCGATCCTGACCCCATATGTTATTTGTCGCATATATGGCAAGGGTGGGTTGAAAATTATGCATCTAGTAAATCAATATGAATTAAAGTGTAGATTTAATCAGGTACTAGCTGAGCTGTCCTAGCTACTTTGTTGTGAGATGTGAGAAAGATGTTATTGCCATCTTGTTTAGTGACACAATTGCAGTAATTAAAAGGAAAATGAAAATTATGTAATTTACTCACCCTCATGCCATTCCAAACCTGCAGGAATTTCTTTCCTCTCTGGAACAAACACACACACACACATACATTTAGAATAATGAAGTGATCTGAACACAATAAAATTACAATAAAAGTGGTTTATATGAGACATATACATCTTAAAACTACATTCCATGACACAAAAACAGTATTATAGTAGATTTGGGGGTCCGACGTGACACTCACTGTGAAAAATACCACAAGCGGAGTGATACAAACGGTGAAACGGTTGGAGTTCTGTTATCACTAGAATATCGCACTCCTCTCAGCCAATCAGATTCAAGGATTAGAAAGAACTGTTGTATAAATGACTATATTGTATGCACTATATTCCAAGCATTCTAAAGTCATGCCTAGATTTCTGCCCCGATTTACATTATTGACAAGTAAAAAAAAGTATTCTCGTAGCTTCATAAAATTCAGGTTGAACCACTGATGTCACATGGACTATTTTAATAATGTCCTTACTACCTTTCTGGGCCTTGAACGTGGTTGTTGTGTTGCTGATGTAGGGTCAGAAAGCTCTCAGATTTCATCCAAAATATCTTTGAAATATAAAAAAATATATTTAAATTTATAAATAAATTTGTGTTCCTTACGGGTTTGGAACGGCATGAGGGTGAGTAATTACTGACATAATTTGAATTTTTTTGGTGAACTATCCATTTAAGAAGAGCTACTATGATTTTCTTCAAAAAAAATCACTTTTTGTACAGAATAGATAAAGTCTTAAAGGTTTGGACTGAGATAAAAATGAGTAAATGATGACAGAATTTACATTTTTGGGTGACTCATCTCTTCAAATTGGTGTACCCTAATGTACATTACTGATAACAAAAATAAGAAGAAAAAGTGTTTTTACTGATTTTTACTGTAAATTATACTGTAATTTATAGATTTTACTTTTTAAATGACATATAATGCAATATTAAAACATAAGCAGTTTTTACTGTATTTGATAATATAACTTACAACCAATTAAATCTTTATTGCAGCATACTTACAATTTTTTATTAAAAACAATGTATAAAAACTAAAATTCTGAATTTGGGCCAGTTATGAATTTGAATATGAGTTCAAACAATGTATATTTTCAAAGGAGTCAGAGAAATCACAGAAGTGTTTGTTTTGCTGGAGTGCTTAAAGCAGCAGCGATACCTGTTGAATGTAATCCCCGACCCACATGAAATATTGGCACACAGCCATGATATCTTTTTTCAGCACTGGTGCATGCAGAGCCGCGCTGCTACCACAACACTGCAGGGAGAACCGAACTGCATGAGCCCTCACTGTAAAGCCCTCACCCGCCAATGAGAACACATCTCACATTCATAGAACAATATTCTTACAATCAAACGTGTGTGAATCTGAGATCTTAGAGTTCATAGCACTGCGCATACTGTATGTCAAGATGACCGTCAAGCATCTGAAGTACTTCCTGTGTTCCTCAAGTGTTTTTATAACCCTAGAACACTAGAAACCTCCTCTGAAAAACATAACAGTGCTATAACATTATAGTGGATCACTAAAAGCCCAATGATTGTCAAATCTCATTGATTAATGCTCTGTTTGTTCTCCGCACAAAGCACAGTGCTTTAATGTCCCTGACATTTCTGTTTGAACCCCTGTACTTTATTTCCATTATCTTATTACTCCAATCAGTCACAATAATCTACAATCGAACTAAACGGTGGGTTCTTGTTGCCTAAACAACATTAGGGTGTAAATTCTCCATCTTAATCATCAGTTTCAAGGGGCAACTGACATATTATTAAATATTTAGTACAGATAAATGACTTGGATTTAGAAAGCTAGTTGAAACGTGTCTCTACATTTTGGTATAAAACATCAAGGGAATGTTCTAGGTTCAACTCAAAGTTAAAGCTCCAAATAAGCCCCAAACTCTCACATAAACATGCTTTTTCATATGAAGTCCAGAATTAACATTCTGATGGATGAGCGTGAGAGCAAAACTTTACACAAAACCCCAGACTCCTCACTTGTCTAACATGCTCTCCAACTATTTAATAATAGTGAGAGAAACTAATTCCCCATAGACTCTCTCTTCCTTGTGAGCTATATAAAGAGATGAGATTGAGTAAGAGTCCAGTGACTAAGAGCAGAAGCCAGTAGGGAAGTGGCTCACAAGAAAAACTACAGTCTTCGCAATCCAGCACAGAGGCTGTAGCGGAGAAAGAGAATACGCCAAAGCAGTTTGAGTGGCACAAGCTACCACAAAAACCAAAAAGTTGCATGTTCATACAGTATCAGATAGTCTCAGGCAGTTTCAGATCTCCCAAATACTCTCAATTCCCTTGTGACACTCACGACTAAGGTGTTTGGACTGAGAAAGGAGCCTTTCAGGATTTCTCTTCCTCAATAATGCACACTACTGGTTTCTCTTATACTTCTACTGTATATGAGGACTGATAAATCTCTCTTCTATTCTGGTTTTGTTGATGTACTGCTATTACAGACTTCTGTAAGTCACACTGAACAAATCCATCTTTAATACACTGGTTACAGTGCCGTTATTTCAACTCACAGCACTAAATCACTGGACATCTATATTCTTTCAATTCTTAGATTTGATTTAGCATTTTTGTTTCTGCCTGGAGACTCCCTTGAAATTTCCATGACTTCTCTGAATATATTTCCATCTAAAACTTAAATTTCTGTAAAGTGGGATGAACCATGAAAAGCACTTTATATATAAAAGTTGAAATTATATATAAGTAATATATAAATTATATTTAAGTTAAAAAAAAAAAGATAAAATAAATAAAAAATTGTGTGTGTGTGTGTGTGTGTGTGTGTGAAAAAGAACAGAAACTTTTATTCAACAGACACATTAAATTGATCATAAAAATATATATTTCAAGTAAATGCTGTTCTTTTGAATTTTCTATTCATCAAAAAATCCTGAAAAAAAGTCTCATGATTCCCAGCAAAAAAAAAAAAAAAAAGTTTTCAACACTGATAATAAAAACAATTATTGATAAATTAATAATTGAGTACCATTAAGCAGCAAATCAGCATATTAGGATGATTTCTGATGGATTGTGACTGAATGGCTGTGATAATATTTCACAATATTACTGTTTTTACTGTAGGTTTAATCACATGAACACAGAGCATAAACAAGCTTCATTAGCTGAATCTTGTCTGAATGCTTGCCAGTGCAGCTTTATTTACTTGTTAATAACAGCTTGATAACACTAGAATTTTTACTTA
This sequence comes from Sinocyclocheilus rhinocerous, assembly GCF_001515625.1. Taxonomy (NCBI): domain Eukaryota; kingdom Metazoa; phylum Chordata; class Actinopteri; order Cypriniformes; family Cyprinidae; genus Sinocyclocheilus; species Sinocyclocheilus rhinocerous. The sequence continues at coordinate 1,848,557 of NW_015640445.1, read as the reverse complement.
GGATATTTCGGATATAAAGAAAAAAACACACTACAAGATAAAACAAGTAGCCTATTCATTCAGGTTTTACAGAAGATTTCCCTCGAAACGTAGCTGAAATAGAACCTCTGTGACAACTAGCCCCGGTCTCCATTGTTTATTATAAATTCAAATGTGAAAGAATGGCGATGCTCTGGCAGCTAAAGAAAGAGCGTTGCAATGGTCTGCTGTGAGAATACAAGCAGCAGCAGCACATTAGGCAACCAAGAAAAATACTCGCGTTCTGAATTGCAAAATTTCTCAGACCCTCTTTGGGAGGCGAACAATAGCTTAGCCAAACATCAACGCCACGCCCATGGGGTCGATGTTGCTACAAGAGTCGCGAGCCACACTTTCACGCGTGTACTGCTGCACGCGACAGGCGCGTGGGAGCCTCAAAGCCACGAGAGCCGAAACCACAGCCGAGCGAAAGACGAAACGATTCGCTGCGTTCGGACATCCAAAGCCTGTTTTAATCTGCCGACGCTAAGTGTAATGCGATGACTCGAGCTGAAACGGGTTATTGGGACAGCAACATTTTGTTATAGGCTATTTATTTTATCCCACATGTTATCAGGAAGTTTGACGTAAGAGTTTTAAAACTCGCATTTTTAAAAGACGATTTAATGAAAGCGTCGCGTAACGTTGCGCTGTTTAGAATTTAAAGTCGCTCGCTCCGAATTTTGTCCGAATGTTCGTGACTTTGAGATTCTGCAGGATAATTTAGCCTAATCTTTTCAACTGTAGATACTAGTATAGCCTATAGGCTACGTCAGTTTATGTTAAGGGTCATTGTTTTGAATATTGTTATCAAAGATCGTAGATGACCGTAAATAGGTGGGTAAGATGTGACTCTCTGGGATCTGCTGGTGTTTGATGAGCTGGAGACGGGAGGAATTGTGCAGCTGCAGTGAGCTGGAACAGCAGAGGAGGCGGTACAGACATCCTGACTCCATCCCGTGGAGAACCCGTCCACTTTCTGCCAATTTTAGATTGTTTTCTTGCCATTATCATTATTAGCTTTTTGACGGGAGACAGAAACGTAAACGTGACTCTAAAATGATGCATTTTGGGGTGTAGGCTATAATGTTATTCTATACTGAGTAGCCTGTATTTAGGCTAGTTCATAGCCTATTATTAATCTGTTATTAATCTGCCTTCCGTCACTTTCAGGGCGCAATCGGTCGGTTCCTTTCGCGGATGCCAAATTAGCTACTTTTTAGCTCCAACAGTCAACTTTTAGACTTTTAGAAAATGTTTGAATGTTTTTGTGATAGCTTAGCCTATGTATAGCCTATTTGTCAATATATCTTTGATATTTTACAGGAAGGTATTGAAGCGACTATTGTTGCAATGGTTAGGCTACTTCTATGTAAACTTCGGTGGTCACTGAAACGTTTAAGACGCGATTGAAATGTGTTATACTTGCGTGTAACATCCATAGCCTACTTGTAAAATTCCACAACTTTTTTCTTTTAAAACCACGCAATGATTCGCCATCCTGCCGTTTAAACGACTGACCCATTTAATGAAGGCGCTTCGCCTTTTTTGAATCCACAATAATGCACGACTTACTGAAAATGCGTTCTACCTCGGGCGCACTGAGATAAAGTTGAGGTAACTTCGGGTTACTTTTTCTACATTACGTTCGTTTCAAAGTCTAGATTGTTTCAAAAGGGCGAGGGGTCCTCCAAGTTAAACGTAAGCAAAGAAATGCAAATCGATGCAGGTGTGCGAGCCTCGGAGGTGACGAGCGCCGGGGCCCCATTGATCAGCTGAGAACCGGCGCTAACTAACTGCCCCCGTCTCCATAGCAGCCGCCTGGACGGCGCCGCGAGGACCGGCTGGAGGGCCGCCGTGAATGGGTGACGTCACGGGGCTGGCGCCAGAGAGTCTGCGAGAGCATGAGCTCGCGGCGCTGCTCTGTAGAGCTGCTTTGCTTGGTGCCAATTCATCACCTGTCAGGGATCAGTCAGGGTGTCATGCGAAATGTACACAGCTGTGAGAACAAAAAGGACTAGGGAGAAAATGGAAAGAGCCAGTTGCGGCAAATGCGGACGAGCCCACAATGTTCCCGTGTGTCACGTTTGTAGGCTAAGTCTTGCGCGATCGGAATTGCAAACATTAGCTATTTAAAAATGTCCAAATGCATCCGCCTGGAGGAATCTTACAAGTAGGCCTACTTCATTTTTCGAAGGAGTGATAATGAGAATGCATGAGCTGCATTCCGACACATCAACACGATTGCGTTCCGACGCATCTCTGCAAACATCTGTTTAGTCGGATATGCACAAGCAACCAGGAAATCTCTGTCTCCATTGTTACTTAGCATGTGTAAACAAAGAGCTTTTTTCTATTTTTGCCACCGCTCTCGCTCTAGACTGCCAAAAATGTTTCTAAAAAAAATGGAAATATAATCCGTGTCAGGATAAAAATGTTCTTCCCGGTTCCAAAAGAATGCATTTTCACTTCATTTGCAGTTGTGTTGTTTCAAGTTAAAACTTAAGAGTGCATTTTCCCAGTCAGTCCTGCATGTCTGACTATCATAATGCTGCGCGCATTCCTGCACTCGAGAGCAGGAGGATCTTCTGTCATCACTATTAGGCTACATCTTAAACGACCCTCATCACAGGCCTAAAGACTGCTCCCATAATCCCCCACAGTCATCATGTGTATAAACAAACATAAACATTAAGGGCACAGCACCAGCTGCAGAAAGTACAAATTTAAAAATGCTGGTAGCCTATGTCCACAAGCAAACACTATAAAAAACACCACTACAAGAGCTTTGGTTTTGAACTTCAGTGGATTTTAAAAATATTTCCTGTGTCCTGAAGGAAGGACAGTGGGCACAATTTCTGAGAAAATATATTTCTGAAAATAAGGTCAAGTGACTTGGTGTAAAAAAAAAATGCTGGCATCAACTTGCCATCTGTATCTAAAACTGTGGCTGCATGCCACGAGAATGCCACTGACCTCGGGGTAAATGTTGATTGTGTTTACATAGGGGGGAAAAGGAAATAAAATATATAAAGATATACCCTAATCAAATCTTAAGGATGTATTGTATAGGGAAGCCTAACTCATGATGTCCGACATAACATAAATCAGTCGAAGCTTGTTTTGATACATTTTACATACATACACTAGAAACAAAAGCGGAAAATGCGTGAAAACAACCTTACACTTGCAAGACACTAATTCTCTTGATCGGAAACAGGTACACTGATTTGAGAAATTATCCGTGGAAGCTGAAGGCAGTCAGCGCCACCCTAAACACGCGCTTTCACTGGTTAAGAACGCGGAACAAATGGGCGGGCTTAGATCGCTCAGCACAGCGACCAATAGCGTTGCGCGAAGGCGATGACTGACGCGTCCATTCCCACCAATCAGCGCGATCCAAACCAGCGCGTGAACAACCCACCCAGCTGGGTATATATTCAGCGATGACAGCTCGCTAATCCACTGCGTTTGCTTCGACAGCCCAGCGCAAAGAGGAAACCTCGAACACAAAAGCGACTCTTCCAACCAAACTGTTTCGTACAGAGGTGTCAACATGAAGGCAGTGAGCCCAGTCAGGTCTTTCCGGAAAAGCAGCGCGAATGTGACGGAGCACAGTCTGGGAATCTCACGGAGCAAGACCCCCGTGGACGATCCCCTAAGCCTGCTGTACAACATGAACGATTGCTACTCCAAACTGAAGGAACTGGTGCCGAGTATCCCGCAGAACAAAAACGTGAGCAAAATGGAAATCCTGCAACATGTCATCGACTATATCCTGGACCTTCAGATCGCACTTGACTCAAATTCCGCAATCACCAGCCTGCATCACCCGCGAGCAGGGCAGGGGACATCCAGAACACCCCTGACAACACTCAACACAGACATCAGCATTCTCTCATTACAGGTGAATGTCCTTAGATAGATACTATTCTATCTATCTGATCTATCTATCTATCATCTACTTCTCTCTGCATGTGAATTTTTAAATGTGTTATGTAAAGCTACATTGATTTGTTGCATGTTTTTGTGCAAATAACCGGACTTAATAAAATACTTAATAAATACGTTTTTTTTTCCTTTAGACACCTGAGTTTCAATCAGACTTGATCACAGAGGACAGCAGGACGCTTTACCGTTAATCAGGTAAATGCTCTTTTAATAAGCCTTGTATTATATGCTGTAAATGATGGCCAAAAAAAAATAAATAGTAATAAAAATTGTGTGCCGTCAGAGCAGTGTTTAATTTCAAGAGTGTCTAATCAAATGTGTTAAGGACCATTGTGTCACATAGTCTGTAAAGTTGTATAAAGTGTGTAATAAGCATCAGCGGAGGTTGAAATGCAAGCATTGAGCGAAGGCAGAAGTTGTGCTCGTGTACATCTGGAGCCCAGGGTTTTGCTCAGTCTCTGAGTGTTTGGTTAAATGTTCAAACTGCGGCTTCCTCTCTGGCGCCAGGCTGTCCGGATCTCTGCCCTGTTTGCATTCTCTAAATGCGCCTCTTTCTCAATCTTTTGCAGGTGTTTGGTTAAGACACATGAACACACAGGACCTGGGAACTGGCTTTTCCTCCAATTTCTGTTCTCAGTCTGGAGTTTTTTTTTTCTTCTATCTTTCCTGTAATTGGACCTGGGAACTGGCTTTTCCTCTGATTTCTTTTCTCAGTCTGGAGTTTTTTTTTTTTTTTTCTTCTTCTTTCCTGTAATTGAATCAAGAGACTTTTTTGCTTCTAAAAGGACAATCCATGTGATGTGTTATAAGTTCGGACATTGATTATTTATCTTCTAAAAAGACCTATTTGGTCCTTTCTTCAAGAGGAGAAGCACTATATTCCCTGAAAATAGGAGGGAAACCTGTAAATGATCACAAGGAACCTTTTCTCTGCATTGAGAAGAAGTCTTACCTTTTTTTCGTGAAGACCGTGTGAATAGGAGAAGACGTGGTTAGTTACTGTACAAAGTTTTAAGTCTGTTTTTGTCAATTCTTTTGGCACACGAAGGACTGGACGTTGAAAATGACATGATGAAACCTTGTGAACTCTCTCAGAGTTTTATCTTGTATAGTTGCAGAAATTGGACCGTCAGTATCTGCAAAGTGTTATGCTGTATGCTGAGACTTTTTATAAAAGTAATATTGTAAATCGTACCTTTTCTTTTATACAAAATAAATCAAATGCTTTATTTGACGCTGGTCTGTTATGCTTGTGTAAAAATGTCAATCTGCCAGTGTTGTGCTGTATATTGACCTTGCCTTTTATATCCAGGATTCAAAAGCAGTCACTGACCCTTCACACGTGCACATTCACCCACACTGATTGGAACCTGAATCAATCTTTTACATTGCCATATGGCTGTGTAAAAATGCATTCATTTCAGTCCATAGCTTTTTCTTAATATATAACTGTCCACAAATCATACAGCCTATCAGTTTTTCTTGCGATTGACCTCTTTCTCTTCCCGTGTAATGGAAGTTTGAACATTAATCGTGATCGTATCCACGGGTTCTCTCATTAGTATAATCTGTGTGTGGATGAAATGGCAGTTAAATCAATGCTTGAGCTTTTGATTTGTGGAATTCGGTTTGTAAAATAATTGACTGTAGGTTTACAGTCGGCCCCTTAATGAGCGCAAAAGAATAAATCAAGAGACCTGGATAGTGATTTTTACTATAATCAATTTTTTACAGCTTCAGCTAATTATTCAGAACTGTACACCAAATGCCCTGGACTAAAGTTTTGTGAATAAAGCTGAACAAATGTCAATGTTAGCATATTAGACATTAAAAATAGATTTAATTTATAGTGTAGTAAGTGACGCACACATTTGAAGGAAGTCATTTTGTGGGATGTAATTCAGGAAAACTATTTAACTACAGGAAGAAGAAAAAAAAAATAGTGGTATGTGCTCTTCTTTATTTCATACATTTCCGCAAAGTGTACATATAAAAATTAAAGGCTGAACCTCAAATGCATGCCAAAACCTCTTATTACTGTTGTTGATATGAAGAGTGCGCCACCTGCTGGCAGCCAGACTTCACCTCAGAAAAACAATGATAGTTTTCAGTTTCATGATTTATGGGGAAAAATGATTGGCAGTTGGCAAGTCTCATAAAAATACACAAATGTATGCGATTTTAAAATAAAAGTTTTTAAATGTTATGATTTTAGTGTGCAATCCATCAGCACACACTCACAAACGAAGCCTACGTTTAGTAGAGATTCACTTCAAATGTGTCCGATTTTTATTTTCAAATATAATAATGCATTATTTAAATTATAAAATCAGGAATTCTCAAAAGATCCGAAAAGAATTAAGTTTATTAATGTGAGAAAACACTGAAGATACTCACACACAAATCACTTACAGAAACCTCTATTATTTCTTGTTTTTCTCTTGACACTGATCACAATAGATTCAACTCATCTAAAACACTACAAGGCAAAATTCAAACAACAAGGATGACCTGAATGTGAACCTGGCATTCAATCACAAATAAATAACAGCTTTCACATCACTGATCACAGCAAAAACACCAGCACTAACTCTATATGGTTAAATCCCCACTCTACTTGATGGATTTCAATATTGTGGACCAATCTACACTAGATATTTAATGTTAGCAATGGAGCATGAAATAACAGGATTCGCACTAAACAAATCAGAAACTAAGAACAGCTTCACAGCCTCCATTTATTGCTTTTTTAGCACCACTCCAAAAATAGCAACAATGACAGTTCTCACACTTTTACACTGCATCTTCTTAATCAATATTTAGATTTTGTTTTCCAGTTAAAAAATCTAAATGTCCTTAAAACAAGATTGTGTAATATAATGAGACTTTTTTTTTTCGGTATCACTACAATAAGCTTCAATTTTTTACCATTAATCAGTACATTAGGTATAATAAACTAACACTGAATGACATTTTTTAAATACAGGTTAATATTATATAATAATTTCATGTTCATGTAATGTTCATTTATAATACGTTAATGTTAATTTATGCAACTTGAAAAGTTAAAAATGCATATGCAAAAATGAACATTAACCTAAATTAATAAAGCTGTAAAAGTATTTTTCATTGTGTTACCTAATGAATTTACTGATGTTAATGTATTGTACTTAAGTGTACACTTTTAAGTGTAAACCATACATTTTAGGTTTTATATTATAGGTTTTATAAATGTTATACTTAAATGATTTTATAACTTATTTTATTTTACTAATCATCGATTACTTGTTTTATGGACCTTTAAATATCTTTCACGCAAAACTAGCCAAAAATACTGATTAAGAAACTGCAGTGAAGGGTGATTTTTAGTTTGTGTTCATTATAAAAACAAACCTAATCAGAGTCAACACAGAAAATGTGCAGTAATGATGCCTGAATTAAGAGTTTCTCTGAATCTTTGCAGTTGTTAAGACTTTTTTTTTTTTACAGTAAGTTAGTAAGAAACCTTGTTAGGCTCACAGGACACTCTCTCGTTCCTCTGCAGCGTCGGTGGCGGGACCGGTGGACCTCTTCCGGTGGCCTCCACGCAGGTTCTGGTTGGGCAGCGTGGTGGTTTCGCTGCTGGATCCTGGTCGTATAATGATGGAGGGGCAGTCGGTGGAGTCAGGCGTCTCCTGCTGGGTGCTGTTGTTGATGTTGTTGTTGAGCGCAGTCTTGTCGGGTGAGCAGTTGAGGTTGCTCACGGCTGACGTGGGCCAGCTCTCCTCAGGGCTACTGCTGTCAGATGGAGCGTCGGAGCAGATGGACATCCGGGCCACGGCCTCATCCTGAAGGTTACTCAGCTTGTGTGGTAAGACTCGCTTCTTAACCGGACTCTCAAGAACCAGCTCGATCAGATGGGCCTCCTCTTCTTTCTTCTCACCGGACTTCTCCTCCTTCTCCTGAGCTGCTTCGCTCTCCTCGTCTTGCAGCGAGTGGTCGGATGAGCTCCTGCTGGACCTCACTCCAGAATCGGATGATTTCTTGTCCAGCATGATGTCTGAGATGAAGCTCTTCCCTTTAGCTAAGAGGCTTAGATCTGGTTCAGCAGCCCAGGGTTCTTCTCTCAGCAGCGGGGTGGCGTCTGTCTCCTCCTCACCTGAATCTTCTTCATCGCTCGGTATGCTGTGGTAAGACGGTCCCTGTCCTTTGGTCTTGCGTCTGGGTGGGATTTTAGTGGCGGACCCATGTTCTGACTTCTCATCCTCCTCTGTAATGGGATCTAGAAGAGCACCGTCTGGGATGGAGGAGAAGTCCACTATAGTGTCTGCAGGTTTGGAGCTCTTTTTGACGAAGGGTTTGCGCCCGTCTTGCTCACCTTCCTTAGTCTTCTCCTCAGAGCTGGCTGTGAGCAGGGCTTGAGCGGGACTCTCTCGTCCAGCAGCAGATATCTCCAGCTGGGACATGTGAGAGATGTATTCCTGGTAAGCATTGTGATACTCAGCTTGCTGCTTGTCGGTCAGCTTGCAGATGTCGTTGGATGATTCCTGAGAGTTCAGACTGGATATGCTTGGCGTCCGGTGAGTGTTGGCCTAAAGGAGAAGATCAGGTCAATTAATTGAGACAGTAGCATGAGAGAGAACCTGTTAGGTGATGTGGTAGCAAACACACAAAGCATTTCAAGCAAGAGTTTATCCAAACCCTCCAGCAGCAGTAACTGGTTGACACGCCAACATAGTAGGTGATGATAGGTTGTTCAATGAATTTTAAAACGAGTTTTCAAATAGGATTCCACGCAAGTGGGAATTTTGCAGAAGATTTTCCCATGCAGATTTTGCATCGAGTTCAGTTGGTCCTGTGAATTTGCTGCATTGACCAACAGAAAGCTGTTTGTTTGAAAGTGATTTTTGTTACACTATTGTCATAAATTGCTACACTATTGGCAAGTGGACGCAGTTGTAGCTACTACTGCTACACCAAATCATGTCAGAGGATTGGTTTTTGGGGATTCTGTAAAAAAATGCAGGGTCTTAAACACCCCAGTCTACAGGAAGTGCTAATCAACAGTAAGCTATTTTGGTCCCACTTTATATTAGGTGGCCTTAACTACTATGTACTTACATTTAAGTTAATCATTTGATACAATGCACTTATTGTGTACATCCATGTTTTTACATTGTACTTATATTTAAAAAATACCTGCATGTAATTATATCTGTTATAATTTCTGTAATTACATTTATAATTACACTGTTGACCCATCCCTTACACTTTAAACCACTCTTAAACCTACCCATACCACCAAACCTGTTCCTAACTTTACTCGTATCCCACCTCAATAGCAGCAAGTGTTTTGCAATACAATATGAACAAAATAAGTACATTGTACTTATTTCTTGATGTAAGTACATAGTAGTTAAGGCCACTTAATATAAAGTGGGACTGTTAACTCACTACTCCTCCCTACAATCATATTTTAAGTTTGATTCATTGTTCAAAATGGAGAGGAGAGAGTTGACTGATAACATTCTTTACTTATTAATTCAAAATATCTCTAGATATCATGCTAACTTTATCAGGAATTCATCTGACCACAATAAGCATGCAGTGAAAATCAGCCCTAGTCAATTTGATTTAGTTTCACAAGTTCTTGATTCAATTTGATCTAATTTTGATTCATTGCAGTGTATTTCAGTTCTTCAGGCTGATTCAAACAGATTCAAATTTTTGAACTATTCATTAAAAGCAGCAGCTCATTAGAGTATTTTTTTTGTGTGTGAATCAGACTACAAAGATCATATTGTATGTTTGTTTTTGCTTGCAGCCCATGAGGTCAACTAAACAGAAAGATTATTTCATGGTACACAGTCTTATTTCAACGCAATTCAATTCACTAAAAAAACGATCTAGGGATTTAAAGAAAGAATCAATTTAACACTTCATTTTTGCTTCCAAACTTAGCATGTTTATTCAAGAATGTATTCATTCAAGACTATCATATGGCTTCAGAAGACTTGGAATAAGTATCTCGGTGTGTTCCATGAGAAGTTATATAGGGTTCCAGAAACACGACAGTGAGTTTGAGGCAACTATCCCCCTTCAGTTGTGTTCCATATTCATCTATGAATTTTAGAAGGCTAACATCTCAAATGGAACACTCTTTTACTACATAGAACCATTCACATTTGAGTGCTCCATTTATGGGAAATGTTCTGTCGCAGATAGCTTTTGCACATTTAGCCCCTCCCCTTCCTGTACATCCACACTCCGTTTTCTTTTGAAGAAGTACATCATTTGGCTACTCATAATATACTACACCTCACTGCGTTTTTCAGTGTGAACACACTACGTAGGCTACAAAATGGTGTAAAAATAGCGCAGAGGTATGTGAAATGAGACCCACCAAAAGTCTGTTCACCACCAACTTTCATGATGCTAATCTAAACCATTATGAGCCCTTGCCAGGTGTTAACAGATGAGTGCAGAAATAGCTATCTCTGTGTGATAGAGAGCTAGCGTGTGTGTGTGTGTGTGGTCAGCTCTTCACTTCCTCTGCCCATCCAGGTCAGAAAACACTTCGTTTGTCACCCAGTAAACCACATGCTATTTTCATGCTGATGAGAGACTACTAAAAAGGAGAAGCTGCCTCTAAAGCAACAAAATACAACGGTCAAGAAAAGGTTTGGTTAAAAAGGCACAATAACAACAAAAAGTGCCATGTTTTCTTTGTCTCCACGCATGCATATGTTTGTGTTCACTTCTATGTATATAATTACACCGTTTTGTCATGGTGTGCACCAGTGTTTATCTATAGGCTGTACTTCAGTGCTGAATGTGTTTGTGTGCACAGCAGTACCACGCACCAGCCAGTGGGCATTGTGTTGTCTGGCGGGCTCCTCCAGCCCCACACCACTGAGCTCTTCAAAGCTTAGGTTGAGGCTGTACGTGAAGTTTTCTGGGTTGATGGCCATGTCTTGTGGCGCTTCAGAGGGTCTGTGGGGTTCGAGTTGAGTCAACACGCTGCTGCCCTGCTTGCTGCATGCTCCAGATTCATCACGCAGCAGCTGGTTCTCCATATGACGCTGCTCTAGAACCTACAGCACAAATACAGCAATGTTTAAATGCATTCAACAGCAACAGTGAATTTTATTCATTATAGTGGCAATGAGTTGAATGAACAAACTGACTGTAAACGGACAGACTGAAATTGTATTCCTGTATTCTTTTTTTTTTT
>NW_015640445.1:1828974-1837323 GCF_001515625.1 Sinocyclocheilus rhinocerous | reverse complement strand
ATATATATATATATATATATACACACACACATATATATATATAAAATTAAATAAAAAATGTATATATAAAAAAAAATAAATAGTAATAATAAAAATAAATGAATTAATAATAATAGATAAATAAATAGCAATAAAATAATTTTTTACAAAGATTTTAGAAACGCTGACACAGCATTAAAAGCTGAATGTTGTATTCCTGTATTCTTAACTTCTAAAACGCAAATAGTATTAAAACTATTCAGAAAAAGATACACTATCATTTAAAGGTTTGGGGTCGGTAATTTTAAATGTTTTGAAAGAAGTGCTCACCTAGGCTGTATTCATTTGATCGAAAATGCAGTAAAAACTAATATTGCGAAATAGTTTAGTATTCTAACATTTTAAAATGTAATTTATGCATGTGATGGAAAAGCTGAATTTTCATCATCCATTACTTCCGTTTTTAGTGTCACATGATCCCTCAGAAATCATTCTAATATATTGATTTGGTGTTCAAGAAACATTTCTTATAATTATCAATGTTGAAACAGTTGTGCTGATTAATATTATTGTGGAAATTGTGATACATTTTTTAAAGATTCTTTGATTAATAAAAAATTCAATAGAACAGCATTCATTTGAATTATAAATCTTTTATAACATTATAAATGTCTTTACTGCCACTTCTGAATTTAATGCATCCCTGCTGAATAAAAGTATTAATTAAAAAAAAAAAGAAAAAAAAAAGAAAGAAAACAATCTTACTGACCCCAAACTTTTCAACTATAGTCTTTGCAATATTATTATAATATTATGAAATGAATGGTGTCAATGATCGTCTTCAGGCAATTTCCAAGTCAGCAGTCTTCCACATTATTGTGGTTTCAAAGAACAAGAGATACCCGGGATTTATACTGTAGAGCTGGTCATTTAATGAAACGCAAATGTAAATATTTTAATATTTTAAGATACTGGATTTTTGACTTTCATGAGCTGTAAGCTCTAATCATCAAAATTAAAACAAAAAAACTATTGAAATGTTTTACTTTACATGTAATGCATGTAGAATATATGAAAGTTTAACTTTTTGAAATAAGTTACAAAAAAAAGAACTTTTTCATGATATTCTAATTTTTTGAGATGCACCTGTATATATATGAAGTGTTCAGATGCAAAAGCCTCTAAGTGCCGTATGAAATGAGCATTTTTATCAGGCTCCTATATTTATGTTCAGTTATTTCAATTTAATTGCATAGAAAATGACCTATACACTGCCATTCTATCGAGATATTTAATTTTAGTTCAGATAAAATAAAATAGCAATAAACAAATAAATACAAAACAATACAATAGAAATCACAGACATTCATATCCAGTAAGGATTCCATTTTTCTGAAGACCCCTGAATTAGCCGAAACCAGTGTTTTAAAAACAGAAAAGAAAATGTTTGTGGAACACGAATCTTTCCTGACCTCCTCAGAGAAAACAAGACTTTTAATTTTAAGCAACTTAGATACCAGACCAATAAATAAATAAATAAAAATGTCATGTTTCACTGTGGCATTTATGTGAAGCTTCTGAGGCACGCCAGTATCACAACTAGCCCCGAGTCGTTCCATTTGGACTTGTTTCCAGCCCAAAGAATGCTACTTTTTTTTGTAAACGTCAAGCTATTCAGATCTTCAAGTGGACACTGAGCTCCCACTGACAATAACCCTCCTTCATCCAGAAAGCAGCCATCTTGGACCAGATGGCTGCCTGCTTGCTGGCAACACAACATTCGTTTGTATAAGCGCAAATGGAAATCTGATCAACACAGCTACATGTGTTCCTTATTTCAACCCGATCCAGCCTTCTTCACTATAGAGAGATTAGCTGTGTGCTAAACATTACAAACCACAAACAGAAAGATGACCATTATCTGATCTGAACGTGTAGGAAAGAACAGAAGATCACACATCAGCTGATGTCTTACCATGGACCTGAAGAGATGCCAGTCTCCAAAGTTCATGTTCATTTCCTTCTTGAGCTCATCAAGGTTGCATTGAGACAGAACCCGGCCGTTCACGTTGGCCTACATTTAGGATGACAGAATTTGACATAAGAACATTATGGCATTCAACAGCTAACAAATTTGAGATCAATTTCATCTCGGCAGTATGTCAAAGGTTGAAAACAAAGTTCACAATTGAGATTGTGAAGTATGCAGGCAGATGCGGCACAGCTGGCAGGTTGACTAATGCATGTCTAATGAAGACATCAGAAATGTCATTGCTTCCTTCAGATGTTGTCCAATGGAAAGAAAGGCCTCATTGTGAAACCTCTGTATGCACCACATGGAGCTGATAAAACTGCTCTTTTCCAATGGATGAACATGTATTTACAGGGATGGACTCATTTACCACACCCCATGTCTCAGTCCTGTTTTTCACTTTTTGTGTAGAAATTGGTGTATTTCCATGAAAAAAATAGGTATAAGACTAAGAGAAGATACTTTCAGAAGATAAAATATTACATCAGCTGCTTTATTTTCTATTCACTTTATATATTGTTGGCAGCTCTGTTACCAAAATATGTTCAAACACAGTTCAAAACCCATTGTTTGGTTTTTATCTTCTAGCAATAAACAACTGTAAAACATAAGAATGAAACAGAAAACAGTAAAAAAAAAGAAAAGAAAAGAAAAGATAAAGAAATTAGAAATTACTTTGCTAGTTTGTGCCAAATTTTGATTTGTAGTTAGTTTGGCATCAACAAGATTTTTTTTATTTATTTTTTATTTTATTTTTTTAAGAAACTAATGCTTTTATTTTGCAAGGATGCTTTAAATTGATCAAACATGGCAGCAAACACTTTAACATTATTACAAAAAAAAAGTATTCTAAAAAAACGTATCACTGTTAATCACAAAAATATTAAGCAGCACATCCTTTGTCAGCATCGATAATAATAATGTATGTTGAGCGGCAAATCTGCATATTACACTGATCTGAAAGATCAATCAATTATTTTAAACTGTTTTATTTTTAATTATTAAAAATAAACTGTTTTAATTAATTATTTTTATTTTAAACTTTTAAACTGTAAACTTTACTATATTTTGATCAAATAAATGCAGACTACAACATTTTTTTTTACTTTTTTCTATACATTAAAGTAAAAAATATTTGTTATAATTTTCTTACAATCATTTAGGTAACAGCGCTGAAGGCTGAGCTTGACAAATACTACAATTTGTTGTAAACAATGAGAAAATGCAATTTGATTATTTACTTTTCTACCCATCATGATTAGCAGAGTCCAAATAATCTTATTTCCTTGGTATTATAATTTTAGTGTTATATTTAATTTTTTTATAATAAGGATAAAAAATACATTAACAAAGCTGACATAGATAAAATAAAATTTTTGCTAATTAAAATTTTTTGCTAGTTTAATTAGTAAAATTATTTCAATTAATAAATTAATAGTTACAAATTTGTGCTACTGTAGTGAATTGAATATCATTTCAACAGATTGTTAAAATTGTATTATGATTATATTATGATTTAATTCCTAATTTAGGGGGGAGGGGATATAGAGATCAGATATGCTTAAAATTAGCTACTTACAGTTGAGGTCAAACGTTTACATCCCCTTTCAGAATCTGCAAAAATGTTAATTATTTTACCAAAATAAGAGGGATCATATAAAATGCATGTTATTGTTTATTTAGTACTGACCTGAATAAGATATTTCACATACATTTTTTTTACATATAGTCCACAAGAGAAAATAATAGATGAATTAATAAAAATGTCCCCGTTCAAAAGTTTATCCCCATTTAAAAGTACATCCCCTTGATTCTTAATTCTGTGTTGTTACCTGAATGATCCACAGCTGTGTGTTTGTTTGTTTGTTTTTTGTTTAGTTATAGTTGTTCACGAGTCCCTTGCTTGTCCTGAACAGTAAAACTGCCTGCTGTTCTTCAGAAAAATCCTTCAGATCCCACAAATTCTTTGGTTTTCCAGCATTTTTGTGTATTTGAACCCTTTCCAACAATGACTGCATGATTTTGAGATCCATCTTTTCACACTGAGGACAACTGAGGGACTCATACACAACTATTACAGAAGGTTCAAACGTTCACTGATGCTCAAGAAGGAAAAACCATGCATTAAGAGCCTTAGATACCTTAGAAAAAAGTTTTACCTTAGAAAAAAGTTTTACCTTAGAAAACTTTTGAACAGAATGGAGATGTGCACATTTTTCTTATTTTGCCTAAATATCTTTTTTTTTTTCATTTAGTACTGCCCTTAAGAGGCTACAGAAGATAGTTACATCATGTTTCCTAGAAGACAAAATAAGTTAAATTTACCCTGATCTTCAAATTAAAAAAGTTTTCACCCCCCGGACTTAATGCATGGTTTTTCCTTCTGGAACAAACAAGGGACTCATGAACAACTATCACTAAACAAAAAAACAACTGTGGATCATTCAGGTAACAGCACAGTATTAAGAATCAATTTTTGAACGGGGTCATTTTTATAAATTCAACTATTATTTTCTCTTGTGGACTATATGTAAACATCTTTTATGTGAAATATCTTATTCAGGTCAGTACTAAAGAAACAATAACATTCATTTTGTATGAACCCTCTTATGTTGGTAAAATAATTAACATTTTGCAGATTCTGAAAGGGGATGTAAACTTTTGACCTCAACTGTATTAGCTACTTCATATGTTATATTTGTTAGATAATACTTTTTCAAACATATTTCACAGTTGTCATAAAAACCCATTAGATTTGCACCTTAAATGCTTTAAAGAAGCAATAGGACAACAAAGTGTACTGTGAAAGCGAACAGTAAAATCACATGCCAAACCTTTAAATGGACTGCATGCTTTTCAATGGAACTTCCAGGACACTTCTCCAGAACATACCTTTTTGATTGTGCCGATATACTGCTCCAGCATGCTGGAGTCGAGGCCCTGGATCTGTCTGAGCTTCTCACATACGCCATCGATGCTCAGAGAACTGAGGAGGACCTGAGATCCACTAGAAACCACAGAACCAGAGCCCTACACACACATACAGTAACTAGTTACTCATTCCATCAGTTCATAATGCATTCTGGAATAGCAAGGCATGAGGCACTGTCAAAGCCATGTGAGGCAAAAGCAGTACAACTCAAGAAAAAGCAAGGCAGTAATTCAATGTCATTACAGAATAAGGAACTCTGAGCAGTTATGGGTGAAGGAACAATACGTGATACATGATGGAAATTTCTGTCTGTTGAAGTCATGTATGGGAGCTATCATTACAAGATTTGCGGAGAGTAAAATGCATGTTTAATGTAAAATGCTAATGTGTAGGTGTCAAGTGTAGACAGCCACAAGATCTTTAAATTGGTCTGGATTGTCAGTGGTGACCCAGTTTGTTTTGCTGTAATGGTTGATCTTTGTCATGTGCACTGATCTCATTAGACCCTTCTAGTATGACGTACACTCTTAAAAATAAAAGCTTCCAAAAGTTGGGTTTTGCAGTAATTCCACAGAAGAGCCATTGTGGTTCCCCAAAGAACCTTTCAGTAAACAGTTCTTAAAGGATCCATTTTTAGAACATTTTAATACTCTAAAGAACCTTTTTCCACTGTAAAGAACCTTTTGTGGAATGAAAAGGTTCCATGGATGGTAAAGGTTCTTTGTGGAACTATTGATGCCAATAAAGAACCTTTATTTTTAAGAGTGTTCCACAACAAGTTATTTATAGTGGAAAGAATCTTTTTCTTTCTTTCTTTCTTTCTTTCTTTTTCTTCACCTTAATGTTCTATTAAGAACAGTTCACTGAATGGTTCTTTGTGGAACACAAAATGGTTCTTCTATGACATCGCTGCGAAAACCACTTTTTGGAACCTTTATTTTGGTTCTTTATGGAATCATAGATGCCATTATTATTATATTTATTGTGCTCAGCCCACTTAATTAATACTATAATGTAATGCAACAATCCTATATTAATAAGATAATTGGAAATTAGTTACATTATATTAGTTTACTTCTCGTGAAGTTGCTCACTTTAATCATTTGAAGCCATAGTTCATTTAATAAATGACTCAGCATTAACATTATATACAAGCATGTTGGTAACACTTTATTTTAAGGACTAATTCTCACTATTAACTAGTTGCTTATTAGCATGCATATTACTAGCATATTGGCTGTTAATCTCTTTTTCTGCATGACCATATTTTAGATCCCTTATCCTACCCCATACCTAAACTTAACAACTTTACCAACAGTTATCGTTTATCGAGGCAAAATCGCAGTTAACAGTTAATATTGAGAATTGGTCTCCAAAATTAAGTGTGACCGGTGTGTTCTTCATATGATGATGACTGGGCCTTTTATCTATATCTAGGTCAGTCTGCTTGGGAAACAACTACTGTGATGAGCAGTCAAAAAATATAAAATATGTCCATGATTCTTTGTTCAAAAATGTGTGGTGTGGATTCTCAGCCAAGCTTGACACCAGTTGTGTTCACCTAAAATATTTGTAAGTCCTATTCATCAGCAGCAGGCATGTTTAATAAGAAAAAATACAAGAAATAAAAGTAAATTAGTGCCTTGAGAGCGAATTGGATGAAACTGCAGAAAACTGTAAAAGAATCAGCCAACCAGGAGACTATAGTCACGACTAATATTCCCCAGTTCTCTAAAAACTCATTTGCATTCAGATTCAAACAAGAGGGCGTCAAAATTAAACTTGAAACACTGGTCTGAATATATATAATGGAGAATAAAGTTGACTAATTTTTGTTTAACAACAGCTTAAATTTCAATCTGTTCCTCACATTAAATTATCATATGGCTTCAGAGGACTTAAAATATAGTGCACAGGTTGCAGGGAAGTTGTTATTGTCCTTTCTGGAGCTGGACAGCCTGTGATGTTCAGTTGTACACGTACTTTTGGCCACAGTGTATCTGAACAGAAATTTCACAATGACAGAACTGGCTGTTCATTTTGTTCTGGTTTTAAATGAAACAAGCCAAAATGAGCAGAAGCCCTGAAAATGACACAGTTAATATGAGAAAATTGAAGGGTTTAAATGTTTGTACCTGCTTCATTCTGAAGGGCAGCGATTTTATCTGGGATCGAGAAAAGGAGAGAGGACGAGAGGAAAGGAGGGATTAGGTCACATGCTTCAATCTGCAATCAATCAAATGTACACACAATAACATTATTTATGACAGATGCTTGTCTCATAGCATCCAACCTGCATGGATTTCACAGTAATGATTTTAACAAGCCAATCGAACAGAGAACTTCAGATGCGGTGAATCAAAAGAACAACATTTTGGAGAAAGGATGGACTAGCAAGGAGTTTCGAACAGAAAAGACATATAAAAGGAGAATAGGAGAAACTGAGAGGACTGTTCACGACTCCATGCCGAGAAGTTGTTTAATTCCAAAACGGCCCCACCCTGATGGGTGAGTGTTCGAGCCGGGCGATAAGAGTGTAATTAGCGTGAGGGGCCGGGGAGGAGGAAACAGACGTGTTCGCTGAATGAAGCAGCTCGCTGTGCTGATAAGAGCGGCCTCATTCAGCGCGCCGTCCCAGCATTGCTGATGCTAATCCAGCCAGCCTCAGATAGCAGCAGCCTTTCACACCACGCAGAACAAAGCAGCGATGGGGGGACAGACCAGAGAGCGGATCAAATGACTGAGGCATGAAAGAGCAAAACAACAGGGCTGAAGGAAGGAGGGCAGAATATGAGGAGAGAAACTTGACTCAAGCAATGACAATGGGGAAGAAGGACAGAGGTGCAGGAAAGGAGAATATGCTGGAAGATCTGAGAGATGTGTAAATAGATGGTTTTAGGGATGATAAGTCAGTGAGCATCAGTAATGGTCTAATCTGAGATAATTATGATTTCAATTTCAGTATCAGATATTTGGCCATTTTAGAGATTAGTGGCGTCAGAAGATAGCTGTGGCCAGTTTGGCAACAGAAGCATCATCCCAACAGCCCACAGACAATGGATATTGCACATTTTCCATTTTGTATGGAAGTTTATATTGAATTAAATTGATATATTGTTTAAAATAAATGTTCATTTGATTCAGAAATTTAGTTTGGAGTTATTAAAATTACACTATTGTTCAAAAGTTGGGGTGGTAAGATTTTTTAATGTTTTTGAATGAAAGAAGTCACTTATGCTATAAATGGCTGTATTTATTTGATCAGAAATGCAGTAAAAAAAAGAAATATTGTGAAATATTATTACAATTTAAAATCGCCCCTTTCAGTTTTAATGCATTTAAAATGTAGTTTATTCCTGTGATAGCAAAGCTGAAATTTCAGCAGCCGTTACTCCAGTCTTCAGTG
>NW_015640445.1:1823211-1828964 GCF_001515625.1 Sinocyclocheilus rhinocerous | reverse complement strand
ACTTTCCGTACCCACTGTATATATATATATATATATACTGTATGTATATTTTGATATGCTCCTCAATGAGATGCATGACCTGACTTTTTTACTAATTGATTTTGTTGAAACATTCAATACACTTA
The DNA here is from genome assembly GCF_001515625.1 of Sinocyclocheilus rhinocerous. Classification (NCBI taxonomy): domain Eukaryota; kingdom Metazoa; phylum Chordata; class Actinopteri; order Cypriniformes; family Cyprinidae; genus Sinocyclocheilus; species Sinocyclocheilus rhinocerous. Next base: position 1,828,839 of record NW_015640445.1, on the reverse strand, counting down.
AAGGGATAGTTCACCCAAAAATGAAAAATCTGTCATTAATTACTCACCCTCATGTCCTTCCAAACCCGTAAGACCTTAGTTCATCTTCGGAACACAAATTAAGATTCTTCAGTGTCACATGATCCTTCAGAAATCATTCTAATATACTGATTTGGTGATCAAGAAACATTTCTTATCATTTTGATGAACAGAAAGTTCAAAAGAACAGGATTTTGAAAAGACGTGAGATTTAAAATTCCATTTAAATCTAGAAAAAAAATGTATATAAGTTTTAAAAATGTTCTGCTATTATTTAAAGGGATAGTTCACCCAAAAATGAAAAATCTGTCATTAATTACTCACCCTCATGTCGTTCCAAACCCGTAAGACCTTAGTTCATCTTCGGAACACAAATTAAGATATTTTTGATGAAAACTGAGAGCTTTCTGACCCTCCATAGACAGCAACACAACTGACACATTCAATGTCCAGAAAGGTAGTAAGGACATCGTTAAAATAGTCCATGTGACATCAGTGGTGCAAGCGTAATTTTATAAAGCTACGAGAATACTTTTTGTGCACAAAGAAAACAAAAATAACGACTTAATTCAACAATTTCTTGTCTTTCAATTGAAAAAAAAAAACAATTTCAATGCGTCGTGGTACTGTCGTGAATGGCGGCAGAGACTGACACGGAAGATAAGAAATGAAGTAATTATTTTTGTTTTCTTTGCACAAAAAGTATTCTCATAGCTTCATAAAATTACGGTTGAACCACTGATGTCACATGGACTATTTTAACGATGCCCTTACTACCTTTCTGGGCCTTGAAAGTGTCAGTTGTGTTGCTGTCTATGCAGGGTCAGAAAGCTCTCGATTTCATTAAAAATATCTTAATTTGTGTTCCGAAGATGAACGAAGGTCTTAGGAGTTTGGAACGACATGAAAGTGAGTAATCAATGACAGATTTTTCATTTTTGGGTGAGCTATCCCTTTAATTCTGTTTCAAAGTCAAATATGCATTAAAAAGTCAAGAGGGAAAAGGAAAATTATGAGGTCCAGCAATAAGTTCTTTGAACTTTGAGATTTGTTCACTAGCCGCACATGGCACAGCTGATTGGTTCTCTCCTGTATCAGTAGCCAATGAGCTCGCTGCTCAGCATTCAAATATATGACTAGGGCTTACCGTAGCAGTTGCAGCTTGCTTCAGAACTGCGAAATCAACATCTAAGGCCATGTCCACACGTACATGGGTATTTTTATAAACTGATTTTTTCCTTCTTCCATTTGAAAAAAAATCTCAGTCCACATGAAAACGCAAACGCATGCTACGAAGCACTGTCAAGAGCATGCCAAACCAACAGGTGGCGATATAATCTCAACCGTAAAGCCATGTTGGCCAATCAGAAGCCTGAAAAAGTCTCCAGTAGGACGGCGATAACAGTTTTTGAAAATCTTCACCCTAGCAGGCGTTTTCAAAAATGTTCGGTTTCAGTGACCTGGTGCTGCATTTGCGTGTGGATGAATGGCCAAACCGCGTAGAAAAAGCTGTGGTTTTAAAAATAACCGCGTTCGTGTGGACAGGGCCTAAGATAAGTGAATGCTCTTCTAATCCATATCGCTGTGTGTAATGCGTGGTCTGCCTAATTGAATTAAAAAATGAGCAACTATAATCAAGTTTATCTAAGTGTCATGTTAGCAGTTTGCATTGTATGCAGGAGCAAATATTAAGCATATTAGCAGCAGCATTTAGCATCTGTGTTATACACTCTGGAGCAAAACGCAGTTTAGAGCATATTAGGGATGGGAAGATTCCCAGATTTGCTCGGTGCATCGGCATATAAAGTTAGCGATGCATCAGTTTAAAAAGTGTGCATCGGCTACAAGTTGGCATTTATATTGAGATGCATCGTTCTAACATATTTGCATCAGTAAAAACCTATTTATTTATATATAATTACTAGTGGATGCGCTATACTTTTATGGTTTCGAAAGTGACCAGTAATCTGTGACCATATTTTATATGTAGATTGATTTCTCCTCTCTAAACTGTTCTCAAGTGCGTTCTCTCATCACCACTGCTGCTGCGTGATTGTGACGCATCACAACACTACGGAGACCCGAGGAAAAACTGGGATTAAAGTCCAAAACCTGACCTGAAATAACCTAACAAATCAATCGGGGCTAAAGCGGTTCCATAAACGACAAATTATGTTCACACAATCTCTCTAATTGTGCACGTTTATTCTTAAGCAGCCCTTAATGTCGATCATGGATCAAATCGATCCACCATCGCAAACAGCGAATATGTGCCGTTTAATGCATTTGAGACGTGTTTTCCTCAGTGCATAACTGACATGTTACAGGTATATTCTTCATCTGTAAATGTCATAAAGTCACGCAAACATATCCATTTTGCTGTCAGGAGTGGGCGAGGCTGACACGAGTGAACAAGCGCTGCTACGCGCGTGCGCACTAAATAGACTGAGCGCAATCAAATAGGAGCGCAATAATTCTAGTAAAATATACATTTTGCTAAAATATTTGTTGTTGGACATTAAATGTGTCTTTTGTAGAATGTTCTACAAACTATGAAAGGTACAGCTGTCATAAAACCAGAGAGAAAGGCTGCATGATGAGTCAAACTAACTGAAATAAGCCTGGCTTATTTGGTAAACTTGTTTTATGAAACGGGCCTCGAGGCATTAAAAGTGATCATATTTTCTCCATTGCATTGTATTGCATCGAATCGCTTTGTGTTGAATCGAATCGAATCGAAATCGGATCGCACTGCATCGTAACGGGGTGAATCGTATCGCATTGCATCAGTAGCTGCTTCATATGTATTTTTAATGTATCGTATCGTTGGCTATGCATCGAGATGCGTATCGTATCGGCCTGAGTCATGAGATGCACATCCCTAGAGCATATGTAATCGCTCTGAGGACACGGCGATTGTAACGGACATGAAACAAGTTAAATGAAATAAGCATTCTGGTGGATGCATTTCAACGGGGGTTCGCCATATACATCGGCGATTATCCCAGTGTTTCACGTTCGTTATTTCTAAGGTCGATGTTTTCATTGTGATGAGTGCGTGATTGATTTCAGCTGTGCCGCTTGGACTGATGAAGTGGAGAAAGTACAGCAGTTATCAAATGACTAAATTATTATATTTGCTCAGGTGGGTGCTGGGGTCTTATCTATCGGATTGCAACGTATATCACTTTGTTAATTAAACATTACACATAGTGCAGGCACACATAGATAGTAATACATGCGGTTCACATGGCTCTTCGGAGTACAAATGTCTTGGCGATAGATCTGCTTGTTGGGGGGTGTTTTGTTCTTGTTTTGGCTTGTATTGTCCCTTCTATGTCTCCTGCTTTGTGGGGGGTTATTTCATGTATGTTATATTTGCAGCAGCAATATTTCTTACATGCTCACAGCAGCATGTTGTGGACGTATTGGCAGTAGCAAGTCTCGGTACTCAGTAGCAGATCTATTCCGCCAAGATCAAATACATTAACATTGTCATGTACATTACCATGCCAATCCCTCCGAGAGTTGTCATGACAGAAATAAGTTTAACATGCCACTAGCATCATAAGTGTATATGTGTGTGTGTGTTTGCAGGCAATAAAAGGCTCGACTGCATCTTTTATGCACAGATATAAACACAGACATACACACTGCTAAAGTTACCATAGAGGGGGATGTAGGAGAGGGAAGACCCTCACTGGAGTCCTCTCTGATTACATCCTGATGGAGGGAGGCAGTATGGATGAAAGAGGAAGAACCAGAGTTACAGAACAAACACCTTTAGATTGGACAGGGGAGAGGACTAACATAGAGATTGACATGAATTATGGGGGGTTTCCTGTAACTTCTATGAATTCTAGAAACTCCATCAGGTCTTTAAACGGAAATGTTATTGAAAACAAGTGTTTCCATGCTCTTTTAGAAGTTAAAAGTTCAGTCTACAAAGTAGACAGACTCTAACCAGGCAGAAATCATATATTGTCATAACCATAAGATATTAAAATATGAGACTGTATAGTGGCAGAGAGATTATTACTCATTTGCCATGCAAAAATGTTATCCAATCATAAAGGTTTACATGTACATACACAGAATTAAACAGCTACCATACCTTTAAGACTGAAACTAAGTGAGGAGGAAATGAAAAAAGGTTGAAAACTAAAAGCGTTTATATACATTTTCATTTTAAGAAACTTCAATGAAAATGCTACAGAACTACAAAACTGCTCTGTGAGTTTAGCGTGCAACGTTATAGCATACAAGCCACAGGCTGTTTGTCACAAGGAGCTTAAAACAAAGCATGAAAAAAGAGAGATACATTTAGCATCATGAGACAAAGACATTATTGTGGCCATATAGACTAGGCACTAAAATGCATGTCTGGCTGCAGTGACTTTGAGGCGTTTAGTTATGTACTTACTAGTCCCAGACTGTGGTCCTTATGGAGTTTAGTAGCAGGGCGTGAGGGGGCGTGATGGGGGCTGCCAGGGTAATGTCGGGGCAGGTGATAAACATGATGAGGGAAGTAAGGCTATAGAGGTGGAGAGAACAGACAAATACTCAGGAATCTGATGAAAGAGGGTCAGGTGAGGGTCAGCACCACATCAGGCATTCAATGAGTGGGCAAACACACATTACAGCCTAAAAACAGATTTATTAGGGCTGGGCTATATATGTATACATTGAATATTAATACTATTACTAGTGGCAGTGGTACAATTATTATTATTATTATTATTACCACGGCAGGACTTACGGGGCCGGGGGCCCCTGGGCTTGTGGTTATGTTTGGGCCCCATACCTATACAACAAATGCCCTCAACTAGAACATTATTATGGAGTTACACAAAATACACCAAAATGTAAATATGCTTTCAGGTTCATATACTGTATACAATTAAGGCAACATGTCTAGCCTAGTCAAAGTTTAGGTAATATTAGATAGTCACTATAATACAATAAACAGGATGTGATCTCTCGGTTGAGAGATCAAAACCCTGAAATAACACTGAGCAGAAAAAACCAAAGAGATGTATTATAAAAATGTATTGTCATATCTGTGTCCATTTATGTCAGATTCTTAAATTTAATAAATTCAATCTGAATTAAAAAACATGTTGGCTATTAACAATCAAATGAAATCACTATAAACAAAATCCATAGATGGATGTTGCGGCATATGCTAAGGAAAATTAATGATTATTAATGCTATTTGTTTGCTTTCTAATAAGCACAGGCTGCGACTGTGCCAGACATTACTTCATGCAGAGAACATAAGCTTTAATTTATTTATTAAAATGCAAGGTTACTTGAGTCAGAAACAATGAAAACAATAACTTTTTCGTGAGGTGTTTGTGAGGCGGCTTCATGTGCGCGCGCTTTGGATGTGACCGTGATCGCCCAGAAAACTAGTTTGGAGTGCACAAGTACCGAATGGTTTAAAAAGACTTAAAAAGACGTGCAAATTATAAACTTTTGTGATGATGCAACACTGACCCAATTAGGCAAGTGACAGTTCTGTCAGCTGAGCGAAAGTCTTGTATCGCGGTGTGCAGCAGCTCTCTTAGTGCAGACGAGATGCGCTGATGTGAGGCAATTTTGAGAGTG
>NW_015640445.1:1789241-1823090 GCF_001515625.1 Sinocyclocheilus rhinocerous | reverse complement strand
CAGTTGAAATGCGGCTAATAATTTCTGACTGGCACATAACTGAACAAATGTAAACGGGTTAAGGCGGGGCCCCTGGGCTGCAGCCCATTCAAGCCCAATGGTAAGTCCGGCCATGATTATTACTACTACTACTACTACTAATTTTAATTATTCTATTTTACTAAATATTCAGTCTAATAATCATAATCATAATCATCCTTTAGTTATCAGTAGTAAGTAGTAGTAGTAAAAGTACAATTATTATGATTATTATGAATAATATTACTACAACTACTTATTAATAATTTTATTATTGTTGTTGTTGTTGTTATTATTATTATTATTATTAAGTTGATTATTTTATAAAATAAATAATAATAATAATAATTATTATTATTATTAATCATACTACTACAACTACTTCTACTACTAACAACTAATAATTAAATTATTATTATTATTATTATTAAGCTATGATATGATAAAATATGCTAGAATATGTTTCTATATATAATATTTATACTAATATATAAATATTGATATTATTAATAGCAGTAGTAAGATTATAATTATTCATTTTATTTCTGCTACTGACTAATAATAATAATTTATGAATACTATATTAATATTATTAGCAACATAACATTTTATAAATTATTATTGTTATTATTATTAAAGCTGAATATGATCAAATATAATAATAATAATAATAATAATGTATTAATACTACATTAATATTATTAGTAACATGAGCCAGTTTTGTACCTGAACCTATTTTACTATATACTTATAAGTATGTTTCAGTAACTCCATAGACACCGGTGCACTTTGCTTAACACAGTAAGCAATGTCTCTGCCTGATGTCTCACCCGGTTGTAGAAGGGATGTTGGGGTCCCGTAAGCCCACTAAAGTAGCTGCTGTGGGGTTGAGCGGCCGGCAGCACTCCAGCAGGGGGGAAAGAGCCAGGGAAAGAGCCTGTGGGAGAGCAGGCCAAAGAGTGCTGCCCAAATGTGGAGTGCGGCCGTACCGAAGCATCTTGCAGGGGCAGTGTGGGATAGCTGACTCCTCCAAGGTGCATCTGCTCTCGTGCATCTCGTACATCTGAAGGGAGGAGGGAAAAACACAGAGAGAGAGAGAGAGAGACAGAGAGAGAGAGAGAGTAGGAGAAAGTTAGATCCGAATCTTGGCCAGCACTTTAAAAGCATTCAAATCCTCCCACTCACAGTCGACTTCAGCCAAATGAAGCATTTATAGTATGTTACATGTGAGGAAAGAAAGGCCTCTGTGGTTTGATTCCCTTAGAAAAACGCTGATTTTTCCCAGCAGAAGCAGCCAATCGCAAACGCACCTGGAATAAATAAACGTGGCTCCCAATGAAATCCGCATTCGCTTTAGCGTCAAAGTCTCAAGGGCTGAAACATACGTCAGAATTTGTTTGGTTGGAAATAATATTTCTGAGTCACCCAGGCAGACCAAATAAGACTGGCTGGGTGACTCAGAAGAGGAGCAGCTCATCGGGCTTCAGTGATGTTTCATTTCCTGAGGTGAACACAATGGAGACCTTACTCATCTCTCTCGGTTCACAAAGAAACCTTTATTACACAGTCCATTGTCACATTGCACCAAGCAACGTCTGCTGTCTCAAAGCACGGCGCAGCTGACCATTATCATGTGATGAGATAATATCATCTCTCATATTTGCAATGATTTAGAGAAATCCACAGCAATATATTTAGCACTGTGTGCATTTACTTATCTGTAATTAGGGACACAAATAGCTAAATCTAAGAAAAGCCAGGAGACATCCTCAAAATATAAAAATTAACCTTCTGTATATGAAATTAATTAATTTATACACACTATAAAAAGAATCAAGCTATACATTCCTGTAAATGTAACATTTTGTCAAATAGTGTTGACTGTCACCGGAAAAATTTCTAGTTAGTGTTTATGTAGCTGAGTTTTGGTAAGTTAGTAGGAATTCTAGCTTTATATTAAAACAATGTCCTTCATTTATAGCTAGACAAACATGTTTGTGTGGGTCTGTACCTGCGATGATCTCCCTTAGTTTGGGATCCAAGTTGACGGTACAAGGCAGGAACATCTCCACCTCACGAGCGGTGAGAACAGGGGTGTGCGATGAGAGAAACACCTCAAAACTACGAATATCACCATCGATCTCCAACAGAGGCTCCACATCTTTAGTAGTGGGGATGTTTTTAGAAATCCTGCAATGAGATAGTGACAATTAACACACAGAAACAGCAAACGTATAGACTGTCACCGGAAAAATTTCTAGTTAGTGTTTATGTAGCTGAGTTTTGGTAAGTTAGTAGGAATTCTAGCTTTATATTAAAACAATGTCCTTCATTTATAGCTAGACAAACATGTTTGTGTGGGTCTGTACCTGCGATGATCTCCCTTAGTTTGGGATCCAGGTTGACGGTACAAGGCAGGAACATCTCCACCTCACGAGCGGTGAGAACAGGGGTGTGCGATGAGAGAAACACCTCGAAACTACGAATATCACCATCGATCTCCAACAGAGGCTCCACATCTTTAGTAGTGGGGATGTTTTTAGAAATCCTGCAATGAGATGTTGACAATTAACACACAGAAACAGCAAACGTATACCAGTTTCAGAAAATCAACAGCTTTTGAGGCTATTTACAATATTTTAAATGTGGGGGAATAAAATGTAAATAATTGTACCATTAACTCTCTGGTGCTGTTCAGACATTTTTTATTTAATTAATTAATTTATTTTAAGTCATTGGAATGGTACAAAACTTGGTAAAGGTTTTGCCACTTTGTATGTGATCACCAAAAAATCACGAACATTCAGAAAAGTTAAATGGTCCTGAAAAAACAATCAGACTTGTATTGTTCGCGGTCAAAAATGACTATAATGGAAATTAATAGGAAGTGAAGTTCATCTAGTGGAAACGTTTGGTATTGAGCTCAAACAAAATCATACTGAAAGCTAATTTTTTGAGATATCAACTTCAAAATTGCAACACAACTTGTTTAGTTTTATTTATGGCTTTTATTAGCAATATATATAATTATAACTCCCTCATAAAGGCAAAAAGCACCTGACAATCAGTGCCAGGTTATAAACATTGGTGGTTCATAAAAGAAATTTCTGACATTGATGCCGACTAATCAATTGATAGACTGATTGATGGTCAGATTGCTTTAGTGTGTATTAAATTAGTATTTAGTATTAATTATCATCAATAACATGTAAATCTACTATAAACTGTGGTAAACTGGCTTACTAGTCACAAGCTCACACTCTTAGCCCAACTTTGTGAGCGTATGTGGTTACCGTAGTTATTTCTGCAGCAAGATGTCAGGCGATTTCAGATAAATGCCTTCCCATTGCATTTTATCTTATCGAGCGTGGGAATTCATATCAAATAAATCTGAAGATTTGTTTCTGCTGAATGCAGACATTTGCGGAACCCATATTTCTTCCTCTATCTTCTTATCTGCCCCCAGCCCACGCCTCTGTCTCTCTGCTATAAAGCCTGCTCAATCTCCTTATTGGTCGGCACAATAAGTCCTTTTTTCCATACTGATCGAGCCGGATTGCACCGTGAAAAGGGTGAGCTCAGTGCTTGGCCCCATCCCATATGACCGGTTTAAGTAATCCGATTTTAGCCGTTTAAACTGGGCAGCAGAGAGCTGACACAATGACACTCAGATGACCTGTTGCTAAACTGAGGCAGTGTAAACAAACACAGACATCTAATGTGAGACGATACACACCTGGAGGGAGCGTCTGAAATGCTGAGTTTATCAAATGATATGGCACAGCTATTTACACTGCATCCAAACCAGATACAACAAAGCAACTCTATATTTTGTTGGTTGTTTGATTTCTATCTCTGCATTTACAGCCCAAAACTGAGAGCTCACTGGACCAAAACTCCACTCCTCATGTATAATAAACATCAAACACGGATGATCCAGGTGAGATTGATTGTGGAAGTTGAGAAAAATTACATATCAGTGTTAATATTGTTAAATCCATTACTAACTAAGGATTATTTATACACTATTATAGTATTTATTAATATTTTGAATTAGCTTTTATTTTTATATAATTAGTTTTCATTTTACATAAGGTTTTGGTAACTTTGTGCAAACGAGCTTTTGTCTATTTAGTTTTTTTATTAAAAAAATTATGTATAATATCTTTTTTATTTATATAGCTTTAACTCATTTTTATTTTAGTTTTAGCTTTAGTAATTTTGGCATGTAAACTTAAACTTTCTTTATTTCAGTTAGTTGCCAATCTAATTTTCTTTACGTTTTTTATCTATTTATATTTTATTTTCATGTTATTTCAGTTATTGAAAACTATTTTTAATAGTTTGTTTTTTTAGTTAACAGTAACACTAGAAAACAGAAAACTAAATGAAATTTAAACTACTTTTTTAGTAGAAAATTAATTTTTTATGACTCCAAAATGAACTGAAATAAAATAAAAATGGCCACAGATTGTTTAACATTTCAATGAAGTACACAAAGATAGAAAGAAAGAAAAGAAAGAAGCTGACAAGAAAAACAAAAATTAACCAGGCCATTGCACACAGAGTCCGAAATTTTCGTTCGAAATTTTCGCACATTTAAAAATAAATACAAGCTCACATTGTGTCAATCACGTTTACACACTGCCTCCGAAACTTTCGTCGGTTATAAAAAAAATTTGGATCAGGTTCGATTTTCTGCGTTTTCGCATCCGTAGCAAGCATTTTGCTAGGAAAAGATAACGAATACGAAAAAAATGAAAAAACGCATACGAAAATTTCTGACTCAATGTGCAAGGACCTTGAGGGCCAGATTTACTATCAGCTTACGCCAGCGCAAACCCTCATTTGGCATAAAAAAAAACTACTGTCAGGATTTACTAAAGACATGCAGTGGAAAATTAATGCTGAAAAGGCGTCATCAGTTATTTTTGCGACTCACCTTACTGAATATTTGTAGGAGTTTCCCTTTTGATCGGTAAATATATGCGAGGAGAGTATTTAAATGAATCACGCAATGTGATTTACTAAGATTTGCTCCCGTCAATTCACTGGTATTTGCGGCATTATTTATCGCCCCAAAAAAGCACGTCTTAAAGCAGGCGGTAATTTGCGCTGCTCTTGGTAGATTGCGCTGGTCATTATGGAAATGGGATGTTGCATCGGTGTTATTTAATGTGCACCTTGTCAGGAAATCACCCGCAGAATTTTCCCCTCCCATTGGCACTTTTATGGAATTACACTCTAACGCTAATTTTAACGCTAAAAATTAACTAATACATTAAGACACATATATGACAAATCCATCAAATTTCACAAGAAAAATCATAGAAATAATGATGTCCTTGATACTTCTACATACATTATGAAAATGACACATGACAAGGCTCCGCCTACAAGTAGTGACATCATCTAATTTTGCCGATGGAGACAGTGATGTTATTTTGATTTTTTCTGGGGTTTACTTTATAATTATTTTTTAAATTTACCAGCAATTTCTGAGTGAAAAATTGTTTACAAAACAACAAGTAACAAACTGAATTAAATGTGGAATGTTTAAGTAGAAAGACTGAAATGGTATTTTCTTGTAAAACACTCCAATAATCTTTCAAAATAATTTTTTCAATATTATCAAGATTGCAGAATAAGATTTTGCTGTATTACACTGCATTTTTGCTGTCTGTTTGTTTCTGGTTAGGACACAGTGTTACGGTCATTATGACCTGGACGGCATGTTAAAATATCTTCCAAAAGGTTTAAGTTTAGCAGAGCGTTTAAGTTAATTGCCTTGGTCCCATCATCCTCGGATGGCTGTATAAATAGCGATGGTCATCAAATGACTCACAATTTCAGACGTGAAGTGTGTGTGTTGAAGGGTGAGCAAGTGGCTGGGTGTGAGAGCAGATGTTGAAGTCATTGGACAAAGGCCCACACTGTGCTACAGCAGGCCTGTGTGTCAGCGGTCAGAGTTGGATGCTGTGAACAGTCAGCTGACCTTCCGCATGATGGACATTAGGTAGAGGTCTCACACTTAGGGTGGAGCTCAAGGACGTGACCAACAGAAAGATGGCAAACACAAGCTTGCTTGTCTGCTCCACACACACACACACACATGCAAAAGTATCACTTTAAGACGGGCTGAACAAGAGAGACGTGTGCTGGTGAGAGAGGTTTGGTTCATTTCCCACGCACTGGATTAAGCAGAACTGGGCAGACTGTGTCTCTTCCGAAATCCAGCTGGGCTTGTTTATTTGTATGTGTGTGTGAGCATGCTCACAGACAAACAGGAGCCAGTGACAAGAGCCTCTCTAGAGAACCAGCTTCCTCTGTCACAAGACACACACACTTTCCATGGTCTGTGCTTTAAAGGAACCTGCTTTAGAGAAGGAAGAACATTTAAGAAGGATCCAAAAATATTAAAATATTCTTTGTAGCCAACTATGTGACTCTAATTCATAGATCATTAACTGAATATGTCTCAGTCTCACACCGCCAGACCTTTGACTTGCCTTTGCGTCTGGTCCATATTGCTAAGACAAGATGAGACTGCCTGAGTGACACGAAAAAGAATAAAAGCACAGAGAAATTTAGTTTAGAAATTTATTTGGAACAGATGTTTGAATTTTACAGACTTCAGTCAAAGAAGAATCATTTATATTTATTATTATTATTATTTTTTTTTTAATCTTTTTGTTTTTATTTAATTATTATAACATTATTATTAAATAATAATTATACATTTAATAAAAATAAAGCATTAAGTTTTGGAATTTATACAAAGGAATTATAACAATACTAATAATTATATATATATGTGTGTGTATATAATAAATATAAACAAATAATATATATATAAACAATAAAAAACAATATCATGACTATATAAAGCTTGCACCATTTGATATAACACTGACTGAAGACGTACAGAAATACAGCAGTTTTAGAATTTATACAAAGATTCTATTATCATTATTATTATTATTATTATTATTAAATTATATATATATATATATATATATAAATATAAATGAATGAACATTAAACAACAAAACAAAGATCATATCAATCATTTATATGTAACTTATTTATTGTTATTAAGATTAATAAGATTTAATTTATTAGAATTAATGTTAAATAATAATAATAATGTATATATACAAAAAAAAAATTCTGCTGATACATTAATGAAAGATTTGTGTATTTGATTGAAATAGTTTAAAGTTTAACAACTTGATTCAAATAACATTTTACATAATACTTCTAAATCTTTAAAAATAGCAGCACATGACAGCATTGTAACATATCAAGAGCGAAAATGTTAAGCTTACGTCTTTATGAAACTCAATTTTCAAAGCCGTAATGACTACACAAATTGCACCCCAGTTTTAGTTCATAATAGCAACTTTATATTGGACGTCCATAATGAAGGGTTTGTAATCATGTTAATCTAAATAGAGATGTTTGTCATTGACTTGTTTATGGAATTCAAAAACAAACACAAACATACATTCAATAGTGTGCAGGGAGCAGTCGATGAGAAAACTGCTGTATTTAATCTGGCGTGTAGTGCGACAGCGCAAACACCCCGACACAGGCCTCGTCCAAACACAACACCCAGACTAAAACATTTGAGGCGTCCATAAACACACCAGAATGACCATGTCATTCCAATGACTGGCCAAAACAAGACTAACCAGACAAGGAGGAAGAGACACATCTGCAGGCCTTCAGGGGAATTTTCACTCTTAGCCAGACCAGGCCATATCCCTACACAACACAAATCAATGTGCCGGGTCCCTACGTCTTCATTTCAGCCTTTTGTCTTAGTCAGACTGTTTTTTTCCCCTGGTCATGCTATGATGGGAAGAACAGAGGAGGATGAGATCAGGAAATGACACAAGCTGGACTCAATCTTTGATCACCCATATGAGCACCACAGCTTTATGTGTCAGAGTTTGTGTGCTAACGGCTAGAGCAAGTCATTTCATTTCAAAATACAATATCAACCAATTTTGTAAAAATAATTTAATACAATTGATCAAAAGTGACAGTAAAGACATTTATAATGTTATAAAAGATTTCTATTTCAAATAAATGCTTTTCTTATGAACATTCTATTCACACAACTGTTTCCAGCACTGATAGCAAGCGTTTAGTTTACACTCGAAGTAGATTGGTCCCTCTAAGCGAGATCCCAATTCGTCGGTCATCCGACGTGACGTCTCCGTTCCCTCCTTCAGGGAACGAGGGTTACATACGTAACCGAGACGTTTTTACTGCATTTTTATCAAATAAATATAAGACCTATATAAGACTTATAAAATAAAATAAAATAAAACATCCCTAACTTTTGAAGAGTAGTGTGTGAAAAAGAGATACTTCAGTGGATAAAAAAATCTCTGTCAGACTTTAGTCAGATGCATCAATTTCCAGAATTAGAATTGATCAAAAGTGACAGTAAAGACATTTATAATGTTATAAAAGATTTCTATTTCAAATAAATGCTTTTCTTATGAACATTCTATTCACACAACTGTTTCCAGCACTGATAGCAAGAAATGTTGACTTGAAAAAGACTGAAAAGACTGAAGAGTAATGGCTGCTGAACAATTCTATTATTTTATTAATATCAAAATAGAATATTAAATATTAAATATAGAAAAAAAAGTAAAAAACAGTTCTTTTAAATTGAAATATTTCATAATGTTAGTTCCCTTTCAGTCGGTCACTCTCGACGTCACGTCGGATCTGTACCACCGCTGAGCTGCCGGGTCACCGGCTCGGCTCCTCAGCGAAAACCTGAATATGCGTTGCATCTGCTGCCTACTTATACTCACGCTGTGATCAGCAGCAGCTGGATGCAATAATCGCATGCCAATGTGCATTGGCTCGTTTAGTTTACACTCGAAGTAGATTGGTCCCTCTAAGCGAGATCCCAATTCGTCGGTCATCCGACGTGACGTCTCCGTTCCCTCCTTCAGGGAACGAGGGTTACATACGTAACCGAGACGTTTTTACTGCATTTTTATCAAATAAATATAAGACCTATATAAGACTTATAAAATAAAATAAAATAAAACATCCCTAACTTTTGAAGAGTAGTGTGTGAAAAAGAGATACTTCAGTGGATAAAAAAATCTCTGTCAGACTTTAGTCAGATGCATCAATTTCCAGAATTAGCTTTTACAAACAATGTAAAAACATAAGAGTGAGAGATATATGGTTTTCTCAAGGTCTGTGTAAATACTTATTAAACAGTTATTAAAATAATAAAATAAAATACCCCAAACTTTTGAAGAGTAGTGTGTGAAAAAGAGATACTTCAGTGGATACAAAGTCTCAGTCAGACTTCAGTCAGATGCATCAATTTCCAGAATTAGCTTTTACAAACAATGTAAAAACATAAGAGTGAGAGATATATGGTTTTCTCACGGTCTGTGTAGATACTTATACAGTTATCCTTATTTAACATCATCTTTTATTGGTCATTTTGATGTGCAATTCAAACAGCAGTCATTCTGCGCATTCAGTCTAAATTGCCTAAAGTGTAGATGCGTGTTTTTAACCGAACAGCAAAGATATGGTTATGGATACGACATGAGCAGATACAGCTACATTTTAGGAGACACAGTAGGCAGCAGACAAGCTAATTCCCCCCCAAACCCACTATCGCTAGTATTTGCATTCAACTATTCATATATAGACACAAACATCATGCCACAGCCAAGAGAAGGCTAATCTTTTCCCAGCTGTACACATCTTCTGTTACTGCATGCTAAGAATACTATTTATAATCAATTGAAGCTGACGTAATTCTTCCACCAGAAAAAGACAGCTTTTGAAGCTGGTGGGAGAAGAAGTTGGCTTCGACATCAAGTGATTTGTTTAGCAATTACTTTTGACATTCTTGCCTTTGCTATGAGAGAAAATTGCTATCATTCATCTGTCATGGAAGCACTGGGAGTGAGGGAAATTAAGCTCCGCTGTTTAAGATACTTGCCGTTTTAAAGAGTGCACACAAAGATAAAAGCACCGAAGGCATCTCAAACAATACTGCTATTGATCGGGGCCGTGTTGTGTCGTTTGGGCTAGCGGTGTGGATGCCTTAAATGTTGGCCACTTGAGAGGTCTCTCATTGGGTTTATCCAAATGCTAATCGATCCCAAAGCTGGCTTAGCTCTTTTTTTCTTCCTCCTCTTCTTCAAAGACTCCCACACACAGCAGCTGACGGGAAAGAGTATAATTCTCCCACTATTTTCCCCTGAACGTGCCACTTGACTTTGCTTACAGCCACCCTTGTGTGGACAGTTTGAGGACGCTCAATTAGGCTCAAACACGCCGATGCCACCCTGCCCTCCATAAGACGCATAATGCCAACATACATATATTTTCTGAGCTCCATAAAGAGAATCAATGTGCCAACCGTGAAAAGAACAACAGTCGCCATCACCAGTCATGAAGTTTTGTATGATAGGTGGATGGTGAGGTGCTAGAAGAGGCAGGACTGACTTTGGTAGATGTTCACTCCAAGCGGTTTCATTCAGGTCCCAATTAGTTCAACATCTTTGTCACAAATCACAAATAAATGAAGACTGAGATGAACTAAGAAGTGCAAGAACCCAGAGAAACCTCCAAACTGGCAGCCAAACTTTGAGAAATGAGTAAACCCATCTATAAACAAAAGCTTCTTGCCCAGAAGCGTAAAAAAACTCTAATGAACTTTCATGGGATTTTTTTCCCCATTGATGAAAGCTGAGCGCTACCCCAGGGAAGCAGTGGAACACAATTATACTGGAAAACAATAGATATTTATAGATAAGTCTAATGATGTTGGTTACTGGCAGGTGAAGCTTTGAGAGGAACTTTGCCCAAAATAGATTGACTAGACAGAGTAACCTGACCAAAGTGATGCTATGTTTAAAAATAGAAACCAAAGAGACGTCTAACATCTAGAACAGGTCCTTATGATTAATCATAATCTGATCAAAGAGTAAAAACATCTTTCCAAATATATATATATACTTTTTGACTTTTCTTTTGACTTTTTTGTGTCCTCTGCACATGGTTCTTGGAAATGACTGCAGTAATTGGAGGGTCCACTAGGTGGACACACTCCAGCCTCTTCCCACAACGCTCAACAGCTGAGCCGCAAGAAGAGGACAATATAAAATATCAAGAAAATAACAGTGAAATTAACTGACAAAGGTGGAAATAACAATAATGTATCTGCCCTACAAAGGCAAAAGTCCTTAACTAGCTAAGAGTGTGGACCTGAGAAAAATGACTTTAAAGTTTTTTATTTGTCCAGCCAAATTAATTAGGACACTGGAAATCTGGAAATTACATGTTTTAGTAATGAAAATTATCTACATAAAAAAATCTTGAGCTTAAACTTGATTTTTACCCCTATTTTTAAGTTATTGTACTCTGCCTTTGTATTGTCTGAAAAAAAGTTTGAAGTCACGTCAAGGAAAAAGGCAGCAACTTCCACATTATCAATATTTGGTTGCTGATCACCATTTACAAAATGATTAGTGATCATGGGCTCTAGTGATTTAATAGGCTATAACTTATAGTAATGTGACTATATTAATTGTTTCTCTGACCGTAACAAACAGACAAAAAGTTAAACATGTGCGTAGACACCGTTTTGCAACCAATTTATTTGCAAAGTTCACTAGCATAAAAGGATGCAAGACAGAGCCTAATTGCTTTTACATTGAACTGAATGAAAACAGCCTAACCTAAAAGGACGACTTGTGGATTAATGTGAACGACAGGAAGTAGGAATAATGCTCAGAATGCTTGTGGATTAAACATCTCCGATGACGTTTATTGCCATGGATTTTATCGGGTTACAAGAAAAGGTAGAATATGGATTTGATTGCGAACTGTTACTACTGATTTTATGTGTGATAGGTACATGCTACGCAATCACGGCATTCGAGTCCACACACGTGCAACTAGAAGTGGGCAGCCCCAGACTGACAAGCTGGCACTGAGTGAATAGCCTGCATTATAAAAAGAAAAAAGAAAAACTTTAAAGATTATTTACGATTACATATTGAGGGTTTCAAAACAAAGTCAAAGAGCGGTAACTGGTGTTGTACGGTGTTCAACCTTGGTTTCTCATGGGCTTTTGGAAGTTACTGTTAAGACAACCCATTATTTTTCTTGAAAAAACAATGAAATTGACTCAAGATACTTATCCACATAATAAAGGAGGTCTTGAATGTCCCAAAAAAATCAATAACTCATTTTCGAAACGAAGTTACAGCCTTTTGCCTTTGCAAGGCAGGTATGTGTCATGAGGTCCGAAGTTACTTGAACTTGAGTTAACTAAAGTTGGAAAGAGTAAGTTACTCCAGGTTTTACTCAACCAGGACAGATTTAATTGCACTAACAAGCCGTGTTATCGGAGTTTCAGCTGCTTTAGAAAGTTCATAGCACAAAATGCAGCAAGGAACCATTTAGAGCATACTAATCTTGCTTAACATAAAAATCAGTCTCAACTGATTAAGATCATGCGGTCTTTAGTATTTGTAAGTAGGCCATCATCTTTCTGCAAAACCCTTTATAGTGGCTCTACCTTAGTTAGAGTTGCATCACACATGAATTTCAGTCTTAGCCTCAACAGTGACAGGTTATTGAGTACATCCTTTCGGTTTCACACTAACGGTTCTCTCCTTAGATTTGCTGACACAACACCTTAGGGTTCCGGGTGACAATTTCAGTTCCCTGAAAACTGAGTGATTAATGGATAAATAATTACCCTTGACACATGTGAGCCAGCATGATGGCCTTTCTTTTATTCAGAGTAACGGCCATGAAAGTGGACCTCATGGCACAAACCCACAATGCATCGCAGAAACGTTCCAAAGAGTGACTTTAAATCCCTCTATGCAGCCCACAACCTCTTCCCCAGTTTCAAACTCATCTCATCCATCTGGAGGTCACTTTGTGCACCCAATAAATGCACTCCCTATCTTAGATTGGGCTTCTCTCCTTTGGGGAATAGATGGGGCTTTCAACAGCCTAATCATTTATAGGGCCTCTGGGCAAATAATGGCTGCACTTTTTAAATTACTAAGTTTACCTCTTCCACCAAAGTATTCTTGAAGGATCAGGTTCACGGACAATAGCTTCCCTCCAAAGGCAGAGGAGAAAACACATCGAGATGCTAGAGACAAGACCAGGACGTGACAAAAATACAAATCCACAGAAAAGTGAGAAATCCCAACTCAAAGGCAAAGAAGTTCAAAAGAGCAGAATAAAGGAAGCCGTGTGCTTTTCAGAAGAATTATTTAAAGGCTTATTAGGCTTTTCGCATAAAGGAAATCACATAAATGTGTGTCAGAAGGCGCTTTTATCTCCTGATGTAATTGCGACTGAAATTACAATAATTGTACCAATTAAAGTAATCCTGAATGAACAGTATGTCATCTTTATGTTTCAGTACTTGGGAGAAGAGTCTGTCTAATTAGCTTCAATAGCCTTGCATGCATTCATTTCGAGTGTCATTAGTTAGAAAGTTTTGCTAAAAATCGCTTTAAATCCTGGATTTGAAGCCCAGCACTGAGAGCCGATTGTTCCCTCAATGAATAAGCTGAGCATTGTGACAGGAAGCATTGTGAGCGGGACGAGCCTTTCGAAAAAAGCGGAAGGGCTTCCGTGTTCTTTTTCTTTCACCGGTGAATGTCACACCGAGTTGGCATGCCAAGAAGACGCCGAGAGGTGCGGGAGGTGTGGACGAAAGGTGAAGAGGCGTGTCCTCCTTCCTGCGCTTTCACATTGAACCCCTCCAGCGATTGGTCGTTTTGGGAGCACGCCACGCCAATTCTCCTGGTGGGTTAATTAACAAAGGCCGCTCTCGGAGTAGGGGAGGCGGGAACATATGTTAGCGGGCCAGAGCCGGCTGATAAGGGGAGAGCGGGCTGGGCATGGTACCCGACCCACTCAGGTTCTGTCATACCATCCTGGCACAAGTGGGACACCAGATGTCAGAGCAGAACCGGCTCGGCAGGCCACACCTCGTAACAAGCACAAAACCAGAGCAAAGTGCCATAAATAAACTCCCGGTGGACCTGACTCTGCTCAAAAAGTCCACTACAGATCATGGCCATCAGCCACCACAACATCTCTCTCGCTCACTCGCTTTCCATTCGGACTTCCGCCTGTTTGCTTTTTATGGTAAAACGGCCCAAATGTGTCTCACTATAACTAAGACATTCTCGGTCTGAAATAATGGTCATAAAGACCAAAAACAACCGTGACTCATGGTCTTTCAGAAGGGAGACCATTAAGTCCAGACTGGTCTAAAAAAAACCTTTACACTGAAACAGAGAATGACTTGAGTCGAATTCGGGCGGAAAGGGAATTGGCTGAGCATTTTTCTTTCAATTTGTCTAGGTAAGTTGGGCTTTTTGGTGAGTGGACTAAGAGTAATTTGTAGTTTCATTCAAAATGCAGAGGTACAAACACTGGTGACCTGGTGGTTATAAGCCAGTGTACCTTAAGGACACAGAAATCCTTGTGTTTCGCCTGCTCGTCGAATTACTGTAGCCTGTCTAAATGTTAATCATAAAACAAGCTGATGTTATTAACAGATTATTCACATTCTGGTGCAGATTAAAGGCCGGATCACCGAGGAACTGGAGAGTTGTTTCCATATTACAGAGTTGTTACATACTACAGTTCAAAAGCACATTGTTTTTTTGAAATAGGTATCATCAAGAGTCATGAGTCATGACATTTTCATGATATTGGCATTGACTACTGAAAAGTTAGTATTATGACAACCATAGTCTCAAATAAATCGCATTACTAAGACTAAGATTACTAAAATTGCAATAGATTTATTACTATAACTAAGAGTTCCTCTCACAAAAATTCCCCCAAATATGACATTTTGTTTCACTGGAAGATGTAAAGGTACAGAGCAATGCTTTCATTTTCTCTCACCTGAAAAATGCAAATGCGTATATAATATTACACAATTTGACAGTTTTAATGTTTTCGCATTTGTTTTTTATAAAAAAAAATCATTGTCCAATATCTTAAGCACTTTGAGTTACTTTAAATCTATACAAGGTGCAATATATATAAATTGCACAAAACTACTACTAAATTGTTCATTTAACCTGTTAGTCTTAAAGAAGCCCTGCATATTTTTTTAGGTTTAGGGTCATGTCCACCAGGCACAGTTTTTTAGCGGGCGTTTACACAAGACATATTTGCATATTCATACATATGTCTCAGGACAAACTTTAGAAATTGTAAAAATTTTTATAAAAAAAAAAAAAAAAGGATTAAAATGCATTGATCATCATGTAAGATTCTGCATAAAGAGTGAGACGTGACAAAGCAATCAACAATTTAACAAAAAAAAAAAAGGACAAAATTATACTTTAAAGGGGTCATGAGTTGAGAAATTAAATTTCCCTTGATCTCTTGATATATAAGAGGTCATTGTACTATAAAAAAAATATCCTGTAAGTTTCATAACTCAAAACTTCCTTGTTAGTCCAAAAACAGCTCTTATTGAAACCAAGCTGCCAAAATTAGTCATTTCATACTGGATTATTTATGTTTTTAACCAAAATTACACATTTTTTCAGTATAAATCACAGCAGCATCCATCTATTATTTTAATATCCAAAACTGTTACCCAATCATAGCAGTTGGCATCCTTAAACAGGATCGAAAAAGCCTATTACTAATAAATCATGATGTTTTTAATGTAAAAATCTTAATAACATTATAAGTAGAAGGAAAATGCCGTTCATGACCCCTTTAATATTTTTAACAGTGCTTTAAAGGAAATCAAAAGAATTTTCAGATGCATCTTCTCTGAGAGGGTTTTCCTGTGCTAACAAACTTGTTAGTACACTAAACATTCTCAAAGAAGGAAGGAAAAATATAGATAACTAGTCAAACTCGATAATCAACTAGCTTACTAATCGTCTATTCTGACCAATTCTTAGATACAACGACACACAAATAGTTTTTGGTGTGTCTCGCATTGTGGTGTGGGTTTTAAGGGTTATGTTGTGCAAACTGTATGAACGAAATGTGTCACAAACAAACACACACACACACACCAGAAAACACACAAAGGCACTATGAGAGCTCAGCCTCATAATGACCTACCATGGAGCAATGTTACAAAGAGGGGATTTCGCCACTTCTCTCTTCTAGGAATGTGTGTGTGTGTTGAGAGAAAGGCAGAAGGATGTAGAAAACCAAGCTAAACCGGGCAACACACCCACACACACTCTCATACACACACAGTATGTCCATTTCCTGAGCAAATTATATCAGTCCATTGGTCTTCACACACTATCACAAGAGTGAGAACACAAGCCTAGGCCTTGTGACTCGATTGAAAACGACAGCTGACCTATGAAACTCACGTCTGCCACTACGGAGCTTCCTGATTGGCTCTCACATCAGTGTGGACCACATACTGACCCGTTCAGATCGCTCTGGTCAAGAGACTAACAGGCCTAAAACCCCTTCACAATGACCCAACATATACTGTAGCTTTATGGCTAATCATTGAGAAATGGCTGCTAAAATGGACTATGCCGGCCGCTGTGACTCACCCCCATTTCTATAAAAAGCGAGCAAATGCATGGCCACGTGACCTCGAGAGTGCAACAGAAGGAAGAAAAAAAGCACCAGTAGATTTGACAGTTTCTTATCTGAGCAACATCTGTGACAGATAACAGAACAACATGACAGGCCTCTATTTTAACATCCACAGCGAACGATTCACTGCCGCCCACCTGCACCGAAATGCAGCGCTGGTGTGGACACGAGGAAATGAAGGGTATTTCGGGGTATGAAAGAGGAGAAAAACGGGTGAGACGAAGCGCTAAAGGGCATCATGGGGGCTGGGAAAGAAAGAGCGATGGGTAGAGAGAGCAGATGCTGACACTGAGATGCTCTGACACTTCTACAGCCCCAGGAGTCACAGCATGTTAGTGCAGTGTGACAGAGCAACCTTTAAAGGCCAAACACTGAGCATCAGCAAACCTAACGGCCTCAACATCTCCCCTTACAGCAGCTACACACACACTCGTCAAACCCTCTAGAGAGGATGCAGCAGATGTAACTGTGATGGCGTGTTGCATGTTTGACGACAACAAGTAAATAAGACAATTATTAAAGAATGACAGTCTGTTAGTCAGGCAGCGACTGAGCAGCATTCTTTTTGTTTTGCTGTTCATATATGAAAATCCTGCTGTAAGCGGATGAAAGGAAAGATCAAAGCTTGAAATACTTCATGGTACATCGTACCCAATGAGACATCCTGATTTATAGGAATTGTGCTGCGGACCAAAAATGAAATAGAAGGAACCGAGATTTCCTGCTGCCACCTGCAGGTTGCAGGCATTATTACATTGAAAGCACAACAAACTAGAACAAAATAAATTTTCGTGCCATATGCATCAACAGAAAAAAAGTCACAAGGACTAAAATAATATTAACAATAATAATCATTTTGGAATTAAAGAACTAAACAAAATGAATCATGGAATTAACAAAGAAACAGAACTAAAATAAATAGAACTAAATAAATAACAATAAAATGAATAACAGTAAAATAATAAAAAAAATAATAGATAAATAACTAAATATTAAATAAATAAAAATAATAGAAATTAAGATCTAAATAAATACACTAAAAAAAGAAAATGAAAAAAAAAACGGATAAATAACAAAAACTAAATAAAGTAAAAGAAATAACTAAATACAGAAGTATATAAATAAATAAATAAACAATATTAATAAATAATAATACAATTACTAAAGGTAAAATAATAAATAAAATAAATAAATTAGAGAAATAACTAACTGAAATATTAGAAATTAAGATCTAAATAAATACACTAAACAAGAAAATTAACAAAAAACATAGGTAAATAACAAAAGACTAAATAAAGTAGTAATAGAAATAACTAAATACAGAAGTATATAAATAAATAATATTAATAAATAATAATAAAATTACTAAAGGTAAAATAAGAAATAATAAAATGAATAATAAATAAAATAAAATAAATAAATTAGAGAAATAACTAACTGAAATATTAGAAATTAAGATCTAAATACACTAAACAAGAAAATGAACAAAAAACATAGGTAAATAACAAAAGACTAAAGTAGTAATAGAAATAACTAAAGAATAGAATTAAGTAAATAAATTAATACATAAATACTAATAAAATTAATGACAATAAAATAAGAAATAATAAAATTAATAATAGATAAATAACTAAATAAAAATATAGATATAGATAAATAACAAAAAAAACTAAATAAAGAAATAAGAGAAATAACTCAATATTAATTAAGTAAATAAATAAATAAATACAAGTAATAAATAAATACATTTTCATTCAAATTCCCAGTTATAATATTTGTATGTTATGAAGTTTAACGTTTGATGTGAGGTACAGAGGACGTGTAAGCTGACCTCTCATAGATGGTCCTCAGTGTGACCTGGTCTGAGACTCCATCAGTTTCCTCCAGGAAGAGAATGATCCAGGATGTGCGGTACGGCCACTCCTCCGTCAGGTTGATCCAGGACGCTAGTCGGTCCCAGTTAAAAATGATCTGATTGGCTCTAAGTAGGCGACCTAACAAAAGACACTTCATTACTGTTATATATTTGTAAGCTCACTGCTCATGTCTTTAACACGCCACAATCAATAACGAATGTATGGAAGTATAATTGGGTCACACTGACCTGTGACTGACACGATGTTGAGCAGTCTCCTCATCGTCTGAGGGCTGATGTCACTGAACCAGTCTTCGGTGACCAGCAGCTTGGTCAGGTCAAAGGACATCTGGCGCGTGACGGAGCGCTGCATCTGTCTCCTGCGGTACGTGTCCTACACACCAATATACAGACAACTCAATGTCAGGAGGCCTGTAGCATCTGTGTGATAACTGTAGGCCTCTTCTGCATGTTTTGATTTAGTATACTGTCATGTACCTGTCAACTACAAGTACATTGTGTTTCCACAAGATCTAATCATTCTCTTCACAGTTCGGTCGCTCTCTTTCGCTAACAGACACACACATACATATACTCTTAAGATGCAACCTTCCAATCATTGTGCAGTATAAATCATAAACGCCAAACAGTGGCCGCAGAAAGTATTTTGACATTTAAGCTACATATACAAATTACATAACAAACACAGCTGTAGAGAAAAGTATGTGATTTATAGATGTTTTACATACTTTTTTTCAGCAACTGTGACAAAATGGAATCTGCAAACAAATGATAAACTTACGGCAAACATTTCCTGAAATTACTTTTAACCTACTGGTCCCAACATAATTTTTTAGTGGATATATGAAGCATTAAATTTGACCACAACAGCAATAATTTAACCAACGAAAATGAAAACGTACGCATTATTAAAACCATGAATATAAAATATATTATACAAAAATATAATAATAGAGCTAAAATACAATAAAAATAATATGTATGAAATAATGATAATGACTATAAGAATGCAAATGTATTAAAGTATTATATATTATAATAAATATAACAAAAATATTTTAGTTTAATAGAAATAAAATATAATAAAAATAATATGTATTAAGTAATGATCATTTGACCACAGCAATAAATATGCATTAACTATGAATACAAGTAAAATACAATAAAAACATAAAATATAATAACATTGATCAAATATTATATAATATTATTACTACTACTACTACTATTATTATATAAAATAAAAAATATATTGTATAAAATTTAATAATAAATAAATATACATTATGAATAATAATGATTATCATTATAAATAATAATTTAATTAATTTTCATCTTTCTTTGTGCTGTCAAATTGTCGAGCTACATATTTCTCACTTGAGAGTGCATGTTGGAAATGATGGAAATGTTGGATCAGCACTCATCAGAAAATGACAAAGTTAATAAAAACTGATGTTTGAGAATGAACCAGTGAAATGGCAGTTGCAGTGGATTGTGTCTGGAGCTGCTGATTCAATGTTGTGTCTGGGCAATTTGTTGTGCATGACTATTTGACTTGTCCTAAGAGGTCTGGCTGACTGATATGTCTGCTCTTCACTTAAAGCTTCAGCCGGTTCACTACAAGCACAATGCAGAGTTGAACACGAGCACCGGAGGGTCAGAGCTTTAAGCCCACTTTGAAGTTTTTAATGCTGAACTTGTGACTTGACTGCTACTTGGAACACATGGCCATCAATAAGGTGGCCCCTTTTTGATCCAGGATGATGGAGGGGAGACTTATGTAAAAATATGCATGATGAAATTAGTCTTAAATGTATCAAACCTAGGCTCCACTATATCGAAGATCCTCTTTGTGCATCAAGAAAGACCGGTTTGACCTCACAGCTTAATGGGACATAATCACATTAACCAAGAAAAGGACACAACACTTTCAGAGCCGCCCTACTATTTCTCTTCGTTAATGACTGGAGTCTTCCACGAGCAGCTCACGAAACCCGCTTAACAACTTTTCACAACAAAACGTGCAGATCAGGGGTACGGCGAACCGGATGCTCAGCCAAGAAACAGCAGAGGCAAAACAAGAGGAGCGTGCCCCTGAAATAAAGAAGGGCCAAATAAAGGAGGCAGATAAATCAGCCAAGCAAACAAACAGCCCTCGCAGGGCAAGCAGAGGAGCCACTTAGCCTCCTGCCTCTGTGCCACCGTGCCAGTGCTTTGTCACCGAGACCCACTGCTGCTGCACCCCGTCATTAGGCAATGGCATCTCAGCGGGAAGAGTAAACAGACATTAAATCAATTACAGACGCTCCTCGGCGGCATCCAGGGTCTCTGACAATACCCCCCCTCCAAAACACACACACACACACACACACGCGGTCCTGACTCCTAACTGTCCTTTATAACTGTGAATAAATGAATCATACAGGCGTAAAAGAGCTTGTTAGAGAGAATAAGCATGGTTAAAGCCATTATAAATGAGTTACTAATGAGGTAATAGCAGCCATATGGCCTTCGTTGAGCTGGCTATCTTAAATCGTGCTGATGGGAAGTGGTGGGAGTGTTGGAGGCTAAGTCTTACCCGGCGGTTCAGTGCTGTTTTGCTGCCCTGCCTGCCCTGTTCGCCGAGACTGTTCTGAGACAACTTCCTGTCCATGTCCTCTTGCCACGCTACAGATGGAGAGAGTCAGACGTTCAGAGGAAGTATCGGAGCGGAAAAGCTGTGCTGTTAGTCTATATTAAATGCACTACACCACAGATGATGCAGACGACAAATCGCAACAATTATCAGCCACATAAATCAAAGAAATCAGATTAATAGAACGCAAACATCTTGTTATACATAAAACGCATTACAGAAAAGTAAGATGTTCAGATGTTTTAAAATCTCTTCTTTTTTGTTCCACAAAAGAAAGAAAGTCATACAGGCTTCGAACAACATGAAGGTGAAGAAATGCTTACTGAATTTTCAGTTTTAAGGTTTTTGAGAGCCTTAGTACAAAAGAGAAAAGTACTTGACAAAAAAATCTGTAATTTTATAAATTAAATATTAAATTAAATTAAAATAAAATAAAGTAATATAAAATTATAAATGAAATTAAATGAAATAAAATTTTACTAAATTAAAATAAGAATAACATTAAAAATAAAAACAAAATTAAATCTAATATAAAAATAAAATAAAAATAAAATTATAAAATATAATAAATCAACACACCATAAATAGCTAGCAATACAAAAAAAGAATTTAGAGGATAGAACCCAAAAATATGACATTTTCTCACCCTCAAGTCATTTGAAACCTGTACAACTTACTTTCTTCTGCCGGTGTCAAGTCAGTGGGGACTTTCACTGTATGGACAAAAACAGTTATAAACAATGACATGACGGTACATAACAGAATTTTAAACTTTGGGTGAAAACTCTCTTTAATCTTTACGCCGAGTCCCAATTTTCATTCCAGCTGTCCTGTCCTATGAAGTACTTCCCCCTCACTACAGCAGTATGTGCATGTACTTTTTACATATTTTGTAAAAATATGCATATTGGAATTCTGAATTCTGCCTATACCGACCATCAGAGTTCAGCTGATCCGCATTGGCTGGTGTGGAAATGCAGAGTCTCTTGGCAGTGCTGAGGCCACGGCTGTTGAGGAACACGGGCAGGTGGATGATGTTTCGCATGTAGTCGTGGCCGTTGATGTTGGAGTCACGTAGCACACTGTTGAGGTTCTGGTTTATGGCCTTGATGATGATATGAGGGTCACTGGCAAAGATTGAGATGAAGGGGCCTTTAGAGAAGAGCACCCGAACCTGCAAACAGAAGAGACAAGAATGTTTCCTCTTTATTAATTCGGGAAAATCTGGTCTAAGTTGGAGCCTAGTGGTTAGATCATCGGTTACTATTAGTTCATTTACATTTAGTCATTTAGCATTTAGTTAATGCATTAGATATCATAAAAACATAATACAGTATTTATGATAGGCTTTTTGGTTACGATATGCTAAATCAATGTGCTATACTAAACAAGTGGCCTAATTTCACTCTCAGAATGAATTAAGTTACTTAGTAATAATTCTATTAGACTATTTATGTTACACAGGCCTATAGCTCAAATTATATGTCGTGGATCATGTGTATGATTACACACAAGCCACTCTGTATACATTTACACACACCAAGACATGTACTCATTTAAACGTGACAGGACTTTCCAGACTAATGAAGAACACCGTAATATGTAGAAGTGTCACAGGATACTGATTTGTAGACCATAGCAATCACTGTGAGATATCTGCTGACGTTGCGTTTCTCCACGCCAACTAAATTGTGGCACAAAAAATGCCATCTGCATTCATATCCGTCATTTTGCTTATAGAACATCAGCTTTAGCAACTGGAACAATATTAAACTTGAAGGAAAAATCCAATTTGCTAATTCCTATCAAAATCCGAGACAAAAAGACCAGAATTTATAAGAGATGTGGCTAATTGTGCCACAAAGGAATCTTTGAGGGTTTTTGCAGGCTCTCTGGTAAATGGCAGATTTCATTAGCAGTGAACAGGCTGCCAACAAAAGAGGATTATATCCAAATAATGACATTTAGCTGAAGGAAATTCCATTAGTCCAGCTGGGAGAGAGGAATCTGAACTTCTGGAGCTAAACAAGCCTGAACTCTAAACAGTGCTGCACATCCATGAGATGTTTGAGAGGTGAATGGGCTTGTTCTTCCCACAGAGTGGACATGAGGCACCTTGTTTGGCCATTTAGTCAAGAGCAGGAAGCGTGTGTGCTCAGACAGAAGGAGTCTGTTATGTTTACAGCGGAGATGGATGGCATGTGCCATCAAAAGCTTCTTGGCATTGGTTGAATACATCGGAAAATGCGATCCTGGCAGTAAAAAAGATTTGTATACTATTATTTGGTTATATGGGAGATGTTTGATGCAGGGCTGTGCATGGCAGCGTAAACACACACGCACCGTATCAAGCATCTGTAGCACTTTGTCTTGTTCACAGGAATCCAGGCCATCGATGATGACAGCCAGTCGGGTCTGATTCTGAGTGAAGCCATCAATGGTTTTAGCCATTTTAGCCATGAGCTCCACTTCACACTTCAAAACCTGAGAGAAAAAGGAAATATATCAGCTATACAAAGCAACATGCTGTAAAAAACAGAAGCTTTAGATGTTTTTAATTTTCACAAAATAAAGCAAAAATCTGAAGGATGTCGTCTCGGAAGAGACCTGAAACAAAATCTGAATGATCTGGTTCAAGATCTGGGCTCTGTGGCAATCCAAAGACTGCAAATTGTGTTTAAATATGATAAATCCATTTCCATTTCCATTTCCATTCCATTCAAAAAATAAAAAATAAAAAAAATAAATAAAAAAAATAAAATAAAATAAAACAAAATAAAACCACTACGATTTTACTGTGGACTTTAGAGCTGCACGATTCTGGATAAATTGCGAATCACAATTAGTTTCTTTCAAATAGAGATCACAATTCTCCCACGATTCTGAACTAAGCAAAATAACATGTAATTTACTAAAGTCTGTGACAAAATATTAATTGCCTCCACCTATTCAAAAATGTTTAATTAATTTGAGTGAATTATTATTTTTTTTTAATTTAATGAATAATTCAATGACTCACTCATAAATTCTTCACTTGTTCCATTACTGAATGAATCAGCAGCTTTGAACTAATCTCTTGAATGAATGATTCAATGACCAGTGTTGGGCAGTAACGCATTGCTTAGTAACGCGTTACTGTAATTTGATTACTTTTTTAGTAACGGAGTAATTTAACGTGTTATCATTTTCAAAATAGTAATTAGAGTATAGTTACAAGCCGAGGTCTCTATACGTTACTGCCGCGTTACAATGCTGACAGAATGCAGTGTTTTATAATCTAGAGATTGTAAAAAGATGTAGCACACGCACTGTGGAAGTCAAGTGCCAGTGGATTAGAGACCTGCTCCCGCGAGACCCGACGCAACAGCAGCGAGAAAGAAGATGTGCGAGTGCGGGTGCGGGCGCCATACCAATCCATTCACGCAGCAGCCGCTTGCTTTAGTTAAAAATAACAGTGTTCTGTGAATGTTGATGCTTTAATAACAAATATTTATCGAGAGCGTGTATGCTGGGATTTCATACATTTAATAGAGAAAAAAGTAACGTAACTAGTAATGTAACTAATTACTAATTACTTTTGAAATAAAGTAATCAGAACAGTAACGCGATTACTTTTAAAAGGAGTAATCAGTAATCAGTAACTTGATTACATTTTCAGAGTAACTTGCCCAACACTGTCAATGACAAATGCATTTTTAACAGTCACTTGTCACCACCTACAATGTAATCAACACTGTAAAAAACTAAAGTTAAAGCGCCAATTTGAAGCAAAAACTACTTTCAAAAGATGATTTACTCCATTTTGTTCACAGTGTTTATATCCGAACTATAAACTTTTTATATTTTATTTGATTATATGAATGATAATAAGACAGAAATAATACTGTGTGGTTGAAAAAAGTTGTTTGTGAAGCGGTTTCATACCTAAACATGATAACTGCTCTCCCTGTGTCAGCGGCAGCACGAACACAGATTTGAATGTTCTGGTAAGACTTTTTCAAAGACTCAATAGACACAGAGGAATCGTTGTCATTTAGAAATAAGATCCCGATCTTTTAACGATTAATCGTGCAGCTCTAGAGGACATTACCATGCAAATCCATCTCTTCAAGACTTGCCTAGTTAGGCCACAGAGTTAGTCACTTTGCATAAGAAAATACCTGCTAAATGAAAATAAATGTAATAGTGATGACTATAACTAAGCACATTACATATTATATTAGTATCACTGGCTCACCTTCATGAATCCCTCACTCTTGAGCTTGTGCATGCTGTTGGCAGCGTTAAGGAGCCTCCTCCTCTGAGAGTGCAGCACAGAGTCCGCCACCTGCCACCAGGTCCGACAGTTCAGCAGCACGGCCAGACCCACCACACTGGCCATGGCGATCAGAACCGCGTTCACCGTCAGGTTCTCTGCGTTCACCTTGAAGATGGCCAGCAGGGCCATGCCTGTAATCAGACAGCCCGACGTCAACACAAAGAGCACGAAGGAGGGGACGCAACATGTCTTCTTCCACTTCTTTCCTGTAAAAAAAAAGGCAGGTTGAAGTTAAATACTAACAAAACAGTCTAAAATGTGACTGGATGAGCTGCATTTGAAGCAATGATAAAACACCTGATATATACAGTATATACACCTGTAATGACATTATTAATAAATAATACTATTATTAAATGTTATACAAATGCCATTTATTATTAATAGAATAATTATTGACCATTTTTTATGTTTAATATAGAGCTATGTAGAGTACAGTTTTTGACCAAATGGGATTTCACTATACTGTAGGTGAAACTATGATACAAGTTTCCAGTCAGATGTTTTATGTTCACAAACAAAACAAATAAGATAAATAAATATTTATGAAAAATACATTTATTTAAAAGGTTATTTTACCACAGTTAAGGGGGTTAACATAAAAAAAAACTAAAACACAGAAAAATAAAAATAAAATAACTAAAATAAATACGAACTAAAATAAACTAAGTTTAAAATCAAAGTACTAAAATAACTTACACTAAAATTGGGATATGAATAAACAGAAAATAGAAATATTCAAAACAAAAACTAATAAAAATTACACAAACGCATAAAATTATTAAAATGTATACTCAAATTAAAATATACAAAAATAATAAAAATATATTTTTTCAGCTGCAGGGACAGGATGACTGGTTGCAATCGAGGGAAAGATGAATGTGGCCAAGTACAGGGATATCCTGGACTAAAACCTTCTCCAGAGTGCTCAGGACCTCAGACTGGGCCGAAGGTTTACCTTCCAACAAGACAATGACCCTAAGCACACAGCTAAAATAACGAAGGAGTGGCTTCACAACAACTCTGTGACTGTTCTTGAATGGCCCAGCCAGAGCCCTGACTTAAACCCAGTTGAGCATCTCTGGAGAGACCTAAAAATGGCTGTCCACCAACGTTTACCGTCCAACCTGACAGAACTGGAGAGGATTTGCAAGGAGGAATGGCAGAGGATCCCCAAGTCCAGGTGTGAAAAACTTGTTGCATCTTTTCCAAAAAGACTCATGGCTGTATTAGATCAAAAGGGTGCTTCTACTAAATACTGAGCAAAGGGTCTGAATACTTAGGACTATGTGATATTTCAGTTTTTCTTTTTTAATAAATCTGCAAAAATGTCAACAATTCTGTGTTTTTCTGTCAATATGGGGTGCTGTGTGTACATTAATGAGGAAAAAAATTAACTTAAATGATTTTAGCAAATGGCTGCAATATAACAAAGAGTGAAAAATTTAAGGGGGTCTGAATACTTTCCGTACCCACTGTATATTTTTATCATTATAGGGTGGTTGTGTACACACACTGCCAACACACATTTCAGTTCAAACAACTTGTAAAAGTGCATGTAGCATCCTATGACCCCTTTAAGACAAACTCTGCTTTACATTATGCCTAACCTTTACCATGATAGAAATCGCTGTAACAGAGTCTTGTGTTTTTTATTGTTGTATAAAACAATTCAGAAAGGCAAGAATTAACTAATTAAAAGCACTGAGTATGTTTTTCAATACTTTTCTGTTATCAAGGTTCATACTGCATATTCGACAAACACACCTTGAGTTTCATCATTCTTGAAGACCCTAAAAAGTCTGGTGGCCAAGAAGCCGAACTCTCGCTCACAGGCATCGGACAGCGTAGCTATCATTTCAGCCATGGACGTCTCCCCTCCCACACTCGACAGACGGTTATAGTCCGTGAACAGAAACCTGGACAGATGGAGAACAAAAAAAGACTGACTGAAAATGAGCATCACACATGTGCGTGTTTCAACAGAATGTGCAGGTAATCTAATAATGTCATGAAGAGAATGTTCACAGCATACATTTATCTTGCCTCCAAAGCATTAGGCGAAGTAGATAACATCTTTATACAGTTTACATCTTTATCTTATTTTATTTCAACTTTGCATACGAATAAAAACCCATTAAACATCAGTGTAAAGTAGTTGGATGTGTTTGGTGAAGGGTGCAGTATTCTGAGGGCTCTACCTGACAGGCAGGGCTTTGGTGGTCTGCTCTGGAAGCTCGGGGGGATTGACGAACATGAGTTTGAGAAGAAGCTCCAAGTAGCCGATGTGGCGGGCCAGTCTGGTGCTGAGGACCCAGGCCCAACTCCAACTCTCCCCTCCTTTTCTCCCACCAAAGTACACCAACACTGCATACACCATTCAAAAACACAGGAGACTGAGATGGTGCACTTTTTGATATGAACTGAACCAGAAGTTTGTGAGAATGTACAACAAGATAAGCGTAGAACAGGCAATGCATGACATTCTGAAGTACAATGCTGCACTCTGGTGGACACATTTATATGTACGGTTCAGTGCCTCTTTGGTAACCAAAGATGAACTCACATTATTAAGGAGCAAGTGGGACAAAATGTAATATGAATCATCAATAAAAAGCCTGCACTGGTTGAATACTAATCTGAATATTAAACTTTTTAGTGTCCATAATTACAATAGTAATGAGATGAATAATGATAATCAAGGGTATAAGGCATATATAAATACAAAATCACCATAAATGTAACTAAATAATAAATATTATTTTGATAATTAGTGTTCAAATCCCTGACTTAAATTTTTTATTTCTCTACCTCAGCACAATCTTTGCTGCACTACAATTATTTTATAGGCACTGACTAGACACTTATATAACATATTTCATGCATTTATGATTTGACATTTTTTGTAATAATAATAACAATAATAATTACTACTATTATTATTATTATTATTTCAATATATCATTATTTATTATACATTTTATTACAATTTCATTATTTGCCGTTTTTGTAAGAATAACGGTTATTAATACTATTATTATTATTATTTCAATAATATCATTATTTATTATTACAATTATTAACAATTTCATTATTTGCATTTTTGTAAGAACAACAATTATTTATATTTATATATATATATATATATTATTATTATTATTATTAAAAAAATAAAATTATTAATAGTAATATATATCACATTCAAAAATATGAAAAAACATCATATCTACAGCAATGAATAGTATAATTATTTATTAATATTGTTATTATTGTTTGCATACAGTATTCTTTGCAGGTATTGCTTACTGTAATTCCGATTTTTTTTTTACTTTGTATTTATCATTTTTATTATTTTTTATCGTATTTATCGTTGTGATTTATTACTGACTTGTAGTTTACATGTTTTTGATTTACTGTATTATTGCGGTTTACTATAAAGTCTAAAGTTGCCATTGTCCTTCTCTGTTATATGTTGCGCTATGGTTCCAAGGGATCTATACTCCTTTTTTAACACTTGGCCTGTAATCAGAGGCATGACAGTAAATTTGACAATTTCTCACCAAAGAAGATGTACAATAGGGCGAGCAGGCTGAAAGCCACAGCGATGGCCAGTTTAGTGTCGACAGCAAAGCCGAGGACCAGAGCCACAGATCCACAGAGCAGCAGAGTCAAAACTACCACCAACCACGAGAACTGGAACAACGGCTCCACCTGCTGCCCGGCGAACGTCTTCATCTCATCTGAAACAGTGAAAACACCATCAGATCTCATTCAGATCCAATAAGGCCCTCCAGATTTTCAATAGTCATTTCTGGCTCATACCCTCCAGTTTCTTAAGCAGGAAGGACTTGCCGCTGCCCCACTGGGCGTAAAGCCCCACGCAGATGGGCGGCTGCATGGTGGGCTCACTCAGGATGTCTGCCAGAGCGCTGCTGTACAGGTCATAACCCAGCATGTCCCCGTCACACTCAGAGGGAGACAGGTGCTCTGGGGAGGAACACATCAGAAGTGTTGGAGACAGACATGTTACTGTGCAAAGAAGGTCTGTTTGAAGAAATACTCACTGGCTCCAAATATCTGGGTGAGGATGCTCTTCTGATGAGTGCAGTCAATGTTGTAGGGTGTCTCTCCTTCTTTGTTGGGCCGGTAGAGCAGACGACCATCTTTAGGGTTCCTCAAGAGCAGCTCAGCGAGTTTGCGGCTTCTCCCACGAATGGCAATATGCAGAGCTGTGTCACCTTTCTGAGAAGATAACATTATATTTTTAGAGAACATTCAAATGCAGAAGTTAGTGAGTAAATATATACACACACACTACCGTTCAAAAGTTTAGGTTCATTCATTCATTATATAACATTTATTATAAATTGTAATAACATTTCACAATATCACAGTTTTTAATGTATTTTTGACCAAATAATGCAGCTTTGGTTAACATTTGTTTAAGACACTTCTTTCAAAAACACAAAAAAATATATATATATATATCAGGTATTTGGCCTTCAATGGTGTCTGTATTAAGACAATAATAAAGACATGTCAATCAGAAAATGTTCAGAAATACTTCATGGTTTTACCTTGTCCACTGCTGACACTTTGGCACCTTTGTCCAAAAGAAGCTCAACTATTTCCATGTTTCTCATCTTGGTAGCTTTTATGAGGGGAGTCTCTCCATCCTGACACATTAACACACACAAAGCATATGTATGTAAACGTCTTTCACAACCGTAAACAAGTATTACAATCATAATGATGAGATTCATATAGGATTACAAGGCAAAATCCAATGAAAATCAGCTCTTTACCTTGGTGTAGGCCTCAGTGTCAGGGTTGCACTGCAGAATGTCTCGAACCATGGTTGCATTACTTTTCTCCACAGCCCAGTACAGGGCAGTCTTACCGTCCTATAATAAAGAATTAAATAACACAGGGTCACAGTGACATCTACTTCCTTAATCACATGGGGATTAATAACAGGATTCTAATATGAGGTGAAAAGGGCATCAAAACAAAGAGGCCGTTCTGTATAGATTAGCATTCGGGACAGTGTGCTGATGGATTTAGGAGACTGAAATGGAGAGCTGGCGGTGTGGTGGAGATGCAGTTACCTGGCCTTTGACATCAATATCAGCGTATTTATTAAGCAAAGCTCGGACGATCTCCACATGACCTCCTCTGACGGCTCCGATAAGCACAGTATCACCACTCTGAGACACAAAAACACAAACAAGATTAATGGGAATTTCAAGATTCCTTAAATACTAACAATCAAGGTTAAATAAGCTATGCATGAGAAGCCTTACCCGATCAGGGATGTTGACGTACGTGCCCGCGTCCAGCAGGTCTTGGACAATCTCAGTGTAGCCCTCTATAGCAGCGATCATCAGCGCAGTGTTTCCGTCTTTATCAGTCATATTCATGTTGGGGTTTCTCTTTAGCAGCTCCTTCACCACCTCAGTGAAACCACCTCGCACGGCCACTATGAGCGCGGTCATAGAGTTCTACAGGAGAGAGATCATAGTGGGGCCTTATTCTGTAACATACAGTCTTTTAAGTGTTCAATTTAGTGACTTTATTGCATCAGCAGCACATTTAGTGCATCTGAAAAATGGGAATTTGGACAAAGCCTTTCAGAACTCACAATCTAATAAACACAATAGTTTAAAAAAAAAAGTGTGTACCGCTCCCTCCTGGTCCACATTGGCGCCGTTCTCCAGCAGATGCATCACACAGTCATAATGGCCCTTCCTGGCTGCCCAGATCAGGGGTGTGGTGCCATACTGACAACGACAGACAAAAACTCCAGTGTAATTACTAATGTCTCCATTAATTAATTATGAATGTGGTGCTTATTCACATAGGATAGCACTTTATTTTACAGTCCTGCTTCGCATGTGCATACTATTGTACTTGTTTTAGTAATGACAAAAACTGGGTAATAACTAGGTACCAACCCTGAACCTACCCCTAACCCATATAGTTACCTTACATTATCTAGTACTTTCTTAGTTAGGTACACTGTAAGTACAGATAAGTGTGCATACTGTAAAATAAAGTGCAACCGTTCATAGAATCCCGATCTTTGATTGTTGATCTTGCTCATTGTTTGATCTTGCTTAGTAACCATAAACAGCCAGTGGATAAGCAAATGAACTACACTGCTTGGCATAATAACTGATAAAGGGATATTTCACCCCAAAATGAAAATTGTGTCATTAATTACTCACCCTCATGTCATTCCGAACCTGCAAGACCTTCGTTCAACTTCAGAACACAAATTAAGATTTTTTGATGAAATCCAAGAGCTTTCTGACCTTCCATAGATAGCAATGCAACTACCACGTTCAAGGCCCAGAAAGATAGTAAGGACATCATTAAAATAGTCCATGTGACATTTTTGGGTGAACTATCCCTTTAATTCAAATTATAGTAATCCATAAAAGCAATCTGCGGGTTTATGACATTATAAAAAAAAAAAACTAAACTAAACTAAATAATAAACCTCTATAGATCATGTATTACAGTGATTTTAGTAAGATTTGCTATTTTTTTCTACTTTCTTTTTGCAATTACTTATTATTTATACTACAGTTCAAAAGGCTGTGGTCAGTAAGATTTTGTTTTTTTGTTTTTGAAAGAAGTCTCATTCATTTGATTACAAATACATTTAAAAACATTAATACTGTGAAATATTTTTACAATTTAAAATAACATCTATTTTAATATGCAATGTAATTTGTTCTTGTGATGACAGCTAAAACCACCGATGACAGCATTATTACCCCAGTCTTCAGTGTCACATGATCCTTCAGAAATCATTCTAATATGCTGATTTGGTGCTCAAGAAACATTTCTTCTAATTATCAGTGTTGAAAACAGTTCAATGTACTCCTCACTGTTTTTGTGGAAACTTTTTTTGACAGGGGTTTTGATGAATAGAAAGTTCAGAAGAACAGCATTTATCTGAAATAGAAATCTTGGGAGGCACTTTTTAACATTTTAATGTGATATGTCCTTGCTGAAAAAAGAATAAAAAATCATACTGACCCCAAATTTTGAACGGTAGTTTATATTATATATTGGTCTCATGTGGAAACTGTTGACTCAAGCTTTTTAGTTCACCACCAGTGTTTACGATTCTAGTGAAAGCTCAGCGTTCTTTGAGATGGGACTGATAAGGTACCTTGTCAGAG
Organism: Sinocyclocheilus rhinocerous; assembly: GCF_001515625.1. NCBI lineage: Eukaryota > Metazoa > Chordata > Actinopteri > Cypriniformes > Cyprinidae > Sinocyclocheilus > Sinocyclocheilus rhinocerous. The sequence continues at coordinate 1,790,400 of NW_015640445.1, read as the reverse complement.
CAGTTGACTTTGGCTCCATGCTGAAGCAGCAGCTGAACGATCTCTGCATGGCCTCTTCCTGCCGCCCATATTATGGGGTAAACACTGTACTACTGGGACAGACACAAATCAATTACACACCGCACAAAACACTCAAACCTTGAGATGAGACAGGGCCATTTTCTCCTACACCTCAAACAGAGTTTCTAATGTACAATAAATGCTTGTACATAGAACAGGAAAAGGCTATGCAGACCTGTCCGGTGATGTTTGGGTTTGCCCCCTTCTCCAGCAGTAGACGTGCCACCTCCACACGACCCTTATAAGAGGCCCACATGAGCGCGCTCCAGCCCCCCTGCACACAAACATACCGAGGTCATTATATTCCCACGTGACGGTCCTTAGAGTAATCTCACGGTCACAGGACTGTGTGGATAAACACATTTTCCCTGAGTCAGGGAGTGACTCAAGCTATCGGCTGTCTCTCATCTTCCTTATTTGTTATTATAAGCTTTAGCTGCTACCCAGACGGCATTTATGGGCAACACAAACACGTTCAGACATTCCATTTTCAATGTTTAAATGCGCCCAAAAATCTAAATAGGCAGCTCACAGCTGTCAGAGTATACATGACCACAGCAAGACACCATATATCCAAGAACTAGACAGAACTGCTGATCTTAAAAACAGAGTATCACATATCACATGTTCCGGCAAGGTAGGAATTAAATGAACCCAAATAGGATGGTTGAGGATACATAATTTCAAGACTAGGGCTTTGAATTTAGCATTTAGTGTGAATAATTATTGCAGAAACAAATTTACAGAATACATAATAAATAAATTAATATAATAATACACAAATTCAATTTATATTTGTACTTTTTATATTGCACACACACACACACGCACACACACATACATACATACATACACACACACACACACACACATGCATATATACATATACACACACACATACATACTGTACATACACACACACACACACACATATATACATATACACATACACATATATACACACACACACATACATACTGTACATACACACACACACACACACATATATACATATACACATACACATATATACACACACACACATACATACTGTACATACACACACACACACACACATATACATATATATATATATATA
>NW_015640445.1:1786955-1789073 GCF_001515625.1 Sinocyclocheilus rhinocerous | reverse complement strand
GCACGCACACACACACACGCACACACACACACACACATACATACATACACACACACACATTACACACACATGCATATATACATATACACATATACACACACATACATACTGTACATACATACATACACGCATATATATATATATATATATACTATTGTGAAATTCAATTGATTCATCAAAATTTACCAAGAAAATACCATATACATATGTACAGACACACATATATACATATATAATTATTCATTTATGTCATGTATTTTATATTTTTGTATATCATCTAATTAAGTTGCCGATTGATTTACTTCACAAATAGTAACAAATAAAACACCTATTTGTTTTTATGTTTAATTGATTAATTATTTTTTACATTTAATAAATGCATTTTTTTATTTTAATTTTTTATATAGAAATATTAAAATATATAATTATATATAGAAATATATATTTAAAAAAAAAAATATATTTTAGAGTTTAATTGATTGACAGCCTTGATTTTGACACATAAACATACTGCAAAACTGAAAATTAAAAACCTAAAACAATTTAAGGCAGTAAAGAAGAACTTTCCATCATCTACAATGATAAATTCAAGAACAATTGTTGATTTAAGCGTACTACCTGCTGTATGGCAGCTCATGTCTTTAATCTGTGTCTTACCATGTCGCGATGCTCCACATTGGCATTGTTCTCCAGGAGTTCCTTCACCACTTCAGTGTGTCCCTCTTTAGCAGCTGAAATCAGTGCTGTCCAGCAATCCTGAGACAAGTGGGGGAAGAAAACACCCTTGTTTAATTACATGGACATCATCATCATCCCAGGAACAGCTAAAGATCTTGTGTTTGGATGTTGTTTGTGGAGTTTCAGATCATACCAGCTGGTCATACCAGGTGGTCATAGTGAAGGTTCTTCAACGGTCACCAGAAAGGTTATATACTATACTATGTATCTGCTGGTGTGAGAAGCTCCAAGTGTTTGTGCCTGTAAACCTCGTCATCTAGTCATTTATAAAATGACAGTACAGGGTACCAATTATTTCGATTCTACGTCCCACCCACACCTATGAAATCATACATCTGGCTGAAGAACTGCAGTCTACCAAAGCAGACAGAGATATCAACAAGGACTACAGATATAATAAAGACATTAAAAACTACCAAAATAAAAGTTATAGATTCAAAACAATCATGAGATGACAGACTGACAGACAGACAGACAGATAGACAGATAGATAGATAGATAGATAGATAGATAGATAGACAGATAGATATTTTAATAACAAACTAGATTTTTCCTTTTAAACATCTAAGACATACTTGTTTGTCATTGACCCTTTTGTAAAAGAGTGACGCAGGACTGCTGTGTGACTCAGTCACTGCTTGGTTAAAATCATATCATCCTGTTCCAAAACCTAGTGCTAGGTTATGTTTTGCCGCATGATAACATTTCAGGCTAGGATATCTCATGTTGTGTCACTCTGCTGCACGGGTTTTCAAGAGCTACTCACTATATCATCCAAGTTGACATTTGCTCCCCTCCGGATGAGCTCCTGCACGATCTCTAGACTGCCCTGCTCTGAGGCCAGCATGAGAGCAGTCTGGCAGTTCTACAGCAGAAGACAATAAGTTAGTACATATCAGTGATGGGGAAGCAAATTTAAAAGAAATATTCAGAATAAGTTTCAACGTAATGTTTATGTACTGCATGAGTAGCATGCTGTCAGTTAACAAAGACAATAGTTGCAACTCGTTCCTCAGTGTGTATAAATGAACGAGAAACATATTTACAGTAAATACACAGTTTCCACCGTTTAACCATAATGCTTAAGCATTACACGCATCATGATAGTGGTGTGACAGAACCGATTTTACAACTCTCTGTGTAGTGTTCAAACATCCAAACTCAAACCAGTTAAAAAAAATAAAATCTGGTTGCTTTCACTTGGTGTTCATAAATTATTAGCAACCTTCATTAAAAGGGCTCTAGAACGCATAACCAGGAACTCTTCCACACAGAAAAAGACAGTTCTCAACTCAAAAAAAAAATTTTTTGTGTACAGTATAATCACTTTTTTAATAAAAGCTCAATATTTATTTTACAGTAATTGTATTACAACAGTAA
>NW_015640445.1:1783524-1786388 GCF_001515625.1 Sinocyclocheilus rhinocerous | reverse complement strand
CTCACGTCACTAGCTCCGCCCTTGCGCCATAGCTTGTGACCGGAAGAGAAGATGAGTCGTTTTGAGGGGGAGGGGAGGTTAACGTTTTTGATTAAAGATTACGAGGGCACATGAATTTTAAAAAGATAATGAAGTGCACTGATAAATTATTTATAATAAACACTACAGTATTCCATTAAAAAATAAGAATTTTCAGTTTTGATTTCATGGTGACTTTAAGCATCAAAAAAATAAAAGTTTAATGCAGATTTTTTCCCCATACATTAGAATGTGTACTACTATTTTTTTTTTCTGAGAAAAAAATAATGACTATCATATATATTTCCCATGATTTACAGAAGACCTCACTAAAATATTCAGTGTAACAATAGTTCATATACCAAAAAATCTTGTCAGGCATTTTTTGAAAAAGAATGATTAGATAATGCCATAAATAGACTCTATTTAAGGATCACAGTGCAGCCCTAAAATACTAATTAATTGTCATTTTAAATTTTACTTTACCAATCTTTGCCACTATTCTTCACCCCACTAGGTTTTTCCTAGTCATCAGCAAGACATGTAACATATAACAACATTCAGTATGAACACTTCTTCTTTATATATTTTCATTAATACAGGTCAGAATATGTATATTGTCAGCAAGATGTTTTTATCATTTAACATAATAAAATTCAGTATGATCACTTTTTCCTTTTATATACTTTAAACAATACAGGTCAGAATATGTATGTTTTATTTTTACATAAATATATGCTGAATGACAATGAAATATTATTTCACCCATATTTTATTTTCACTTTTCACAACAGTTATTTGAAACATTAAAGTACACACTTTACTTGCATTTAATATGTTTTTTATGTAAATAAATACACTTTTGTAAATTTTATTTGATGCAGATACAAAAATGGGACATCTCGTCTTCGACCCATATATAAATATATACAGTATATACGCAGTACACACACACACAGATTTATAATTTTTTTTTACAATAACAAATTTTCCGCTCATCATTCAACACAAAGCACATTATAGTGTCTACTTGTGTTTGAATTCACTCATTTTCATTCATTCATATTAAATTCACTTCATTTCATTCATTTACTACATAATGTATGATGAATGAGCAAACAATCGAGTGGTTTTGGACACAGCATGCATTCATGCGTAAAGAGTACAGTAATGCCTCTAATGCTTTATATCTGATACGTCTGAGTTCAGCATGGCGAAACAAATTTAGATATATAAAGTGCAGTAACACTTTAGTATAGGGACCAATTCTCACTATTAACCAGTTGCTTATTAGCATGCCTATTATTAACACTATAAGTACTTATGGTCATACAGAATATGTGCTTTATATTCTACATGCCTAATCCTACCCAATACCTAAACTTAACAGCTACCTTACTAACTATTAATAAGCAGCAAAATTATGAGTTTATTGAGGCAATAGTCATAGTTAATGGTTTGTTAATAACGAGTATTATACCTTAAAATAAATCTGTTTTCAACACTTGAAAAATTACAATGCACACAGCCAGTCCTAAAGATCAGATTTTAAGAAAATCAATATGCAGTGTGAATGAACTCCTAAGCTGAAAACAACACAGAATAATGCTTTAAGGGTTCCTGCACACTCACTTCATTTCTGGTGTCCACCTCTCTGTACTTGTCCAGATGAGCTTTGATGGCCGAAAGGTTTTCCTCCTCCACATAGCTGAAGAGACTCTGGATGGTCAGAGAGCTCATCTTCAGAGAGGTGCTCACGTCCATGGCTGTGTTATGAACTCCACTGGAGAACGTGGAAGAGAGCAGGAGAGATACATCATTAAATGAAACTCTCCTCTGTTCAGCCATTACAAAAGCCTGGCTTCTCCTCCTGAAGCAGAACTACTGATGTGGAATAACAAGACAGAGAGTAACAAGCCCAGTCTTGCTGGATTGCACAAACTGTTGAGTTAATGATGAACCCTATGCTAACTGAACAGACAGTAGGCGACTACCTTATCAATATCGATTAGGATAAAACCTCATGATGTGAAGTTAAAAGCCTCTAATGCTGTCTGAGCAATAAACAGGAACTACACCAATATTCTTTGGGGTGATTATCGATGCAATGCTGCCCACACACACACACAAAAAACAGCCTCTTTCCAAGGTTTATACCAAGTTGTTACTCTGAAGGAATAGTTCAATCTTTTTAATGGCCCTTAAAAGGGAAAGCATTTTAAGCAAACTAACAAGGCTTACGCTTGGCCTCAGAAATGCATACTGTAGTCCAAGTCCATTCATTAAACACAACAAGCACACTTATATGGAAGAATTTGTGCTCACTCATCAAACTTCACTTTTTGTCAAAAAGTCACATTTGGAATCGTGTGTTTAAAGAATAGATCCAAAATGTAGGGTACTATAGAGAAGATGTTATTCATTTAAAATATTAAATCATATATTCTATGCATTTTTAATTTTCTAATATTCATGCATTTTGCTAATTTACTTGAATAATTGAATAATGACAGGAAAGAAAAAACAGAATTACAGTCAGAGATGCATCTGAATTACACTATATATTCTTTTTTTTTTAAATGATTTATAATGACTATTAAATTAAATAAAAACTCTCGCACAAACTAGATTTGAGGGAGTCATCTTACCCCAAAGATCTAACTTTTAATATTTCACTTTAAAGTAAAATTTTCTACCATAACAATTATTGACTATGTACACAAATCCCCCATTAATAAATCAACATCAACTTTTAACAGCCAACACAAAACTGAATTATAAATTAAATAATTTAACCTCAAAACTATTAATAATTTTGATACACAAATAGTGTGTGTGTGTGTGTG
>NW_015640445.1:1775838-1783443 GCF_001515625.1 Sinocyclocheilus rhinocerous | reverse complement strand
GGGTCACACTTAAAACTGTATGAATGTCACTGCATTCAAAATTAAATATAAACCCATGTGACATCTGCAAACAACAACAAAAAAGGATTTGCATTTGCCAGACCCTTTATCAGAAGTGAATTAGGCCTAAATCACATTATGCATAAACTGTTACACAGCCACACAAACACTAAATGATGCAAAACATTTACTCACAACTAATTTTACATTTCTGATCCATTTTTTAAATTTTTTACATTTTAGTGGATGTAAATCGGTTGTCCTCCAGTTCACACAGGTGTCCTGTCCGAGTAACCACAGGTGTAGTTCAGCACTATAAACCAAGAACATGATCCACTGATGTTTGACAATGACACACTTTTGTCTTCATTTCAAACGGTTAATGTAATGCCTTATACTTGAAACCCTAACAAAAAATATATATTTTTGTGAACTCTTTTGCTTTAAAAAGCATGCTTTTGTCATCTGTCTTCAAAATAACAATAATAATGATACTAGGTTTGATATGTTGCTATATAAAGCAAAGACATTCATATATTTTAAGCATTTGTGTCCAAATACTTTTCAGGGCCAGTAATTTAGACAGATTTAACTGTTAAACTGTACTATAATACGCGCATAAAACACTATAATGATGCTTTCAAACAACATAAACAAGGCCAAATGCAAGTACTTTTTTTCCAGGGCCATTTTGCCAACTCAGCAGCCCAGAACAACCCTTCAAATATGAAAGCCAGTCACCAAAAGCTGCTTCCAGCTGACAACATGCCAACCAGCGGGGCCCCAGTGCCCAAAATCCACTCAGTTACAACAGATACAAGTCTTATCCATAAACTTAAATATCTTAAAGCAGAGATAAAGGTGACAGATCCAGTAATGCAAGACATCCGCTTCAATCAGCCTTTGTTCATCTCTGAACTGCTGACACACCCTTGAAAGCATCCCAGCAGCCCTCCAGAGAGATCACACAATGGAGACAGCCAATCACAGAGAGACCCTCAGCCAAATATTGACCGAGCAAGGTTCACCCCCTCTCCCAGCCCCAATACACAGCACACAAAGACCAGTGAAGATAACCCATTCGTAACAGATAATCCATATACAATCCATTTACAATAACATCATTCTTCACACTCATTAGTCTGCTGACTCACCTTAAGCCAGAGAGTTCCCTGTGAGTTGGGTTTCAAAAGCCTGTCTATCCTTTTACTGTTGATACTCCACTCACGCGGTCACTCAGACTGTGTACTAACAAGCCGGCCAGGGCTCTGCCTGTCACTCCAGGAGCTCATGAATAATGCAGGAGGAAGTGTGAGACCCCGCCTCTCTTTGGAGTGATGCCCAATGCACACATGTGCTGTGAATCCGACTACAGCAGAGCTTCACTCATTAATATTAATGAAATCTGACGTTATTATTGAAGCCTCCTGAAGGGTCCAGCCCACATGAGACACGCCTTCGATAAAGGGTTTGTGTTAGCGTACAAGACTTTGATAAGTATTGTACTTATAACTAACTAAATAAAATGTTCTTTATAAATGTTTGTGAAAGGTCACTGGGCTGGAAGCACATATGGATTTCCCATTAGATTGAAGCAAACATCACTACACCAATCTCTAAATATAGTAATATGTAAATGGCGTTCTTATAATAGATATGATCTTCAAACTTTTTAAAGCCAACAATCCCTTATAGAGAGACAGAGTGTGTGCATGGATGTCTGAAATTAAGTACTGATTTTGTATTTTTTTTTATCAGTAAAACTGACTGGCCTTAAATAATGTAAGTATAGTAAATTTAAAATGTTTACTTGGAAATATGAATATTTTGCAATATGAATAATAACATTATTTTTGATGAAATGTCCAAAAAAAACTGAAATTCAGAACTGATTTTTAATTTGTTTTTATTTGTGTTTTTGGCACAATAATAAACAAATATTCATTAGAGTGCATGAACATATATATATATATATATATATATATTTAGAAAAAAAATTTCTTTTATTTTTATTTTTATTTTTTTAAAGAAAAATATTGGTTACACAGATAAATAGAACATGTGTTATATTTTGATTTCTTTTACTAAAACTGATTCAAAGAAGATTAATCAACCGCAATTAATGAAATATATATTTATTATTATACATATTATAACGTTTACTTTGCAATATGATAGATTATATTTGCTTAAATGTCCCATAACTGATATCACAACTAATTTAAAAATATTTGGTTTTGAGTTTTTGGTGTCTCTTTTGGTGTCTGAGTTATAAATCTATTAACAACAACAACAACAATAAAAAAACAACAACAACAACAATAATAATAGTTTAATAATAATAATATCAGTTTTACGATCTAAATGGTCAGAAATTGAATTTTGTTCTGAGATCAAACAATACCTGTACCCTATAGTACTGGGATTGCAGACCCCCCATAGATATTTTTGTCTTATTGGGTTGTGTAGATTAATATCATCAACAGTAAAATAGAAATTGTTAGTTTTAAATCACAATATACTAGATTTCAAATAGCAATAATACTAATAATATTAAAGTCACTTAAAAATAAAACATTCACACATTATTATTTTGATTTAATCTCGATTTAAACATTTATATATAGGTTTAACACAGCAAAATGTAAATTTTTCTAAGCACCCCCTGCGTTCGCTGCGGTTGAGTTACATCTGGTTTGGGAATCACTGGTCTATGGATCGGTTTCCATAGTGTGGCACAAAGGAACAGTGGTAAACAAGTTCACACCAGCTCCGTGAAAAATAAAGCAGCTCAAACGTATTTGCCCACCGTATTAAAGGTGTAAAGAGTATCATACCATAGCTAATTGTAGCTGTAAAAGACAGCAGCATTGGAAAAGAAAAAAAGACAACTGCTCATGCACACGTGTTTACAAACAGACCTTAATAAGTTACATGTCCGCAACAAAAGCTGCTACTGGAGTGAAGGAAGAGCACATGTGTCCTGACAGCTGGAGCTCAACTGTGTATGTCCACTCTTCTCTCTTTTAACACACGAACAGTGTCTCAATGCTACTTTTAACCTTCTTTTAAAAGAATTAAAAACTTACTTTGACTTGCGTGAAAATGACAAATTGACATGAATTCACGTCTTAATAAAAAACACGTCAGTTTGTTTACATAATTCCAATTGGAAACTTGTAACTCACATCTCCCTCCCAGAGAAAAACAAGGTCCAAAGTAATCCGATATAATTCACATATCTTTGTTGCTTACCATAACCTTTCTGTCTGGAGGCAGTCTTGCGTTACAGCACAGCCATTTTGTGTGAACAGGGGTGTGGATGAAATTAAAATTAACTACACATGACCACGCCCAGTACAGGACAAGGTCACGCCCATGTTTTGACAGACTGTAGTTGCCTGTTTTATATCTGTTTCTCATTTAACTTATATGTATTAACAAAATATTGAATATCTAGCTATCTATCTATCGTTTGAAATGACATATTATTGTATGGATTTTTAATTCATTCAGTGCCATATCTCTGTGGTAAACCATTGTTGCATTACCCATAGGAAAACCAAAAACACTCAGATGAATACAGGGAAGGAAAATATGGTTTATTTGTTTTGAGACTATCATCATGGTAGTGGAACTCATTTTTAATGTCAAACCCTTTATTCAAAGGAAAAATCGTTTGGCTTGGTATACAACTTCAGAGCACTCAAATGCTGGGTAAGTATCACATCTCAGTTTATGATTATTACAGAAAATAAAAAGAGACTGTGTTTGTTCTCCTCTGGACAGTTCTCAATCCAAGTACATTTGCACAGACAACCTTGTGTTTTAAAACGTATATTGGTGAACTGATATATACTGAAGTAGCTAACATATTAGGTAATACTTATTTCTGTATCTCTCCACAAACGTATTACAATTTCATTAGTTTTGCTGTACACTGCCAGGTTATGCAACATCACAACCAGTCAGCAGGAATTACAATGGAAAAGTTAAATGATTCTGTGCAATATCTGGAAAGCTTTAGCAACCAGTTAAGGGGGTTTGCTTGTTCACCAAGGGCCACAATCACTTATTTTGAATAACCATTAAAGACCAACAAGACAATGACAAACAACAGAACTGAGGTGGCTGATGGACAACAAATGCACTATATTAATAATAATAAAATAAAATAAAAACTTACAGTAGTCAACACAGTTTCACACAGCTTTGGGTCATTCTTTGTAGAATCAGTAGTTGGAGATGGTATTGAAATAAATGATGACTGAACCAAAATGTTACAGATAAATAAGGCCTAAAAAATGTGCCTTCACTATTACTTGGGCCTTAACAAGATGTTAGGCTATATTTAGCTGAACATTATCTGAACAAAGGGACAATGTTTACACATAAACAGCAATGAACACACATTTAACATCTTTCTATGGATGAAGCCTGTTTACAATATATCCCTATAACACTGGAACACCGTCCTGATTCTTCTTTGCTGCTACAATGAATTTAACATTTTGGGCAAATTAATCCATTAAGCACATACTCTAACTGTCGAGTAGCACTGAGGTTTCTTGCATTGCTTCTGCAGTTTTTCTAAGTTAGCTCTACCCCGACTCATAAGTGCAAATAGGGAGGGAGTGAAAAATAATTCATCCCAAAATCTCAGTAGGTAAAAATGTCAGCTTAAGACCAAATAAATGATTTGTTTTTTAAAGTACAAACCTCTCGCCCTGTTGTAAACCTGTACAAATAACGTGGTATTTTTGTGCACCTCATGTGATTTGGCACTTTGGACATTTGAAAAAGTTTTGCATTGAGGTGCTAGTTAGTACACTGGTTACTGTGGGACATATTGCCTTTGGGCAGTTAAAACAATTCATTAAGCAAAACCTTTATGAAAAAGACAAAAAGAGAAATTATACAGTATATATCTGGATGTTTCCAGCAGAGTTGCTGATTATTAAGCTTCTTATTGGTTTTGCAGTAACTAAAACTGTTGGTACAGGGCTGTAATTCATCAAGGTAATTCAATACAATAAGACTTTAGAGAAGTGTGCTTACGAAACCACAGGGGGCTGGTTCAGAGCGTTTTCTCCAAATGGAGGCTGGTCAACTTCACGCCCAAGAATATGTTTTTCTTGTTACTGAACTTGCTTAGTTAACACAAATCCAGTGAGACTCACTTTGGTTAATGCTTTAGTCCCTTCAGCCCTTCATTACCAAATGAAAACAAAACCAAAAAAAAAACAACAACTAACATGTAGAGTCGCTTTGAACAAGGGATAAAACGTTTGGTTGAATATAAATGAATCAACATAATTACACATATCAAAAAGTAGATTCGGGGGAATATGATGAGGTCTGATTTTCCAGACACTTGAATCAAATGAGCAAGGCTCTCTGAGGCCTTCTGGAAGATCAAAGTTGAAGAAACATTCTTATATGAAATCACACAACTTGCAGGTTTCTTTAGGGCCCAAGAGTATTGATGTATTCATGGGGGGAAAAAAAGATATTAAATAAAAGTTGAAACTGCATGTATCTGATTACTGCATGTACAGTACACTACCAGTAAAAAGTCAAGACTTTATTATTACCGTTTTCCACATTTTAGAATAATACAGTCGTCAAAACTATAAAATATCAAATGGAAATATGGGAATTATGTAGTTCCCAAGCATGCTGAGCACTGCTGTTGGCTGCTTTTCCAACACTATGGGAGGCAAAACAAACAAACAAACAAAAAAAAACAAATCACAAACAAACAAACAAAAATCTAAAAAACAAAAACAACACAACAAAACAACGCAAAACTAAACAAAGAAACATAACATAAAATAAAACAAAACAAAACAAAGAAAAAAAAGATGGATAAAAAACAAATAAGATGGACAAAAAAGATAAATAAAAAACACTTATTAAAACTACATATTTTAGTTTTAAGGAATTACTATGTTGGCACAATTTATAATCATATTTACTCATTTCAAGCATACACCTTTAGATCAACAGGTTTTTAAGATCAAGAGAAACAAATCTGATTTGTCCCAACTTTTTGCTGGTAATGTACTTAAATACTGAACCACTACAAAATTCTGACTATTGTTGATGTGATAAGAGCATTAGCACTGTTTGCAAAGCTTTTTCCATTAACATGCACCTAAGGAAACAATACAGTTATTGCACTTACCATATCTGTCTGTAACATAAAAACACAAACAAGCTGTGGTATTGAATATTATTGAACTGTCTTCTCCAGACGGGCTCTATGTTGCGGGAGAAACACAGATGTTAGAGGAAAATCTAAAATGGTCTAAAACAAGACCTGTGCGCCCTGAGGAAACCTACAACCCATTAAAAAAGAGCATTAATATAACCCTTAATCCAACCAAAATAAAAAAAATAATAATAATAATAAACAAAAATTTTCCAAATGACAACACACTCTTACGGTTGACCCTTGTTCCAAAGATGTTGACAAAGGCTGAGAAAGAAAGCAGCAGATATGAACCTACTAGAAACCCACAGAAATTAAGAAAGAATAAAGATGAAACAAAGGCAAGAGATAGGAACCTAAGGCCTATAAGTTTGGCAACACGCAACTGGTTTCTTATCATTTACCACACACATTTCCTTTGAGAAGAACTAAAAGAGAGGTTACTTTGTTAAACTGACAATGGCAGAAACCTTCTAGGTACCGTAGAAGTTGATTCCAGTGCTAGACTTCCTGCACTAATGTAGTGAATCAGTAAGCCAACAATGACTGGTCCGTTCCTATGTAACACGATCCCCATACGAGGCTTCAGGCCCTAAATATATGGAGTGTTTAAGGCAACTTCAGATTAACTGGCAATGAAATCAATTATTCACCATTTTAATAATCAATCACCCAATTTCATATGATCCTATGAAGATTTCCTGTTTAAAACCCATCTCCAACAGGGCGACTAACGGTCTCTTTTCGATGTATTGTTGCTGGAGTTTATGTCTCTGTCAGTGTCGTTGGATCTAAGGGAGGAAATGGCCGCTCTGTGTCTCTCAGTATTGATATCAGAGTTCCTCACAGCGCTGTGTGCGGGTCGAGCAGCCCTTCCTGCCCTCATGTGGCTTTCTGCTTCTGGTTGCAGTTGTTGTCAGGAAAGGAGAGACAGTTGTGTTCACTGGCCTGTTGTTTCGTGCGTCTGGACTTCACGGGTAAAACCAGCACCAGCAAGACGCAGAGCAGGTGAATGCAGCAGTACCACGAGCTGAAGAGAGCAAATGACAGCACATTAGGAACTTTACTGTAGTTATGTGATTTTGCCATTTGTCGGAACTCTTATGGACGGACGGACGGATAGATATAGATGGATGGACGGACGGACGGATAGATATAGATGGATGGACGGACGGACGGATAGATATAGATGGATGGACGGACGGACGGATAGATATAGATGGATGGACGGACGGACGGATAGATATAGATGGATGGACGGACGGACGGATAGATATAGATGGATGGACGGACGGACGGATAGATATAGATGGATGGACGGACGGACGGACGGACGGATGGATGATAGATGGATGGATAGATGGATGGATGGATAGATAGATGGATAGATA
>NW_015640445.1:1770124-1775810 GCF_001515625.1 Sinocyclocheilus rhinocerous | reverse complement strand
CAATACAGTAAAACTGTACATTTTAGAGTGGCCTTTTATTGTGGGCAGCTTAAGGCACACCTGTGCAATAATCATGTTGTCTAATCAGCATCTTGATATGCCATACCTGTGAGGTGGATGGATTATCTCGGCAAAGGAGAAGTGCTCACTAACACAGATTTAGACAGATTTGTGAACAATATTTGAGAGAAATAGGCCTTTTGTGTACATAGAAAAAGTCTTAGATCTTTGAGTTCAGCTCATGAAAAATGGGGGCAAAAACAAAAGTGTTGCGTTTATAATTTTGTTCAGTATGGATGGATGGATGATAGATGAAGTGAAGTGACATGTCCGCCCGGGGAGCAGTTGGGAGTTCGGTGCCTTGCTCAAGGGCACCTCAGTCGTGGTATTGAAGGTGGAAGAGAGCGCTGTACATTCACTCCCCCCACCTACAATTCCTGCCGGACCTGAGACTCAAACTCGCAACCTTTGGGTTACGAGTCCGACTCGCTAACCATTAGGCCACGACTTCCCCACAGATGGATAGATGGATAGATATAGATGGATGGATAGATGGATAGATGGATGGATGGATGGATGGATGGATGATAGATAGATAGATGGATAGATATAGATGGATGGATGGATGGATGGATGATAGATAGATATAGATGGATGGATAGATATAGATGGATGGATAGATGGATGGATGGATGGATGGATAGATAGATGGATAGATACTCAAAAACACAATTATATTTAAGATGCACTCTCTGATGTCTTAGCATCAGTTTTGCTTCACAGATTAATTTGTCTTGTAGGATGTTTAGGTTTTTTTTCAGGAAAAAAAAATTATAATCATTGCTGAAATAATTTTTAGCAGTGTAAAATTTAGGTTCATGTTTAAAACAATCAGAAAATACAATTATATTTAAGATGCATTTTCAGATGTCTTAATATTGCTTCTCAGATTAATTTGTCTTATTGTAGAATGTTTCGTTATTTAAAAAAAAAAATTATAATGATTGATGAAATAAAATGATTTTTAGCAGTGTAAAATCTTATTGATAGACAACCTTTATAGACATTTTACAATAAATTTACGGCATCATTTTACAATAAATTAAACATTCATAGACATTTTAGAATAAATTAACTGCATTGACATGTTACGTTTATAGCACTGCAAAATGTATACTGAGTGTCTGTATGATAATATAAATAACAAAGAATAATATTTTTTAAAAATGTGTTGTTACATGGATATTTTTGGGAGAAGACATTTATGGGGAAAAGTTATGCAATCTTCCAAACACTGGGGAAGTATAATTTAGTAAAATAATATACTACACATATATTATAAACAATATGGTCACACTTTATTTTGGGGATCAATTCTCACAATTAACTAGTAGCTAAAACTACAACTTTTGCCTCAATAAACTCCTAATTTGCTGCATATTAATAGTTCATAAAGTGAGTAAGTTTAGGCATAGGGTAGAAATATGGGATCTAAAATATGGACATGCAGAATGAGGCATCAATATCTGCTTTATAAGTACTAATAAATAAATAAAAATAAGCAACTGGTTAATAGTGAGAATTGGTCCTTAAACTGAAGTGTTGCCAATAATACCCTTTTAAAAAAAATCGATAATTTTGGCCCATAAAATGTATTTTTGGGTATTTCTACAAATATACCCGTGCTATGACTGGTTTTGTGGTCCAGAGTCACGTCACGTCACGTCACGTAACGTAACGTAACATAACATAGATAAGTATCGCTTTTTATTTCTCCTCTTTCCTATTGTTTCGCTTCTGTTTCAGTTTTTATAACCATTTCTTACAATGTATGTATAGGTACTATTTATAAAGTTTTAGCTTTTAGTTTTGGATCTGTTTTTAGTTGTTTTAATACTACAATTGATTGCTTCTGTTGTCCTCATTTGTAAGTCGCTTTGGATAAAAGCGTCTGATAAATGACTAACTAACTAAATAAATAAATAAACATAACATAAGAAATATAATATAATATAATATAACATAATATAATATAATAATACATTAAAAAGATTTGTTTTATAAATTTGAAAACATTTGTGAGTACAGTATTAAGACGAAATCTATGTTTTGGGGTTCTCAGGTCTCAGATGTTTATCCATTCAGCCATCTCTCCATATCTTTCCAACACAGTGTTGTTCTCACTGAGATGTACTGAGGTCCTCTTCACCGGAACATAATTTACTCTTTCCTGGGTTGAGCTCCCACAGCCTTCAATCTGATCCGCAGCAGCCGATCACCAATCCCCCAGCCTAATTCTCTCTCTTTAATGAAAATGCTTTATGTGTTCTTCAGGCAGACTCATTTAACAGCACTGCTACAACAAATGACCATCATAGATTTCTTTTATCTCAGCAGAAGCTGTGAAATAAATGGTCCTCTGCCAGCTCATAAAGTGTCACCAGACTCGGGCCTGTAAAGCCGTCTAATGAATGAGGCGAGACTGCGGCGAGCGGAGATCAAATCAGCCTCTCATTTTTACCTGTCAGCTTCACGTCTTCTGCTAATAACTCTCAGCAACAGTTCAGTGGTGCAGGTGGGTTTACGATGACTTTCTGACCTGCTCTTTAAAGCGTTTCACTTCTTTATTAATGTTTTATCACCGGAGCTCGCTCATAAACAATCTGGAGGAGCCTGTTGCATATTGATCGTCAGTCAGTGGAGGGGAATCTGTAATGGACCTGCCCTGGAATTCTCACATATTGGTGCAAATGCATTACTGACCTATAAAACTTTAGTGAAGGCCCCACTGCCAGCAGTACAAAGGGCACAACAGTGTAACAAATGGCCATCTGTGTGCTGAACCACGTGATCACGTCATACATGAGCTTGAGCGTGGCGGAGCCCAGGAAGTGTTGCCTCACATTGTGTCTTACCTGAAAAAGAGGAAATTGTATGACTTTAAAAGCTCAAAAAAGGACTTTGACAATAAAACGTAACATTTCAAACATAAATGATCCTATTTTAAATAAATTGCCTTCATTTTCAGATTAATAAGGTTTATAATAATAACAACTGAATAATAACAATAATTTATATGGAAGAGAATTCTTGTTAATACTATACAGCCATACAGTAGCATTGAAAAGTTTGGGTGAGTATGTTTATTTATTTATTTTAGTATTATTTTGTTTTGTTTTTATAAATCCATACTTTTATTAAGCAAGATCTGCATTACACTAAAGACTGGAGTAAATTCAGCTCTGTCATAAAATAATAAATTATAAAATTGAATAAATGGCATTTTAAAATATATTAAAATGGAAAAGATTGATTTGAATTTGTAATAATATTTCACAATATTACTGTTTTTACTGTATTTTTGATCAAATAAATGCAGCCACGGTGAGCATTTTCAAAATGTTTTCAAAACCATTCAAAATTCTTACCAACTCCAAACAGCTGTCCTATTCGGATTTTTTAAATCTGGAATATTGGTTTAGTCAGGTTATGACAGTAGATTACAGTGTTCATGTGACATGTATATATTCATAATATCCAAATTCTGATTATTAAAAGAATCAATCTTCAGTAAGTGCAGTAATTTTTATTATATTTATATTTTAGAAGTCGCATTGTGGATTTGAAAAAGTGAAACGGCTCTGGAAGCAACAGTGTATCATGCAGACAATGCCGTGGGCTGAATAGTTTATATTCGGAGTAGCATTTTAAGATGGACTACTGCAACTAAGTGACCTACTTTTCTCTTTAGTTGGAGAGGCCTTGATCATTACCATGCGACAGAGGAATGGCGGTATTATGCAGCACACGACTAGATGAATAATAACCTCGACTGAGCGCATATAGTCTTTTTTCGATCCCTGCATGCCTCTGATTTATCATTAGAGAAAACCAATGTCCAATTCTTTCTATGAATGTAACAGTATTTTTCCATCAGAACTGCTCCCAATAGATGTGCTAACACTTCTTCAGGTGCTTTGTGATATAAATCTGAATTGAATCTTGTTTTGACAGCCCATCTTGTGTAAAGAATACTCACTGCCCGTGCTGCCATTGTTACAACAATGCCTGTGATGAAGGTCAGGTAATACCCTGGGTAAACTCCGTGCCAGATGGCTGAGAGGAGGAATGTGGCCGCAGTCGGATTGTACGGGCAGCGCTCATAACACACTCTGCAGAGAACAGCAACAAAGCTCACATTGTTTCTGAGATTTCAGGAAGTACACACATGCTCGGTCAAGATTATTCCGTTTATTTCAAGCATTCACCTTTTCAACCAAAGTGCTGTCTGAATGTTCCAGTTATCCAAGAACATCTTGAAGCTGGTGGCGAACTGTTTAGGACATGAAGAGAAAAGATGATATATTAGGGTTTAGGTCGAGCGAGAAGACAAACTCTGTTTTTGTCTGTGTCTTACCTCAATATTGAGTATTCTTAAGTTTGATATTCTGTCCCATTTTGGGGTGCCATCTGTGTTATAGCCATTAAACCCGAAACCAGCTGCATTGTTGATGGCATCGGCTGTGAAAGAGTGAAAGAATCTAGTGAAAACACCATCACAAAGTGACTGATGCATTATCTGATTCACAATGCCAAAAAAAAACTAACTAGAAACAGGGCAACTAGTCAGAGAAAATGCCTTTTATGAACACAAGAGGGCAGTATTATATTTGAAAATGGTCTATGCTTACTATTATGTTGCAACGTATATACTGCCTTTTTGTTATTATGTGAAAAAGCATGCATTATGCAATAATAAATATATTAAACATATTGTTGTAACATGACCTCATTAAACCACACTGAGCGTTTTATTGACTGAGTGGTAATAAAATGGTTATGCATTTTTCTTTTTCAATTTTATGCAAATATGTCATGGTATTTCGATTATGTAATGTGTCAGGAATAAGATTATTCTTCAGAAGTTAAACAAATATTTCCTTCAGCGTGCTCCGTTGTGTACTGCACGTTTTGATAATGTCTATATATGTATAATTTAATACGAGAAGAGCACATTGTCTATCTGTTTGACTCACCTAACGTCCATACAAAGTAGTATTTGGGGCGTAAAGCCAACATGGAGATGTAGAGGTACAAGACCTGGATGTAGAAAGGGTTAGAGGCCATAAAGGTGTTGTTGATGACGCGCTCCGTAGGGCAGGCGGTGTAGATCACCAAATAAACCATTAGTGACAGAGCACACGTGCACACTTTCTGGATCATTTTTGCACCCTCAGATTCCAGATTTTCAAATATTTGTATCTCGGCCAAATATTGTCAAATCCTAACAATCCATACATCAATGGAAAGCTTATTTATGCAGCGTTCAGATGATGTATTTCGAACAGTGTTTATTCCAAATTGTAATTTTGTGTTACAATATACACTACTATTCAAAGGTCTGGGGTCAGTAAATATCTTCTTTCTTTTTAGTTGTAAGAAATTAAGACTTTTATTCCGCAAGGACCTGTTAAATGGATAAAAAGTGATAGTAAAGACTTTTATTGTTAGAAAATAATTCTATTTTGAAAAAATGCTATTCTTTTAAACTTTTTATTCAAAGAATCAAAGAAAAAAGTATCACAAGTTCCCAAAAAAATCCAAACAAGTTCCAAACAAGAGTTTCAATACTGATAATAAATCAGCATATTATAATGATTTCTGAAGGATCATGTGACACTGAAGA
>NW_015640445.1:1765724-1768280 GCF_001515625.1 Sinocyclocheilus rhinocerous | reverse complement strand
AGGATGTGTTAAATTGTTAAGAAGTGATAGCAAAGATTTATATTGTTAGAAAAGATTTGTATTTTGAATAAATGCTGTTATCTTGAACTTTTTATTCAAAGAATCAAAGAAAAAAGTATCACAGGTTCCAAAAAAAATCCAAACAAGTTCCAAACGAGTTTCAATACTGATAATAAATCAGCATATTATAATGATTTCTGAAGGATCATGTGACACTGAAGACTGGAGTAATGGCTGATGAAAATTCAATATTACTGTTTTTCTGTATTTTTGATCAAATACAGCCTTGATGAGCATAAGAGACTCCATTAAAAAACATGAAGCATCTTACTGATCCTAAACTTTTGAACGGCAGTGTATATATTGAATGATTTGAACGGTGGTGTACGTTAGTAGTGTATCTTTTTTTAAGTGTCTATGAATATCAGTTTCATTATGTATCATTAGTATCTAAAAGCTCATTTTACTTTGCTATCATCAAATCACTGAGGAGCAGAAAGAGCTGGAGGGTAAATACAGCAATGATTCTGTGTGACAGGAAATTAATTTGTGAACGCAACCTCCTCAGGCTCTTGTGAAACATGCGAGCGAGCTGATTCACCAAACGCTTTTGTTTATGTTTGTCTATTGAGGATGAAACACATACATCACTGACAATATTTAATGAGGTCTGCGGCTTTTACTGGTTTACTTGGGTTAAAATGTTGCTGGAATCCATTAAAGTGAGACCATTGTGAAACCCCTGAGGAGGAAATGCATATAAAAGCATGCTGATCACCAGAGCTACACTCAAAACAAACTCTCCACTCAGCAAGCCTGAGAAATATGAGCTCCTGGCCATAGAGGTTTTCATTCATTCAAATGACAAAAGAAAAACTGATCATGCAATAAGGAAGTTTGTAGCATACAATGAAGTTCAGTTGAGTTTAAATCTAAAGTCTTCTGAGTGCTTCTCATTGTCTCTCAGTGTCCACCGAAAGTAGCGTTGTTTACCTCACTCAAAAAGCATTTCCTTTAAGGTCTGCAAACTGGTTCTGACATCAGGTTTTCAAGAAATTAAGACTTTTATTCCGCAAGGACCTGTTAAATGGATAAAAAGTGATAGTAAAGACTTTTATTGTTAGAAAATAATTCTATTTTGAATAAATGCTATTCTTTTTAACTTTTTATTCAAAGAATCAAAGAAAAAAGTATCACAGGTTCCAAAAAAAATCCAAACAAGTTCCAAACGAGTTTCAATACTGATAATAAATCAGCATATTATAATGATTTCTGAAGGATCATGTGACACTGAAGACTGGAGTAATGGCTGATGAAAATTCAATATTACTGTTTTTCTGTATTTTTGATCAAATACAGCCTTGATGAGCATAAGAGACTCCATTAAAAAACATTAAGCATCTTACTGATCCTAAACTTTTGAACGGCAGTGTATATATTGAATGATTTGAACGGTGGTGTACGTTAGTAGTGTATCTTTTTTTAAGTGTCTATGAATATCAGTTTCATTATGTATCATTAGTATCTAAAAGCTCATTTTACTTTGCTATCATCAAATCACTGAGGAGCAGAAAGAGCTGGAGGGTAAATACAGCAATGATTCTGTGTGACAGGAAATTAATTTGTGAACGCAACCTCCTCAGGCTCTTGTGAAACATGCGAGCGAGCTGATTCACCAAACGCTTTTGTTTATGTTTGTCTATTGAGGATGAAACACATACATCACTGACAATATTTAATGAGGTCTGCGGCTTTTACTGGTTTACTTGGGTTAAAATGTTGCTGGAATCCATTAAAGTGAGACCATTGTGAAACCCCTGAGGAGGAAATGCATATAAAAGCATGCTGATCACCAGAGCTACACTCAAAACAAACTCTCCACTCAGCAAGCCTGAGAAATATGAGCTCCTGGCCATAGAGGTTTTCATTCATTCAAATGACAAAAGAAAAACTGATCATGCAATAAGGAAGTTTGTAGCATACAATGAAGTTCAGTTGAGTTTAAATCTAAAGTCTTCTGAGTGCTTCTCATTGTCTCTCAGTGTCCACCGAAAGTAGCGTTGTTTACCTCACTCAAAAAGCATTTCCTTTGTAAGGTCTGCAAACTGGTTCTGACATCAGGTTTTGCACCTGGCAAAACCAGTCCTAATGTTGTCATTACTTTCCTGTTTATCCACATTCACATGTTCTTTGTTTAATTTATGATTGCTGTCCAAACATCCACTACTCATTTGGTTCAGTTTTTCATGTATAACTTGGGGTTTGTTTTGACTCTGTAATAAATAAAAAAGGCAAAATTATTATTAAAAGGGGTAAAGGGGCTAAAACAGATTGTATAAAAAAAATAAAAATAAAAATAATAAATAAAAATAAAATAAAAAATACAAAAACATTAAAACATAATATTTATATTTATAAACTGTATAAATAAAAAATAAATATTTATATTAAAAATATTTTAAATGGTAATTTATTCCTATGATGGCAAAGCTGAATTTTCAGCATCATTACTCCAGTCTTTAATGTCACATGATCCTTTAGAAATTATTCTAATAT
>NW_015640445.1:1756140-1761807 GCF_001515625.1 Sinocyclocheilus rhinocerous | reverse complement strand
AGGATGTGTTAAATTGTTAAGAAGTGATAGCAAAGATTTATATTGTTAGAAAAGATTTGTATTTTGAATAAATGCTGTTATCTTGAACTTTTTATTCAAAGAATCAAAGAAAAAAGTATCACAGGTTCCAAAAAAAATCCAAACAAGTTCCAAACGAGTTTCAATACTGATAATAAATCAGCATATTATAATGATTTCTGAAGGATCATGTGACACTGAAGACTGGAGTAATGGCTGATGAAAATTCAATATTACTGTTTTTCTGTATTTTTGATCAAATACAGCCTTGATGAGCATAAGAGACTCCATTAAAAAACATTAAGCATCTTACTGATCCTAAACTTTTGAACGGCAGTGTATATATTGAATGATTTGAACAGTGGTGTACGTTAGTAGTGTATCTTTTTTTAAGTGTCTATGAATATCAGTTTCATTATGTATCATTAGTATCTAAAAGCTCATTTTACTTTGCTATCATCAAATCACTGAGGAGCAGAAAGAGCTGGAGGGTAAATACAGCAATGATTCTGTGTGACAGGAAATTAATTTGTGAACGCAACCTCCTCAGGCTCTTGTGAAACATGCGAGCGAGCTGATTCACCAAACGCTTTTGTTTATGTTTGTCTATTGAGGATGAAACACATACATCACTGACAATATTTAATGAGGTCTGCGGCTTTTACTGGTTTACTTGGGTTAAAATGTTGCTGGAGTCCATTAAAGTGAGACCATTGTGAAACCCCTGAGGAGGAAATGCATATAAAAGCATGCTGATCACCAGAGCTACACTCAAAACAAACTCTCCACTCAGCAAGCCTTAGAAATATGAGCTCCTGGCCATAGAGGTTTTCATTCATTCAAATGACAAAAGAAAAACTGATCATGCAATAAGGAAGTTTGTAGCATACAATGAAGTTCAGTTGAGTTTAAATCTAAAGTCTTCTGAGTGCTTCTCATTGTCTCTCAGTGTCCACCGAAAGTAGCGTTGTTTACCTCACTCAAAAAGCATTTCCTTTAAGGTCTGCAAACTGGTTCTGACATCAGGTTTTCCACCTGGCAAAACCAGTCCTAATGTTGTCATTACTTTCCTGTTTATCCACATTCACATGTTCTTTGTTTAATTTATGATTGCTGTCCAAACATCCACTACTCATTTGGTTCAGTTTTTCATGTATAACTTGGGGTTTGTTTTGACTCTGTAATAAATAAAAAAGGCAAAATTATTATTAAAAGGGGTAAAGGGGCTAAAACAGATTGTATAAAAAAAATAAAAATAAAAATAATAAATAAAAATAAAATAAAAAATACAAAAACATTAAAACATAATATTTATATTTATAAACTGTATAAATAAAAAATAAATATTTATATTAAAAATATTTTAAATGGTAATTTATTCCTATGATGGCAAAGCTGAATTTTCAGCATCATTACTCCAGTCTTTAATGTCACATGATCCTTTAGAAATTGCTTGCTGTCCAAACATCCACTACTCATTTGGTTCAGTTTTTCATGTATAACTTGGGGTTTGTTTTGACTCTGTAATAAATAAAAAAGGCAAAATTATTATTAAAGGGGTAAAGGGGCTAAAACAGATTGTATAAAAAAAATCAAAATAAAAATAATAAATAAAAATAAAATAAAAAATACAAAAACATTAAAACATAATATTTATATTTATAAACTGTATAAATAAAAAATAAATATTTATATTAAAAATATTTTAAATGGTAATTTATTCCTATGATGGCAAAGCTGAATTTTCAGCATCATTACTCCAGTCTTTAATGTCACATGATCCTTTAGAAATTATTCTAATATTCTGATTTGGGGCTCAATTACTATCAAATATTATTCATGTTTAATTATCAATTGTTCATTTTATTATTATTGTTGAAAAAAGGTTAATATGTTTGTTGTTGTTGTTGTTGTTTTTTCTTCAGGATTTTCTGATGAATATAACATTTAAAAGAACAACTTTTTTTTAAACAGAAATCTTCTGTAACATTATAAATGTCTTTAGCATTAAAAAGTTTTTTTTTCTTACTCATCTCATACTTTGACCGGTGATATACCGTATGTATACGGTGTGTGTGTGTGTGTGTGTGTGTATCAGTATCATCATCTTGTATAACTATGTAATGTATATCATTTATGTGATACGGTCACCAGAGGGAGCAAGAGAGCAGTGTAATCACACTACCTTAGGTGAAGGGTCACTCTGCTTGAATTTCCCATTCTCTTTGCCGTTTGACTCCAGGTGCTTGGGCTCGTAGCATCGGCCTTCTATAAAGGCTACGTAATCATTATAGGAGCAGGTTGGGCCGGCCAAGATCCCCATAAAGTTACAGTTATAACTCAGATACTCCAGCAGACTGGGCATCTTCCTGTACAGCAAACACAAGGACGGAACAAGTCACCATTTAACCAACAAGGCACACCCAATATCAAGTGCCAAAACATGATTTTCTCTGAAAAAGAAATAATGATGAAAAAGGACAATTTACATATAATAAAATATTACTGTAGCAAATGTTTTTTCAGTGTTTAAGAAAGCAGAGAATGTTATAAATCACTTCAATATGACAAGGCCATTAATTAGCTTATCAAGGCTAAGAAATTAGAGGAAGCTTCTCAACAAGCGACTTAAGCTGAAATAAGCTACCTTTAAAAAAACAAAAACTATGCTACAAACTATAAACATAAGATACAGTAGCTTAACATAAGTACCAAAATATACAGACAGACAGACAGACAGACACAGATAGATAGATAGATAGATAGATAGATATTTCTTTAGCAATACTTAGTAATGCTTATCTGGCAAAAAAAAAAAAATCAATCAATGAAAATATAGGCATTATGCTTACACAGGAGGAGGACAAACTAATTAAAATAGAAAATTCCCAAACATAAATATCTGAGCTGAAAACAATCTGTGCTCTTCTCGTATTAAATTATACATATATAGACATTATCAAAATGCCACAATGAGGACTCATTGTTTCTCTTGATAAATTGCTTGCTTTGAACCAGTTCACTGGAATGAGAATCCGTCTCATTTCTCAAGAACAGTCAAGTCGAATTTTCCCACGCTTGACTTTTTACTCGTAAAGTTACACTTTTTTTTCTTAAAACAGCTGAGCACCATTACAGTAGTTAGTCCAGTGGTTAAATATAATCCTATATACAAGATTTACACTAGGATAACAGGAATTTGATCTGACTGCGATCATCTCAACCGTGAAAGAGTTTGCAGCATATGTAACCAGCACGTGAGCAATGATTAAACATGACACTATGTTTCATCCATTATGTAAATGTTGACATATTGCTTAACACTCTGTGACCACAGGGCCATGGTACTATCATTATTCAAAACTGCTCTTACTAACTGCAGGGTGTGACTTCCGAAACCTCCGAATCCTGACGGCTTCCTGTGGACACCGGTTCACGTGATACGGCGGGAATGTTCAGTTGCTTGGCAACAGCCTTCAGAGCCCGATTGTGAATGATTTGAGTCTGCAAGTGGTATGCTGCTTTTTTTGAGCACTGCAGAGTAATATTATGCTCAAAATGATTGTTATTAAGGAACGCAGCTGTGCACTCTGCATTTGATCAGTGAGAGGAACTTTATATCTCGAATTGGGCTAGAAGTTGGTTTTCTTTCAAAAGACACAAAGTAAACGAGTGATCTCATCCCAACCACAAACATACCTTTCACACATACCTGACTGCAAGATACTTCTGACTGGGCTTTAGGTGCTCCTCCCTCTTCATCAACCCTGTGGGAAAAACACACAAACACAGGCCCGAACTCATCAGAAACACTCCCACAAAACACTGTCATTTGGAAACCCGTCCAGAAGTTGATTATGAAGCAGCTGCACTACTGCAGCACGTGTAGTGGAGTTTGAGGCCAGTGGTCTCCTGCGACTCACACTAACCTGCAGAAACAGCAGCTACACTCTGATATAGCAAATGTGTGTGAATGAAGCCCACGTGAGGATGCAGAATCACACTCACCGAGTGCAAACAGAAACAGTATCACACATCTGTGCTTATGCATTTAGCGTTTTCAAAGTTTAATTGTACAGGCTTAGTGAAAGCCTGTATAATAAAACATATATATTTCAATTATTAGCACCCATGATAAATGCACATAAGAACAAAATAATTACTAAATACATGAAGTAAATAAATACTTTCTGTCTGTCTGTCTGTCTCTCTCTCATTCTACCAACAATTTAAAGGTCTGGTGTAATATTTCTTTTGAAAGAAATTAATACTTATATTCAGCAAGGACACATTACATTGATTTGATGAAAATTGTCAATAAAGACATATAAAAAGATTTCTATTTTTAAATAAATGCTGTTCTTATGAGAGAATCCTGAAAAACAATTTGTTCAGTAAATCATTGTTAAATAAAAAAAAAAGCAATTTATGTTTAGTTTTTTCATCCTGCTGTACAGAAACCATACCGAACCGTAACCGTCATGTTTGTGTACCGTTACACCTCTAGTGTGGACAGTGCTGTTGCGTTCTGCAGCACTGAGCTACTTCGGCTCCAGTCTGCAGCATTAAGTCTACGGGTTTAGTGAAGAAAACGGATCAAGCCATTCGTCATTCATCTCTGTCAGTGCACTGACAACTAGATTAGTCACCCTATCAGCTTCTGCAGGCTCTAATGGCTGCTGGGAAATGCATAACCCACAGCAGCATATACACACAGACACAGTCCTACACTTCTTCCTTCAGCAAATGTGACAACATCAACGACAACACTTCATTATATTTGTTAACCGGGCAGCACTCTCAGGTCCTACACAAACCCACTGAAACACAGTATTAATAACCAAAAGAACCACATGTCGGACACATTGAGGCATGGTGCTAATGTGGGAGACTCGGATTTGAATGAAACCTGGGTTGTAACCCCAATTGTACAAAGCATATTTATTGTCCTCATTTGTAAGTCGCTTTGGATAAAAGCGTCTGCTAAATGACTAAATGTAAATGTAAATGCATATTTTTGTAGGTCAAAACAAGGAAATGTGTTAGCATTTTAACACTTCCACCTCCATCGACCAGAAATTAATAGGTTTTTTTGATTACATGCCTGAAATAAGGTCTGTGGTAAACACAAGATCAAGATATTTTTCATTCTGCGAAAAATATATATCAGTAATAGCTTTTACTGGTCTTGAAAAAGGCAGCTGCTAACAAGTGTGGGATATAAATGTCATCACGCTGAAATGCATCTATTCGCTTTCACAGCTTGAATTTGTTTTTTAGAATAGCTCCCCTGCAAACTATTCTAAATCAAACTTTCATGGATTTTTTAAATTTTTTTAAAATAAAGATTTAAAAGGTTTTTCAGAAGCTTAGTGACGATGACACTGCAGTCATGTGACCATGGTTATGTTTGGTTTTTATTTCTGGTGATTGTGTTTACGCTTCAAAATTAATAAAAGTTGTGTTCATATGTAAAGATTATTAGGATGAACAAAACTTGCAAGAATCATAAACTTTTGGTGGTTAAAAAAAGTCATCACTGCAGTACTCCATACCTCAATTTCCTGTCCCCTCTGTATTATCTCTAGCATTTGACAAAAATATAATAAAAGTGGTAAAAAATAAATAAATAAAAATAATATTATATAT
>NW_015640445.1:1744413-1756112 GCF_001515625.1 Sinocyclocheilus rhinocerous | reverse complement strand
AATAATAATAAACAATTAGTAAATAATTAGTAAAACATTAAATAATTAAACATTATTTTAAATGAAGAATAATTAAACATTAAGCCTAAAGTATACTTAGTTTTTGTATGCATGCGCTAGCATATGCGTAGTTGAACGCACAGCCTTTCAAAGTGCACTGTATTTGGTAGCATGCACTAACACAGGCGGTCAACACGTGTGCTCCAGAAAGTTTCATCTCTGTCCAGTCTTTGTGCTATTTTTCTCCAGAAGTTATGACTGATAAAATCTTTGTACTCTTTCAAACTAAAGTTGCATTTATCTCATAAGCCTCTCACACAAGCGCTTGCCCATGCGGGAGTCTGTTGTTGTTGTTGTTGCAGACTCCAGTATTTTTTTGTTGTTGTTGTTCCGTCTTTCTAGTTTCATTGTGGGGCAACGGATTAGTGCTAAACAAATTCAAAGCGCATGTGCGTCCAAAAATCGAGTTGTGCACATACAGTACTCGCATACTGTTCTGGTAATGAAATTTGCATCACGCACACTGTACGCGGACCCTTGCGTATGCGGAAAAACCGAAGTATACTTTAGGCCTTAGTCGGCGTCGTTTGCCAAAGTATCAGAGTGCCACAATTTCAGTCTGAATTGAGTTCTCCATAAAGTGGTGGAGGGAGGAGACTATTACAAAACTTCATTAAAACACATGGATTAATATGTTGTGCGTTGTCTGCAATAGAGCAGGGCATGCAGAGCTAACAGCAAGTCATGCAGAGGCAGCTCAAAAGTGCTGGGCTGCAGTTTCGGCCAGATGTTCTGTGAGCTATCGCTTCAGAGAAACGGGATGTGCTCTCTTAATCTTCCCATAAAGCCTGTTAAAGGAAATGTGGTGACTGAGATGCTACTTCTGTTTGACTCTAAAAGTGACTTGGTCACATATCACTGCGATTAGTTCTTTGGTTGACTAAGTATCTAAAAACTATGCTGTGCAATGGTGTGCAATCTAGTTTGCTTATCAGTTGCCTTGTTTGCATGGGAGATTTGCCAGTCGTTGATAAAACTAGAGTGGTTTCTCTTGGGTTCCTGCCATCACATTTCCATTTTCCACTGATGCTCATTCCTTTGTGCTTAACCCTTGTGCGACCTTTTGGACATTTTTGTCCTTTTCAGTTTAGTTTTTTTGATCATTTTGCCTGTGTTATTGCCAACTGCATACATTTTGGCACAGGTGTGTATTTTTATTGGAATTTTACTATTTCACTTCCATTTCCTTTAATAAATCTGTTTTGCACTAGGTACATCAAATTGTTCCTCTCAGGACCTTAAGGACAAAAATGTCCCCATTGAAACCCATTAAAACTGCTATTTTTAATCGCAGTGCCATTTAACTGTAAAATTATGCAATTTTTGTTGATAGGCTTTCATTATATTGGCAAGGCTTTAAAATTTAATTTTTTACTATTTTTTACCAGATGGTGCCATTTTTTCAGGTTTGCCCTATAAAGAAAATACTCGCTTTATTTCTGTTTTCTGCTTCTGCATATTATAGAGCCAATTGGATAAATAATGCAGCTATAATTGTGTGGGTGTGTTGGTATGGATGTCAGAGTGTGGTTTGTATGCGTGTCATAAAAAAAAAAATTGTGTGTGTGTGCGTCTCGTTCATAAATAATTTTCATAAACCTAAACATCTAGAACTTTTTTTTTGGTTTCACTTTTTTAACTTTTTTTACTTCAACAATAATCTACCATGGCACACGCTTGAGGTATTCGGCCAATCACAACGCACTGGATTGCTGGCCAATCAGAGCACACCTCGCTTTTCAGAACGATGAGCTTTGTGAAAATCGCCGCGTTTCAGAAAGGCGGGGCATAGAGAAACAATAATGTACAGTATATGGAAAATGTGTTTTTTGAACCTTAAACCGCATAAACACATTTCATTACACCAAATACACAAAATAATGTTCTTTTTAGCAACGTCATATGACCCCTTTAAAGGGATAGTTCACCCAAAAATTAAAAATCTGTCAATATTAGCTCCTCTTGTTATTCCAAACCAGAAGAGTTTCTTTCTTCAGTGGAACACAAAAGATGCTCTTTTCCAACCAATGAAAGTAAATGGTGTCTAGGGGCTGTCAAGGTCAAAAGGTCAAAGGATATACAGTATCTTTACGTGAGGGGAAAAAAATAAACAAAAATGTAAATCTTAATCTTACATAATTTTAATCAACTAATTTATACTAAAATACAGTAAAAACATGAATATTGTGAAATATTATAATTGAAAATAACTGTTTTTATGTTATTATATTTTTAAATGATATTTATTCCTGTGATGCATCATTACTCCAGTCTTTAGTGTCACGTGATTCTTCAGAAATCATTCTAATATGCTGACATTTATCTTTCAAATTATTTTTCAGGATTCTTTGATGAATATAAAGATCAATAGAGCATTTACTTGAAATAGAAACTTTTTGTAACATTATAAATATCTTTACTGTCACTTCTGATGAAATTAATGTGTCCTTGCGGAATAAAAGTAATAATTAAAAAAACATATCTTTTTTTAATGGTAGTGTATATTCCAATATGGTGTGTCAAAATAATGACAGAAATGTTTATTTTAGGTCAACTGTCCCTTTAACACACTCAGTTGAAGGGAGGTCCATTAATCTTGAAATAACCATCATTCTCCTTTATCAATGATCCAGATCATCCAAAAATGATGTGAAGATGCAGCACAATTAGTATCTTATTAAACAGATTTCACCAAGTTGCGTAATAAGCGGTATAGTGTGTTGGATAAGGTAAGTGTGGTCTATGAAGTGCAACATCCAGCTGGCAGCCCAAACTACTCTGGCCCACTCACTGGAGTGCAGCGCCAGCAGTGGTATAAAACAATGGCATACGAGGACGTGGTGTAGCAGCAGGGTTTAACAGCCCTTATGTAATTCCTAGAGCCTCTAACATGGGCACAGACAGAAACAATGGAGCTCTAGAAAGATTTCAGGTAGAAATCATGCCAGTTTTATAATATCATTCATTACTCAGGCTGTTCCACCATGACAACTTAATAAAGAGAAGAATATGAGAATTGGATTAATAAAACTGTTACATACCGTCATGAATCTCAAAGGCCAAACTTGTGATCTTCTGTGTGATGACCATCATGGGCCTGGAGGGAGAAAAGGAAAAAGAAATGTATGTGAGAGAGATCCTGTTTAAACCTGATATTGAGTCTGTTGGATTCACATGTACGTAAGAGCTTCTACTTCTATCAAACCAAGCTCTTCAACATTTATTATTTATACAATTGCACTGACCAAATCTCCACACAGTTTCTAAAGGGTCGAGTTCACCTTGGTGTAGCTCTTATGTCAAACCTGCTTGAAGGTTGAGCTATGATACTGATCTGCTTTTATCGTACTGTATGGTAAAACTAGCACTTATATACTTGCCCTTGGCTGTAGTTAACATGTATATTTCTAAAGAATAAAGCTGAATGCATGCATATTTTAGTTCTGAGATTGCTGCAAAGCAGAATATGTACACAGATTTTTTCACTTATGTTTAATCTTTAAGTGACAAATATTCTGAGGTTCAAGTATGAGGCTTTATGAGGCATCTTTTCACAACATAGATAAGGAAATTTATTTAAAACCCCAATACTTAATACAATTATGAATTTTTAGGTTAGTTTTCTATTATTTTTTCAATTTGTCCTTTGAATTTAGTTTGGTTTTGGTCGTTTTCACTACATCATTTTTATTTTTATTTTAGTTTTAGTATGTTTAGTGTTTTCTAGTTTATTAAATTTATTCAGTTTTGGTTTTATATTTAATGTGTTTTTTTTGCTCTAATGCTTTCTAATGCTCACCAAAGCTGCATTTATTTGATCAAAATACTGTAAAAACAGTAATTGTGTAATAGTATAACAATTTAAAATAACTTCTGTTTTCTAATTTTGTGGAAAGCATGATACATTATTTCAGGATTTTCTCTTTTTTTTTGATGAACAAAGTTTAAAACAACAACATTTCATTGAAATAAAATAAAAATAAAAGTCTTTACTGTCACTTTTAAACAATCCTTGTTTAAAAAAAAACATTCTTACTGATGCAAACTTTTGAACAGGAGTGTAAACTAAACTAAACTAAACTGAACTAGCATAAATAAATATTTTAATTTCTCAGCCTAGTGTTATTGCTATATAGTGACAGTTTTCATGTATAATGCAGGTGTCATTTTAACATACCATCTATCACGAACTAAATTAATTTATATTTTATAGTTATTTTTATTTCACTTGCACTTGTTTAGGAGTCATGAAAATGTATTTTAGTTTAGCCTGCTTTTCACAGTCAGTTTTTCTTTTATTTTTATTCCAGTTGGCAAAAGCATTTTCATTCAGTTTTCGTTTTCTTGGAAATTATGCTGATTCCAGTGCAAATTAACTTACCCAGTGAAGTCTGCTGAGTACATGCCGTAGTCAAACACATAGACTCTTGTGACCTGGCAGAAACTGAGATATCCCAGCGTAACCACAAAGCAGTATCTATGGAGAAGAATGCAGAAGAGGGGAACACTTAAAAACACTGAATGGAAAACTAAAAAAGACTGTTTGGTACAAAATACCACATACTACTCCATTTCAGCAGAACATATATTGTGGTCACTATGCAAATTCTATGTATGCAAAATGTGTACAAAAAAAGTACACACTCAACAAACCACACTGTGTGAAATACTGTATCCCACAATGCATTGCACTGAACCTGACTTTCCATTTCCTGCATGACAACTAAACCCAAAGTAATTTTAACATGTCTTTCTTGACTTACCTTTTGCAGTTCAAACAAATAAGTCATTGTTATAGATTCAAATTTGCAAAATAAGGGTTTATGTTATTCATGAGATTATAATTTGATGTCACTAACTGAATTAATAATAGGGTCGTGTGAATACAATAATTGTTATTGATGAACGTGAACGTATTACATATTATTTTTTAAATAAATAAGCATTAATAAGTAAATAAAATAAGCAGTGTAAAGTATATACATGCATGCAATATGCAGCAAGCATCAAATTCACTAAATATCAAAATGTACAAATATTTCTTATTATTTAATTATTTATGTATTTTTAGAGTTTATTTGAATTCATTAAAAGACAAAAAACAGCTAAACTAGTCAAATAATAAATTATTTAAATAAAAAAATAATTTCATTAGTATATTCTCACTCTTTTTATTTGGTTAATTTAAATGCAAGAAGAAATGTTCATTATCCCCACAAACATTTATCAAGAGGCGCCACCTATAGTAAAATCACCCGAGCCCCCACTTTGCAGGAAACCTCTCACATTTGATATCTGATATTACACATTATAATTCATGCAAGCTATTTGCATACTACAACAAATTTGTGAGTGGAGAGAGAGTGATCAAGGCTGCTCTGTACCATCGCTGCCTAAAGCGGCATGTTAGAACAACACAATCAGACTCAAGCCATAATTTCAACTCGGCTTATGAACCTCCTCCCACAACCCGATAAGGATCGCTCTTTTATTCAGCATATTAACCATCAAAAGGAAGATAACAGCCACTAAAACTTATCAAAGACACACTGAATTTCAGCAGGGCCTCAGTGTGAGGCAAAAGCCTTTGAATTTTCTCCCACTATCAGTTGCACACAGCTGCACAGCGTTTGGTATGTCAGACTCAAATAACCAAGTCCCCCGATTCCTCACTAAGCAACAGTGGGCAAATTCTTGGCATTCTAGTTTCTGTCTTTGCCTCTAACAAAGCTGGTTTTAACATGTCTACTGTACAGTCCCACTCATAGCATTCAGAGGCAGTGCCTGCTCCGTCTCAACACTAGGCCCTTCATCAGGGCTATGAGTAGCACTGTGTAAACTATGAAGACCTTCTTCTGTTCCAGCGCTCTGTAGGATGATTGTGTGGAGGCTGTTTTCTGGTTGTACAAGGAACATTGTACAGTTAGGAGATGGACTGTGATGAAGAATGGTAGTGGGTCAGTCAGTTTACTTAAAGGAAACTTATGCATCCCAAATTTAATTGTACTAAAAATGGAAATGTAAGTGGATTTTCAAATTGTGCATCCTTGAATGCTTTTTTATCAGCTAATATTACCCAATCGCAAAACAATACAGTTGATGTTCTCTTTCAACCTGTTCAGTAATAATGAATTTCAAAGTAATGGATGTAAATTATAATGCTAACATGCACACGCAACAGTTCGTGAAAAGGGGCTCTGTGGTATCATTTTTTGATATGGTAGGACATCTCAACACAGGTACTGTTTTAATGCATGTGCAAAATTATGTAAATTCAGATGTTGCCTAAGCTGTCATTAGCTATGTTTCCATCACCCTGTTTTAATGCACATTTTGAAGTATCGCATCAGAAATGAGAGACGGAAATGACAAATTTCTGAAAAAAAAACACCTTAATTTAAAAAAATAATAATAATTACTCTCACTTGATGTGGTTTTTGACTTGTGCGAAAGAGTTAATGCAAATAATGGGAGATGGAAATACATTTACCGAATAAATTCCTCCATGCGCTTAAAAAAACACTTATTCGCAAATGTTTTATGTGATATTCCAATTTTGCGCAGAAGTTAAATTCTCAACTTTGCATGGAAACAAAGCTATTGAGAGACATATCTATTTATTAATGTTAGAAACATAAATATACAATACTAAACATATTAAATTACTCAGTAACTTGGCACACCATGATAAACAACAACTTCCTCAAAACAGTGTAGATTAAAACCAAACCGAGGTCACTTACATACAGAGGTCTTAAAGGTACAGTAACAAAAACAGTTTGTTTAAAGCAGTGGTCGCCAACCCGTCGATCGCGATCGACTGGTAGATCTTTATCACTGTCCCAGTAGATCCCGAAAATAACAGTAAAATAAGTACAAAAATGGATCTTGTCTTTCATAAAGGCCGAGGTCAGGGATCTTGGGCCTAAAAAGGTTGGTGACCACTGGTTTAAAGGGACACTGAGAGA
Organism: Sinocyclocheilus rhinocerous; assembly: GCF_001515625.1. Classification (NCBI taxonomy): domain Eukaryota; kingdom Metazoa; phylum Chordata; class Actinopteri; order Cypriniformes; family Cyprinidae; genus Sinocyclocheilus; species Sinocyclocheilus rhinocerous. The sequence continues at coordinate 1,749,084 of NW_015640445.1, read as the reverse complement.
GGGTGGAAAATGTTCATGTACAAGTAAATTGGTCATGCGACTGTCTTTGATGCAAAAATACTTGACAAACATTGCGGATGAGAAAGAAAATAAATTGCAATCAATTAATGTGTTCTGTATTTTTTATTTTTTTTTAAGAGAGATTTAAACTACGCTGGTCAGGATGATAAAGGGACAGTTCACCCAAAAATGAAAATTCTGTCATTAATTTCTCACCCTCACGTCGTTCCAAACCCATAAGACGGTTCATCTTCCGAAAACAAATTAAGATATTTTTGCGGAAATCCAAGAGCTTTCTGACCCTGCAGAGACAGCAATGCAACTATCACCTTAAAGGCCCAGAAAGGTAGTAAGGACATTTTTTAAATAGTCCATGTGACAGCAATGGTTCAACCATAATGTTATGAAGCTACGAGAATACTATTTGTGCACAAAAGAAAACAAAAATAACAACTTTATTCAACAAGTTGGTCACATGGACTATTTTACAGTGTCCTTACTACCTTTCTGGGCCTTGAACGTGGTAGTTCCCTTGTTGACTATGAAGGGTCAGAAATCTCTCGGATTTCATCAAAAATATCTTAATTTGTGTTCCAAAGACGAACGATTAATTATTTCATTTAAAAAACACATTTTAAATAAATATACACAGAAAATCTACAAGAAATCCATCTCTTTTCCTATACGGGCTTTGCCAGAGAGCATAATCTGATACTGTGCTTTTCAAGGACTCACACACTACAGTAGCCCTTCTATAAATATACATTTACACTATTCCTCTCTAATAAGACAGACAAGAGCTCCAGTGACCCGTGATGAGGGCAGGTTGTGATCTCTCACACAAACACACACACACACACAAGCAACACAATCTCTCCTGGTTCTACTTTCATTTGGCAATAACCACCACACACAGTCTCAAGATGATCATTTATAAAGGTGAGACACAGAGGTGAGGTGTTATCAGCAGCTGTTAGATGGGGTCTCGTCTACACCATAAAACCCTACTCTCACATGCCTGAGTGGAAACATATTAAAGCAATAAATCACATCATAAAAGCGTCATTTCTAATGAAACGGGGGACAATGACACCATTGTGAGATAGAACAAGACCTGAGAGAACAACCTTCCACCAAATCTCTTTAACTCTCAGAGCAGAAGTTAATGGCACACTGTGTTGTGTATGATTTCAGGAATTTCACATGGGGCTGAATTTGAAAGCAAGAACGACTGCTGTGTGAACGCTTACCAATCTGTATTGAGTCTTGGAAGTTTTCTGAACTTCACAGTGATGCTCAGAAACAAGCTGTCAAGAAATATACATCCATAAGAGCTCTAAAGGTACATTCACACCTACAGTAATTTAATCGCTGAAGGTCACCAAGTTGCTGTATGTGCTTAAAGTTAGTAGGAGTTTATACTGGACTGAAGTGTCCAACTCTATCAGGAGGCAGATCACGTGAACGTCACGGTCTGCTATATTATTGGCCATCTCCATGTTACTATCCATCAAACTGATGGAACTTTGCTGTAACGCCAACTAACACTGAACACACAAATTGTAGACTCTCATTGAAAAGTCACTGATTTCTGTTAGAGCATCTTAATGACATCAAAACTGACCCTATTTGCTTAAATTGATCATCTTATTAAAGAATGACTGTCCTCTTTATCTTTTTTTAAAAATGCATACACTTAAAAAAAAAAAAAAAAGTAATTGAGGTTATTGATATACGCTAAATGGTAGCCAAATAATCATTTAGGCATTGTTGTTTTATGCTACAGTTGTAGGTATCGCATAGGGCTGGGCGATATGGCCAAAAAAATTATCACGATAATTTTTTTTCATATCAGTCGATACTGATAATTATCACGATATCGCGAAGTTTTAAGGCAGATTTTTGTTCCAATGTGAAAGTTGTACAAACCAGACAGTTAATTGGGTTTTAAACTATTCTTTATGGTCAGAACATGACAAAAACTTCACGTTTTTTTGAATTCTTTACACTGTTCCAGTGTTTCAAAAAGGCGGGGCATAGAGGAGAAACAATAATGAACAGTATGTGGAAAATAATGTGTTTTTTGAACTTTAAACCGCATAAACACATTTCATTACACCAAATACACAAAATAATGTTCTTTTTAGCAGCATCATATGACCCCTTTAACAAAATAAATATCTTAATAGAAAAAAAAATTTTTTTAGTTCTGCATGTTCTAATCAGTAATATTGTTTCAAATCAAGAAACAGGTTTGTGTTGCCTGAACATATTAATAATTAATAATATAACATTTTTTGTCTCTTAGAATACACATTTGATAGTAGCTTGAGTTAGGATGCAGATGTAGATTTATGTTCATTATCAAAATCGGTAATACCTGTAAAAATTGTAGCGACCTCATTTTATATGGTGAAATTTAATTATTCTGACTGTTTGAGGTTTTATTTTTTAGTAACCATTGGTCTTTCATAGTAGCATACATTTAGATCATGATAATCACAGTTAAAACCACAAATATAGCACCTTAATACCATGGTAAAAATGTAATATGGTTTTTAGGTATTTGAATGAAAAACAGTAGTCTAAATACATTTAGTATAAATGCATAAACGCCATAGCTTAATCACAAAAAATACTGTAATTGTATTCCATTACTCCTCCTTCAATACATTTAATACATGTCTACATTTATAATATAATAAAATTCGACACGAATACCCATATTTCTGACAATACCATGGTGCAGTTAGTGCTACTACAGTATGGTAACGTTAAATTATGGCGATTTGTAGTCTTCTGACTGTAACGATGCGCACAGTGCTTCTCCTGTTTGTCAGCACTGTATCATCTGGCTATCCACCTTTTTCTTGCTGTAAAAATTGTAAAGTCTATGGGTTTAGCTTCCGGTCTCATCCGTGTCCAGCTATTTTTAGCTGTACAAAACAGTTTGTTTTGCTGCTTGATATTGAAAATTGGTGTGTCTTACCATATTATGTTAATGTATTATCTTACTTATGAACACACTGGTTTGTTGTGCAAACAGTTTTACCGTTTACTGCACGTTCTTATTCTTCTCGTTATTTATCTATAGCGGCTAATGAACCGGAAGTCTCGCCCATAGGCTTACTTCCGTGTTGAAGAAAAAGGTGTGCATTCTAATCTTACTACTTTTATTTTACCAACCGCTGCGGAGATATTGTGTTATATTTGGAAATCTAAAACTACCACTTGTCAGCTTGACCCACTGCCTACTTGCTTAGTTAAAGCCTGTCTACCATCTCTGTCTTCATTAATTACTAAAATTATTCACTCTTCACTTGTTTCTGGTTCTGTACCTTCTTCTCTTAAAACTGCTATTATTACCCCTATTCTAAAGAAATCACGGACTGATCCATCAATTTTTGAAAATTATCGACCAATTTCTAATTTGCCATTCATTTCTAAAATCTTGGAAAAATGTGTTGCAGCTCAAGTTCACAATCATCTCTCCAATAATACATTGTTTGTGCAATTCCAATCTGGTTTTCGTCCTCATCATAGTACAGAGACAGCTCTTGTCAAAATTACTAATGATTTGTTATTGGCAGCTGATTCTGGTTTATTAACAATACTTGTCCTTCTTGACCTGAGTGCGGCCTTTGACACGATCTCGCACAAGATACTCCTGGACAGGTTAGTTTCAATAGGGATTACTGGCACCCCACTGTCCTGGTTTAGGTCTTATCTTACCGGTCGCACTCAGTATGTTCAAATTAAAAAATTTAAATCAAGACCATCTACAGTTACTACTGGTGTCCCTCAGGGTTCTGTTTTGGGCCCACTCTTATTCATCATCTATTTACTTCCTCTTGGCTATATTCTCAGGAAATATGGTATCCATTTTCACTGCTATGCCGACGACACCCAGCTCTACCTGTCTTCTAAACCCTCTAGTTCTTTTCCTCCACCTTCCTTGACTAGATGTTTAGCTGAAATTAAAGACTGGCTTTCAGCCAACTTTCTAAAACTCAACAGTGATAAAACTGAGGTCTTACTTATCGGTACAAAATCTACTTTGACTAAATCTGATTGTTTTACAGTGGATATCGATAATAACGCAATTTTTTCCTTAGCAGGTTAGGAGTTTGGGTGTCATTCTGGATAGCACACTTTCTTTTGAAACTCATGTCAATAATATTAGGCGTACTGCGTATTTTCACCTGCTTAATATTAATCGCCTTCGTCCCTCTCTCACAACGAATAATACTGCAATTCTTATTCATGCACTGGTTCCCTCATGTATCGACTATTGTAATGCTCTCCTTACTGGTCTTCCTTCTAACTTCTCTATAAACTTCAATTGGTTCAGAACTCAGCAGCTCGTGTTCTTTCTAGGACTTCATCAATAGAGCACATTTCTCCAGTTCTCCAACGTCTACACTGGCTCCCAGTAAAGTATCGCATTGATTTTAAAATTTTGCTTCTCACATTTAAGGCACTTCACAACCTTGCTCCACCGTATCTTACGGACATTCTCCACATCTATACTCCTTCTCGCATTCTCAGATCTTCACACTCGATCTCTCTTGTGTCGCCGCGTATACGTTTAAGCACCATGGGAGCAAGAACTTTTTGTTTTGCGGCCCCTCGCCTATGGAACTCTCTCCCCCCCCAATATACGGAACAGTG
>NW_015640445.1:1719326-1742886 GCF_001515625.1 Sinocyclocheilus rhinocerous | reverse complement strand
AGCACATTTCTCCAGTTCTCCAACGTTTACACTGGCTCCCAGTAAAGTATTGCATTGATTTAAAAATTTTGCTTATCACATTTAAGGCACTTTACAACCTTGCTCCACCGTATCTTACTGACCTTCTCCACATCTATACTCCTTCTCACACGCTCAGATCTTCACTCTCTTGAACTCTCTTCCCTCCAATATATGGAACAGTGACAGCCTTCATACTTTTAAATCTCGTCTTAAGACTTATCTTTTTACCCAGGCTTTCTTATGACTTGCTCTTATTAATGCTCTTGTAAGCCTTTATTGTATTTATGATGTATGCAGTTGTGCTGTTGAATTTTGTAATGCTGGCAGGACTTGTTTATTTATTGTTACTGTTTTTACTAGTTTGCTTGCTGTAAGGTGACCTTGGGTGTTTAGAAAGGCGCCATTTAATAAAATTAATTATTATTATTATTATTTGTGTTCCTCGCCAGGGCCGAATTTACCTCTTATCGTGACATAGGCAGAACAATTTTTTGGGCTATCAATTATGAGGGTGGCGCTGCCAATAACGCACCTAAAAGCTGTCAAAGACAACAGAAGAACACATTGCCTCACGCGCACACTGTAGACTTGCGTGGCATAAAATAAGACTTGCGTAGCATATAACGGTTACAGTAACTTGGGACGATGTCAAATAAGTTGAATCCAAGCGTTCAATGTTGGCTATAAGGCCAGAACAAGGACAAAGTATTCAGTTTTTTTGTATAATGAATTGTTTGCATTATCACTTCAGCAGCTAATCTATGCCAGTTTTATTGGCAGTCTCTAGGTAATAAACCAGTTAGGTAATGAGAGCCTCTCAAAAGAGATCCTTATGCCCTTTCTGCAAACACACACACATTGCATTCTTTATCGGTTTTCCGCTCCTGTTTTTCAATTTCCCTTCATCCTTAGATTTGTCCTCTCATGTCCCCTGAGCAGTGGAGCATGGCATCATTACCGACTGATCGTCTCCTGGAGTTTCAAAAGGTCTGTTTTGTAGCACTGCATCCCTAATGCGTTCTCTGTGTTCACTGCAGGGAACCGGGCCAGTCTATTTCTCTATCAACCTACAAGACTCTTGCACAAGTTTTTCTTGTCAGTCTTCAACACTATAGACATTGCTGCTCTTTACTTTCTTAGAGAAGAACAATCAGCAAAGAGAAAGACTTATTTTTTAATAATCAGTGCAAACTACAGATTACTGTGACCTGTCTGTCACACCCAATATGAAGATTTTATAGTACAAAAAGCATTGTTTCAAAGTCTAGTTTGTTTAGTAATCAGTAGTTAAATAATCAGTCCAGTAGGTTAAAGGAATATTCTGGGTTCAATCCATCAGATTGTAAAAAAAAAAAAAAACATATTAGAAACCCTTCAGGAGGGTCTTATCGCTGCATGTATAATCCAGAACACGGCTGCAAGATACATTTTTAATGAGCTGACAAAAATGCACGTCACACCTCTGTTTATCAATTTGCACTGGCTACCAATAGCTGCTCGCATAAAATTCAAGGCATTAATGTTTAATGAATCCACCACTGGCTCTGCACCCCTTTACCTAAATTCATTACTTCAGACTTATGTGCACTCTAGAAGCTTGCATTCTGCAAGTGAACGGCACATTATTGTGCCGTTCCAAAGAGGCACGAAATCACTTTGACTGACTTTTGCATTAAATCAGGGGTGCCCAAACTGCCTGGAAGTTTCTAGTATGCCTACCATCTTTATTTGACCCTCTAACTCTAGCACTATCTATTCTAATTCTATTCTTTAAAAAAAAAAACTGCCCTTTTAGACTTGCACTCCTATTCACTTACTAACTTTGTTTTCTTTAAAAAAAAATTCTTTATTTGACCCTCTAACTCTAGCACTATCTATTCTAATTCTATTCTTTAAAAAAAAACTGCCCTTTTAGACTTGCACTCCTATTCACTTACTAACTTTGTTTTCTTTAAAAAAAAAATTTTTTTTTAAATAACACTAGCTTCTCTATTCTTTTTGTATTCTATCTGTTTTCTTTTTATTTATTATACAATTAACAAAAAGCCAAAAAAGGCCTCTAACACTAGCTTCTCTATTCTATCTGTTTTCTTTTTATTTATTATATGATTTTAAAAAAAACTTGCTACGTGTACTGCGTTAAGCTAACTGAGACTTGTTATAGCACTTGCATATCATTGCTCTTTTGTTGATTTTGATGTCCTAACTACACGCGGCGCGACGCGCGATAAAAGGTATCTTTTCCATTTTAATCTGCGTTTTTGTCCTAACTAGCCACGACGGTGACACGCGAAATTTCTAATTTAGAAACGGTTTCTATTTCCGCGACATCGCGGCTGGAACAACAACATACAAACTATATGATATAATTTTGTGTGACCTTAAAGCAACAACAGATAGTTTACCTCAGATCTTGAAAATAAATTAAAGCGGAGATGTCCGTTAAAATTGTGAACTCACTGCGAACCAACGAGTGTATTCCATAGCAAAGATGTTATCAGTCACTCAGTATGTACATTTAATGATGTTAAAAAGCTTTAATATTTATGAATTAGATTATAAGCGTATCCATTTCGTTCCCATAGCAGTGCACTTCCAGAGAGAGCCCACCCACACACGCTTCTGATTGGCTGTGATATTTGATTGATTCTGTCGCATCGCGTCTGGTGTGGACACCCAAATTGCTTGTTGCGTGTAGTTAGGACACGGTGTTAGACAATGTGTTTTTTATGATTTTTTTTTTTTCCTAGTTAAACGTGAGGTGGTAAACGTACAATATTCCTCCTCGCACTACACCTGGCTCTGTGCGTTTAGTACACATGGAGTTAAAACTCCTTGTCTGATAAATATGAAGTTAGGCAAACATCTGGGCAGGAGGCCGATGGTCAGCTTATCATGACTTTTTCAACTAATCGAAGTTCACAAACCATGCTGGCAGGACTTCTGACTGGCCGTTCTGACGCATGTGCCAAGGTCGGGTGACCCAGCACAGATGACCTACCCTTATCTAAATCTCTGGAATTCGACCATATATAATGAAAATGTTTTCTAGGGTCATTTTGTGTTAGTATGCACTCGTGTATGTTGTTGGTTTGAATAGCAATCACTATCAAGCACTGGCTATTTTTGGTGCCGCCCCAAGCAGCAGCGAACACCACATGGTCCAGCACATCCATTCATCTGACCCCAGATCAGAGGGAGCCGTCACTCAGCATGAAACTTATGGAAGCAATGATGAAAACAGACGCTCCCTCATTCCCTGGAGCGGTTTACTGATAAGAATGAAATGGTTGGGTGAGCCGTATGGATTAATATTCAACAAGCCAATTGTAGGGCTAGATGAATAATATATGGTGAACTGGACGGCAGCTGCTTGTTGAGAATTCTGGAACATGTTCCAATGTCATAACACATTTTTGATTTGACATAAGGTTGTTCTTGTTACTGGAAGCAGGGCAGATTGATGGTGTGGAGGATTGGGAGGTCGGTACTCACTTGTGCATGTGTTCCACGCCTGTGAAGATCATAACGCCGTAAGCGAGACCGCTCTGTACCAGAAAGTGTAAGGCATACCTGAAGCACAAGGAGAAGAGGAAACCAATGAGAGGAGCCTATAACTTTATTAAACTGTGAAATAAGAATGTCATTTCGAACAGGAGAGAAATGTGTTGCTGAATAAGATAAGATTCTATAAAGTTCATATACAAAATTTGCTTTCATTTTTTTAAATGAGTTTTTATTTAATAGTTTTTGTCCATGAAAATGATCTAACTATGGTTGTATGCATATAACAAAAATCCTCATTGATCCTCAGTGAATTCTCTTAATATTGTAATCATGCTCAGGGTTGTTATAGTATATATATATAACTTAAAACTAATACTAAATAATAAATAAAAATTATATAGACATATTAAAAAAAACTTGATAGGAACACAACAAAATTACTAAAACTTTAACAAAATGCAAACAATAAAAAATATTAAAATATATTAAAATAAAAACTAATTAAAAATATTAATAAAAACTATAATAGTACCTTAATTAGCCAAAAATAAATGAGATATTATACTGGTAATGATTATATATTTTTTCAGTGATTATATTATATTATATTATAAATCAAAAGTGACAAATATAATCTTTCATCGCTTTATAATTAAATAAAAATGTCTGACTTTGCAGTGATGTAAGGATGATTCTTTAATTAGGGTAACTTTTAATAAATTCTAATCTTGAAAAATCAATTAATTTGAACAATATTTCATCTACATAAAAATATTTATCACATTTCCTTGAATATTATTGTGGCTTCGATCAAACTTCAAGTGGATATGGGTATAAAGTTATATTGTATAATTAAACATTTAATAATTTACTTTTAAAGACAAAATACATATGCTGTGATGGACTGAGCATCCATCCAAGTGTTTCCCTGCTTACAGCCTGAAACACTGGGATAGACTCCAGCTTCCCCGAAACCCTATGCAGGACAAGCCGTTTGAAGAATGATGGATGGACAATACATATGCTGTACCTTTATGCAGACTACTACACATCCGAGTTGCTGCTTTATACATACCTCAATCAAGACAGCAACTAAATTGCTTATTTACATTGTGTCTACACTCTGACAATTCAAATGGACGGTATTGTAACTGTCATGCTGCTTGCTTGCAGTGCATATCTGGCTTTACATTTTCTATATTGCAAAAGAGTGACACGACATTAGCAAATCCAAAATAACTCATTTATGTGCACTTACAATATTTTACGATGTTCAGCCGCTGCAAAAATGCATGTTGCAAACAGATAATTGCTGCAAAAGGAGTAGACCTTATACATAAAAGACTGTAATCGACACTATCCAATAGGAGAATGATGTGGGGGGACTAGATTTCATCCATCTGGAATTGTTTGGATTGTGAAAGAGATATCTTAACCATTTGTCTGCATTGCCTATGTGACGCCAAAAAGGAAAGTTGTTTGTGGGGTGGAGCAAGCTATTGCATTTTGATGAGAGATTATGAAGCGTTTTTTCTGTCCAAAAACATGTGCTGAAGAATCCCACACAGTAAAACCAGGAACACAGATTTTGAAAGTAAATGAGCCCAGTTTGGATTTGATGTTGACCGAGAGCAAACAAATGTTTCGGTGAAGTCTCTGCTGGACAGAGCGGTGTGCAGAGAGAAAGGCAAACTCTCAGAGTATGTGATGATAGCAAATGTGACCCTGGACCACAAAACCAGTCATAAGGGTCAATTTTTCGAAATTGAGATTTATGCATCATCTGAAAGCTGAATAAATAAGATTTCCATTGATGTATGGTTTGTTAGGATAGGACAATATTTGGCCGAGATACAACTATTTGAAAATCTGGATTCTGAGGGTGCCAAACAAATCTAAACACTGAGAAAATCGCCTTTAAATTTGTCCAAATGAAGTCCTTAGCAATGCATATTACTAATCAAAAATGAAGTTTTGATATATTTACAGTAGGAAATTTACAAAATATCTTCATGGAACATGATCTTTAATTAATATCTTAATGATTTTTGGCATAAAGGAAAAATCAATAATTTTGACCCATACAATGTTTTTTTGGCTATTGCTACAAATATACCCCAGCGACTTAAGACTGGTTTTGTGCTCCAGGGTCACAAATCACATTAGAACAGCTGAGGGGAAATCCCCTCACAGGCTGCCACACAAATACAGCAGACATTTGCGAGACACACAACATTCGTTAAATTAATTTGGTAGTAATAGATGATATTTCACTCACAAAAAGGTAGTATTACAGTAAATGCATTCAAGAAGGCATAAACAACACATTAGTGTCCACTATGTCTTGGGCAATGTCACTGTTTAGAGGTCTTGCTTCTTGCCGTCACGTTTATTGCATAATGACTTCCTGTGTGATTTGGCTGGACTGACCTCTGTTCAGAAAGCTGTAATAGACCGCTGCATATGGTTAGAGGTTTTTCAGAAAGTGTCAGCTTAAGCATGACTCCCACTGATACAATTTATCACATTTTGACAACCTTGTGACAAAAAAACAAAACACGTTGTGTGATGTAGTTATGTAATTTTGTCTCTTTTTATTCTATTAAGAAATGTTGAAACACAAACAGAGGTTGAAAAGCTGAGACTACTAGTGAAAGTGCTTTTACTTAGCATTTTTTAATTTAATATAAAATGTGTCACTGCAAATTATTTTATCAGTACAAAAACATATGCAAAAAGATGAAAAATAATACGAATTTCAGAATGTATTTGTAGAAGTAGTATTTGGTTTCTCTTTTAACGCCTATGTCCTACATTATCCGCTGGAACGCCACTCTCTCGCGCATTCGACAGTTAGCTGAAGCTAGGTATTATGGTTTATAACGTTTTAAATATTGATATTTGTCTTACACAAATGCATCAATTGACTTCAGAAGGCCTTTATTATAAGCAGCAGGTAAGTATCAATAAATATAGGCTTACAAACTGCGTCTCTCAGTTTCCACAGCTGCTAAGGAGACTCTGGTCTTCTGCCAGCACTCCATTATAAATTGAATGGCTCGCTAACCGGCTATCAATGACACTGCTATGGATCAATATGGAACAGACAAGCACTCACCAGCCAAAGCAGAACAGGGCCAAATAGAAGCCCAGCAGGGTGGCGACTACATGCCGGATGAAGGGACTCGTCTTGCTAGGGTGCAGGTAGAGTCTGAACCAGAAGGCCGTGACCAGGGCGAAGAGCTGGCATACCACAAAGTTCACCTAATGAGAGAGACAGGAGGTTAATTTTACACTGATCAAGAGGAAAGGTCAACAATTAGTTAAACTCAACTTAAGAACCAAATAAATTAGAAAGGTTCAAAATCAAAACTAATCTCCATGTAACCTTCAAATGTAAGTCTTCCAGTACATCAGGATTAAGGCTTTAACACTGAATGTAAACTGCTGACATTAACAGAAGATAACGGCATTTTGCGATGAGGATAAAGTAGAGGATGAGAAGAGAAAATTGACTGCCATTCAAAAGTTGCTGTGTGTACTCTGATTAAATTCATTTTTATACACTATATAACATAAAAGCACTTTTGCAATCCCATGCGTATTTCCCCTCAGCATTTGCGAGGCACCGTTTCCATTGAAATCGATGGTTCCAAAGAATTCTCTGATGCTACAGAAACTTGTTTGGGTTTTATGACACGAAAACTTAGGGAGGGCATCACAATGGATGACAAATACATGAACTAACCAGGTTGTGCACGCCCAACAACCTTGCGAAACAAATTCAAAGTGATAAAAAACAGAGGCTTGTGCTCACAAACCCATGAAAAGTGTTTTATTTTACTTGACGTCAATGTTTACTCTACAAAGTCATGTCTGGACCTGAACGTTACAGTCTCCTTTGCTTTTTGAGGCTTATCTGATAAAGTATGTACAGTAGGCTGCTGTGTTGAATCGTAGTCTCTCGCCCTTCCTTTAATTTACAGAACATTTTACTTACATAAGATTTTACATGCCACTGTAAGAGCAAAACAACTGTTGTTATGCTGTATGCAGGATGCCATAATAACCCATTAAAACCCATTTAAAAATGGTAAAAAGATATGCTGATTAAATAAATTGCATATCAATACTTTCTGAAAAAGGCAAGTGAAGAAAAATCTCATGAAAACAATAATCTGAATAATCTAAAAAAATAAATGTAGTATGCTACATTGTTGACACAGGACCTCAAATTAAATAGCATGTTTAGTTCAGAAATGACCAGTTATCACATAGGAATTTGATACATTTACTTAATATTTTACTTAAATACGGTGGTCCAGTAGTGCACAACACAACGAAATTTCCACAACACAACATAGGACTAATTTTGTTGTGTTGTGCTAATTTCGCTGTGTTGTGGCTTGTTTCTGTTGTGTTGCAACCTGTTTCCATTGTGTTGTGGAGATTTTGTTGTGTTGTGCCTTGTTTCTGTTGTGTTGTGCTAATTTTGTTGTTGCGATTTGTTTCTGTTGTGTTGTGCTAATTTCATTGTGTTGTGCTGTTTTTTGGCATTTCACTGAATGGCATGTGTTTTTGTAAATTCGGATGCCACACCATGAAAAGGTGAAATTATGAAATATTTAAGAGCAATAAACTCACTTTTTTCACCACACAGGTCTTTCAGGAGCCATTTGATGATGTCACAGACTGTCGAATGACTGTCAGTTTTTTTTATATGATTTCAGAATGGCTTCTTGTTCATGTTACACTGAATAATTTCTGATAAACTGCATTTTCGGGACAAAAGTCCCCTGGTTATTTAAATACTTTAAAAAAAATTACTGATAAGATTCCGATGTGTCCAGCGCATTTTATGGAGGACTGTTTCCTGATCCTGGATTCAAACGCGAGTTTTGAGCAGTGTTAAGAGTAGCGTTTGTAGTTTGTCATTTCTTCGATCGCAAATGCAGACATGGTTTTATGTTTACACGAGGACGATATCCGCTTCGTCATGCCTGGAGCTGATCCGTGCTGGTCGCTGAGGAAATACATCAACTTCGCGCTGTGGATCGCCGGATCGGCTTTCACCGTGGACAAAGCGGAGTCCAGCCCGGGGTCGTCACATGTGGTTGCCGCATGTCTGCCCGCTGCCGCTCAAGCCGGCCGCCGCACACTCAAGCCGCCGTGTGTGACGCTGTGTTTCGTTGTGAAAGCGAAACTACTTTGTTTGGCCTTCCAAAAGAGGACACGAATAAAAATCAGTGGTTAAGTTGTATTTACAACACTGTTCCAGAACAGTTTAACCCAAATATTCAGATGTGTCCAGCGCATTTTATGGAGGACTGTTTCCTGATCCTGGGAGAGTAGACTACAATGCCGGCTGTTCTGACTCACAGACTGTAAGTAAGTTTTTTATATTTAAAGAATTTGCCACTGACGATTCAAACGCGAGTTTTGAGCAGTGTAGAGTAGCGCTTGTTGTTTGTCATTTCTCCGATCACAAAAGCAGACATGGTTTTATGTTTACGCGGCACAACGCAGCGCGTAAAAAGACAGTATAAGTCATTATAATAAACCGTAATTATGTCCCCACTGGATACAACAAATGCCTCGTTTAACACCGGTTGCGTCACTTGCCCATCGCGTCACTGTCCCCCACCGTCGTTTTGATTTTTTATAGTAATAAAAATCATTTAGTTCAGTAAAAGAACAGACACTACAATTAAAAACTGAACGCGGCTGCTCAATGTAGCGTGCCGAACGACAGTCGCATCACAGATCAGGTTTCATTTCTCCAGTGAGGAGAGTGAGTCGAGCTGACTGACGAGACGATCGCGGATGATTTAGTTTCGAAACTAGATGCAAAAGCGCCTGTTTGGCAATATTTTGGATTTTGAAAAGCCTGTTGACTTTTGCCGTTTATCTAAGGTGATTTTGGAAGTTTTTTTTAAACATTCGTTTCTTATTTAATTGGTTCCACATTGTTTGCTGATTTTTACTTTATTTAAACTTTGTGTCATTTGTTTTTTTTATTTGACATCAAGGTGTATGCCGTGCCTCCAAGCTTTCTTACTCGTTTTGCTAATAAACGTTCTACTTTTCTTATTTATTTGGTTATATATTATGCATGTTTACTTATTTCCAGTTTTGTATACCTATTTAAACTTTATGTAAGTTATTTGTTATTTTATATTAGGCGGCTTGCCCTATAGCATGGTGTATTTTTATTTGTTTTGTTAATAAAAGTTCTATGTTTTATATATACGCTAAAGTGAGTTTGACGTTGTATTTTGTTGTTGCATTCAAGCAATTGACGCGGAACTGCCGTTAATTCAAAAGTGAAAGTAAAATGCGCACGGCGCTTTTAAGCTATTTAAAAGCGAAGGAAAGCGAGGAAAAGAGGAGAAATTCAAACGAACTAAAAACGAACAATTGCTTTACTCCGAATTGCCGCTATTTTAAAGTGAAAGTAAAATGGGCACGCCACTTTTACAAGCTATTTAAAAGCGAAGGAAAGCGAGGAAAAGAGGGAATGCCCCGCCCCCGCGGTGATACCGGTATTACCGGTGTTGTCACACGCCGATTAACCTACACAACCCTACACCAAATACGCAAAATAATGTTCTTTTTAGCAACATCATATGACCCCTTTAATATAACACAGCCAACACTTATTTGAAAATGCCAAGACAACATATATGTTTAACCTGGTATTTTATATGTTTATTTAAAGATGTAATGGCAAAATCAAAGTCCGGACCATTACACTGAATGTCAATTTTACACTTTGGAACAGTATTTCCCCCATATTTTGACTTTTTATTTTCACAAAAGTTATTTGAAATATGAAAGTAGATACTTTACTTGCATTTAACTAAACCTTGCTTTTTATGTATTTCACTTTTGTAAATATAATTTGATGCGGACACCAAAATGTTGACGTCTCGTCTTTGACCCATATAATATAAACATATATATAAATAAACATTTACTGTAATTCCCCTTTTAAACAGTTTAACCATTTAAATTACATATTATATACCACCTAAGCTAAAAACGATCAAATATTTCCCTTATGCGTTTTCGGTTAACAAGCTTAGCTTAGCCTTTAAAATGACATCTATCACTGAAGCTAAAAATGGTTAAAATAAATATTTCTTTGTGTTTTTTTAAGTAAAATAGCTGCAGCTTAGCACAGTGGTAAAGAATAGCTCTTTTGATTAGCTAGACAAGACATGATGATTTTTCAGGCATTGAAGATAGGGGAAAGTACAGAGTCATGGACGACAAATAAAGTCATTACATCATGTCTCATCCCATATTCCTAGTACAGAAAAAAATGTCCATCCCTATTATAAAATGTCAGAAAATGTGCTGGAGAGATGACAATAGCTCTCCGCTTAGCATAGAACCTTGGGGAATGTTATTGAAACTTCAATCAGAAGGCTTTTGGTTTGTTTTCGCTGGTCTATTTCTGTCATTCCCTGGAGACACCTCTCATCCCCTCAGTCCCCTTCAGGTGCTTGTCACTTTAATTTTGGATCGACCAGATTGAGATGTTTTAACTGCTGGAAACGTGTCCTGCCTCTACAAGAAACCTTGCGCATCTCCTTAACGTTACAGGCGGCTATACTGTACAGAGGCAGCCATTGTTTCTCATTCTGCATAAGCAGGTCAACAGTGGGCCATAAACAATAGCTCATTGGCTTCTTCTTTGTATCCCCCACGCTTTCTGTATCACAGGAAGCATTGTTATTGGCAGGATAAATCTGTCCAACACACACGCACAACTGTAAGTAATTGTGGTCAGGCAGATTTATGGAGATGATGTCCCTGTGCCGTTTCTCTATTGGTAGATCTCTAAGAGCTCTTTCACGAGTGACCCGACATCGACCGGCACTTGTGGTCGCTTTAGAGCTATTAAAAAGAACCACAGAATTACACTCAATTAATCTGGGACATTAAACCCTAATTAAACATAACCTCTCCATGCACTAAGATTCACACAGTTTGAAAACAGAGCAGTGCTTGGAAGACAATCTTCCTTAAGTTTTACCAACCAGGTAGTAAAAACAAAAACGAGTCAGTGCTCAAGTTACAGCATTCGATTAGGTGACACAAACATGGACAGTGTTTCCTGAACTATGCAAATGAGCATTATACACATCACCTCAAAGCAATACCTCACGTTTACCACATTTTCATCGGTTCTCTCTCCTAATTAAAAAGTTTTATATATAATTAACAGTACTTTTGGAAAACATCATTCATGTGTACCCTCACGTGATTCGCAAAGTAGTTTTATTCTATGAGGGCCATATATGTGACCCTGGACCACAAAACCAGTCATAAGGGTCCATTTTTTTTAATTGAGATTTATACACATCTGAAAGCTGAATAAATAAGCTTTCTATTGCTGTATGGTTTGTTATGATAGGAGATACAACTATTTGAAAATCTGGAATCTGAGGGTGCAAAAAAATCAAAATACTGAGAAAAACGCCTTTAAATTTGTCCAAATGAAGTTCTTAGCAATGCATATTACTAATCGAAAATTTACAAAATATCTTCATGGAACATGATCTTTACTTAATATCCTAATGATTTTTGGCATAAAAGAAAAATCAATAATTTTGACCCATATAATGTTTTTTGGCTATTGCTAAAAATATACCCAAGCGACTTAAGACTGGTTTTGTGCTCCAGGGTCACATACTGACATCAAATGACCAGCTCTGTCAATTGAGAAAGCTGAGAAAAAAGCACTAGAATCAAAAATACACCTTTTTTGCTACACAGAGGAAAGCAAGTCAGGTTTGAAACAACATAAAATGAGCAAATGACAGTTTTTTAAATTTTTTTGGGTCAACTATCCCTTTAACAGTCTTCCTTGTTATAGATTTTCAACACAAATAGTTTAGTCAACAATCGTTTGCATGCTTTGTTTGAGCTGCCAGATCCATCTTCTTTTTCTTTTTTTTGGGGGGGGTCACACTTTATTTTAAGGTCCAATTCTCGCTATTAACAAACCATTAACAATTACTTTTGCCTCAATAAACTCCTAATTTGTTGCTTATTAATATTTAGTTTGGTAGGTGTTAAGTTCAGGTATGATTATGGATGTAGAATATGGTCATACAGAATATGTGCTTTATAAGTACTAATAAAAAGCCAATATGTTATATGTTATATAAACAGCCAATATTGGTCCCTATAATAAAGTCAAGTGTTACCCTTTTTAATAAACATCTAGACCACGCAAATACTCTTGTTTTGAGGGCACTTCTGATTACCAGTCTGAATAGCATTATGAGTCTCAACAGTAAGGACACAGAAACAGTGATGACAGATTTTGTCCCCCTGTGGCTCTAAACCATCTCTCTTTGCAGCCAGCCATCTGGCTTAGTTTCCACAGACACCTCCAGCCATTCAGCTGAGAGAGAAATTTATGAGGAAAGGGACATTTGGGAAGAAAGAGAAACAGGGAATGACTTAAGGGTCAATATTAGAGAGCCTGGCCACTGTGTGCTGTGTGGATATCTCAGTAAAATGTAAACCAGCCTAAGCCTTTATTTTTGAGGGGAAATGTGTACTAACATGAAGGATGAGTACTAAGATCACATTGAACTAAAGTTCAAACATGGGTTTCTAAAAATGACACCATTAAGAGCTGGGTAATCAAACAGGAAATGTCAACAAACATGCAAAATATAGGTACAGGAAATGTATAAGACACACACACATACATGAGGGTTTAGACTGGTCCAGAAACTCCTGAATTCAAAAACCTTCATGTTAGTGTAAATATCCTTCTCTTTCACATCACTGCCAATTTCCTAAGTCAAAGATCAATGCTTCTCAACCAGGTGGATGGGGTAAATTCTGATAAAAACACTATTTTTGAGTTTATTTATTATTTTTATTACAAGAAAAGTACCAGAGTAGGGCTGCACGATAAATCGAAATGGAATCGAGATCACGATTCGACAGAAGCTGCGATTGTCACGCGTATCTTTCAGTGAAGCATGCAAACAGCTGTCATTATCGCGAATGATTTCTTCCATTTCAGAATCAGTAACTTGTCAGTGAACTACGGCTATGTGTAGTAAATTCTGCTCCATCTGAAAGCACGTGATGATGATTTCCTGCTGATTACAGAACCGGCTTTTTTAACAAATGCGCATGACATTCGCATTCGATTAATCGTGCAGCCCTATACCAGAGGTATGTATATGATATCGCCTTTGAATATTTTCTTGGACAAAAGGGGGCACTGGAGTCAAAAAGGTTGAGGACCACTGATTTAGATGGTTGGCAAGTTGGAATACCAGCTGCTAGGAACCTGGCTGGGTTCGAAGACCATCTTGGGCCTGAAACTATCCTCCTAACATGGTTGGTTAGGCATTTACATGGTTAATTTCAGTCATATAACCAAATGAAGAAACTATCATAGTAGTACAAATAAGGTCTAAAATTAACAGATTTAGTATGAATCTTCAACATTTCTATCAAAATACCACAGACCACATACTGAAGTCATGTTAAATGGTCATATTAAGTGAATAAACCTGTATTTAAGTAACTTTACATCGATTTTTATACAGTACCTCTATTGCATTCATTTTCTTAATCTGTATTTTTAAAAAGCTTATCTATATTCCTTGAAATATGAACAGCACTGGTGTGTACTGTAAACCTCCCAGTAGCCTTGTAGCTAACACCAACAATCGTTTACAAAACAGAAGGATGACAAATAGAGTGACGGGGAGGCGTGACCGGAGTAGAGTTTTTATAAAGCGTCTCTGGTCAATGAAATGGAAAATTGATCAGCAAGTCATGTTTACAGTCAGTATCCTTGGCTACGCTACAGTAGTTATGAATAATCACGTAGCATAGACTCTGAAGCTAAAAAAACACCTTAAAAGGAAACAATACATTGAATTCAGTGGAAAAAAGAGGTCATGCCAGTTTCGAATGGTCGAGCCAGTCAACTACGTCAAGATATGGTTTGGAACAGGGCTAACCAGCTCAACCAGATCCCCAAAATAGGCATGGTGGTCTACCAGTTCTAGGTACACCAAGATGAATCGACCTTGGTCCCAACAACTGATTAACCGCTTTAAACCAGCTTGAACCAGCAGAAGCTGGTTATAGTTGAATTTTCCATTTTCATTCTGACAAATCTAACACCAGCTAATGTTTGAATAGGAGACATACAGATTTGACATGAACATTAGCATCAATATTTCGAATGGCGTTCAATTTCGTTAGCCTTTAGCGGTAGGCTAAAGAAGCTTGACAACCTTTTATACAGACTTTTATGGAAGAGTTTTAATGGTCGTTGCATTATCCTGTCATACCTGCTTCAAACTTGATACAACAGCCCAATTTTGGTTTGCAAGTTATTAAATAAGGCGTAGGCTGACTAAAGTCCATTCACCATTTAGTGATGGCCCTAAAACTGAAGGCTTAAAATAGCTAATTCCAATGGGTAAAACAGGGCCATTCCTACAAATGGCCCTCTAGATCCCTTAGAGCATCAAATATGAGTACATTTTTGGCTCACTAGAGACATACGTCCAAGTTTAATCATACACTATTTCATTGTAGCAGTTAGTTAACAAGCCTTAAAACAGGTAAACTCAAAATATAGGCTACAGGGAATGTGTGTAAATAATCTATGTAAGTGAGTTTGTTGCATGGGCATTGGCTCAGAAAAAGTGTCACAACCAATAAAACATGCTGCATGATGATTCAGATATCAGATTTGACCAGTAGAGTCAAGCTTGGGTACAGGAGTCCTCAAAGTAAATGAACTGCAGAAAGAGGCTCACTTCTATAATTCATGGGAATTTAATATATTACTGGTAGCATTAAAAACAGAGGTTAGGCACACATTTGAGCTCTTCGTTTAAAAAGGAAGACACACAATCACTTCAAAGCACTCAAATGGTAATCAATATCATTGCAATAAGCAATACTAAACCTAGAGCAATTACGCTATCTGTGGCACTGCCAGTCAGGTTTAACGATGACAAAGAGCCTTGGCAGAGATTCCTGGCAAAGACGAAAGAAATGCAAGACACCGATTCTTCCTCTGTTTTCCCTAGAGCTCTGAACTTCATTGCACAGAATCACAACAAAATACATGGAATAGGAAGAATGCTCTATTCAGACAATTTTAGGTTGCTGGAAAAAAATTTTTTTTAATACGGGTGGAACTTTTTACATTCAAAATAAGAAATACAAATAAAAAGCAGCAACAAATATTGAATCTGAATTGAACATTTTGTGTTATGGGTTGAGATACTAACAATCAGCGATAAAATAGCGGTAAAACAAGCACATTTCTTAGCTATTATAACAAGTATGTTTAAAAAACACATCATTAAATATTATTTATATATAGATATAATAAAGTTGCACACACATTATTATTATTTATGCTTATTGTGTAATTGCACACACATATGTTTGTGTGTGCGCGTGTGTGTGTGTGTGATTAAAATTGGTTTGATGATCTGAATCTTTTAAGTGTGACAAATATGCAAACAATTAAAAAAACAGGAAGGGGGCAAAAACTTTGTCACACCACTGTATATATATATATATATATATATACACATACATACAATATAATATATATTTAGTCATTTACCATAAAATAAGAAACAGACAAATAAGAAAAGAAAATTAGAACATTATGAGCAAATCATCATGGAATTACCATAGTATGTCCAAAAAACATTGCAATACTTTTTGATCGTTTTTTTTTTTTGTGCAGGGGTTTTAAATTAATACACTAGCTACTTTTGAACAGAATTAACAAACAAAACCTGCAGAGAGAAAAAAAACTTACCAAACTAAAAATTCAAAAGTGCAGCATGGCCAAACAAATTCAATTAGTCTTGGTCTTTTTTTCTTTCGAGGCCTTTCACAATATACACACAAAATAGAAAGAAAGTCCCTAGGACATGAAGCCCAGCACGTCCACACTTTAAAACAAATGTCTTTTATTTGCTGAGCTACTCTTTTTAACTGATTAAATGCTACACCCTACAGCAAAAAAAGTCTCAAATGTGCTTATGTTTTATGATAGAGCAGCTGCTCCATTACCAAAGCAGGGGGTAAACAAGACTTGTTCCATTTGACTACATGTCACTGCTCCTCTTGGGCCTCACAATTTGGTATCCAAGCAACCGACTGCTCAACAGAGCGCAACTTCACCAAAGGGAGGCAGATCGGCTTTGAGGAGGGACATTAAACTCCTCTGACAGCTCCTGTGGCACTGTGGAGTGCTGTTCTTTTGAGACTGCCAGTAACAGGTCTGACACATTTCTACACTGGCATGATTTTACACAGATCTCAATCTCCCATCACCCTCACAGGAACTTCAGGGCCCAGTTATGGAGCAAGTAACCAGTCCTGTTATTCATCTATTTTTTTCTGCAAGACTGGTTATACCTTTTTTAAAATGATATAAAAACATAGACTGGTCTAATTTGAATCCAAAAAGTCTAAACATAGTGAGGCCCTGGATTCCCAAACCTTATGTCAGTAATGATGCCCACTATGGGCACTTTATCGCTTTCTCATACAGACTTACATACAGGTTCCAGCACAGTTGCGTCATGTTTTAGTAGACATCATAAATAGGTGACATTATAAGTGCATTAACGCCACCTCTCTCTCAAATGGACCATTGACACTCTATCTACAATCTCAATTAGGAGTGTCAATAGTCCACTTGAGAGATAGGTGGCGGTAATGCACTTATAAGTCTGCGATCCGCAGTAAAGCAAGAAGAAGAAGACGCCTCACGCACCTGCTGTTGAGAACGCGCTCAGGACAGTTCGAACAGTTCGGACATTGCATGAATCAGAGGTAAAAAAACGATATACATACTGTTCAGTTTCTTGCACAGACCGATCGTGTTGTGTCTTTACACATCAATGTATCGTCACGAGCCGCAGGGTTTAATTTGGTTTTGTTTGTGTACGTTTTTTTTGTTTGTTTTATTGTATGTTTTAGCCGTGATAACCATTCACCTCCATTATAAGACTGACAGAATGCAACGATGTGTGTTAAAAATCTTCAAATTTGTGTTCTACTGAAGAAACAAAGTCACCTACATCTTGGATGCCCTGGGGTAAGCAGATAAACATCAAATTTTCATTTTTGGGTGAACTATCCCTTTAACATATCTATATTTTATTATCAATTTCATATTGTTAATGTGCAATCAAAAAACACTGGAGTGCTGCAGAATTAATGGTCTCGAAAAATTTTAAAACTTCTTTTAATACAATGCTCATGACGTGAGGCACAGAAAAAAACAGCAATAAATGACCTCCATCTGCCAAGTAAACAGTTAAAATGAGCAGCTGGAATGTGAGAATCATCACATCAACAGCCTTCAATATATCATTGTTTTTTATTATTCGTGAAACAATGAATACGGAAAATTTAATATTGTTAATGCAGATGATTCCTATTGAAACAAGCTCACAAAGCATAAAAAACAATGCTAACAAACAATGTCGCAAACTTCTATAGTTATTATTAGCCAAATAACACAATGCCAATATACTGTGCGCCACTAGTTAAAGAACTTTGAGAAAAATTGTAAGACAAAGGTAAGAATTATGCAGAAATCTGCTTCAAGGAACAAGCCTGTTTAAGTCAGGCCTGCCAAACTTGCAAGTGGCACCTGTCGTTTCCCATGGGAATCTACACTGTACTTCATTTCGCACCTGTGTGACTCTCCAACACCTCCAATGCACATATAACAGCCTGCCAGCAGACGCCTCCTCATCTCTGCTCCTGGGCTGAATGCATTTCTTCCATATTTACTGATTCACTTGGCAATCAATCTCTAAAACAGGTCCCAGCAGGGCAGCAAATCCAACTTCTCTTGCAGGCAAAGATAAGAGGCTAGTGTGCCAGAAGTGTTCCCAAGATAAGCCCCATTTCCTCCAGAGCTTTGTTCAAGCTAACCTCCAAGAGACAAGTTCAGTATCATTCATGATATTTTCCATATTCATTTCTATTCAGTCCTCAAATTTACGATTTATAGTCACTCATGTTTGCTTTACTAAAACAAAACAAGGAGTTCATGCTAATTTAATGACATATGGCACATGAATTGAACATGAACATCCACATATAAAACCCTTCATGTTTATTGTTTTCATTTCTCAAGGCTATTCTGTACTATGAGGAGAGTGTGTGTGGGGGGGGTGGGGATCACATCAACAGACCACTGCAAAAATGATGCTAAGCAGTAAACTTGTCCAATTTTATGACATTCTCTAAATATGCTTTCTTGTCCTTGGAAGATACTGTACTTGGAAGTCACCATGCAATTATTTGGGTTGTGCTAGCATGTTTGCTATGAAACTAAACAGGAAAGCCCACTCCCTTTTTCTTTCTAGCTAAGTCTAAAGGATTGTTTTGACAGATTTTACAGCTACATTGAACACTGTTTGGAAACATTTATTCAAGTTCAGAAGAACATATTCACATTTCAGTTTCTGAAGGCACGTCTTCATGTCAAATCTCCCAAATTTAACATTTCAATTATTTTCACAACTTCCCACAATCTTTGAAGTAAATGCTGATCAACTACCAATTACATCATCCAAAATAATAGTACTTTGTTCATTGGATCACTTGGTAAGGGCACAAAATAAAGAAGACAGAAGCAGGTTGCCTTCTAAAATTCATCCACAGAGAGAGAGACTGAGAAGAGAAAGCAGCAGAGGCGGAACGGCCTGTCTGCTCTAGTTGAACATCAAACGAGGCTTTTCCAGCCAGACTTCACCTGAACATCCGTTGAGAAGAGAGAGAGAGACTCTAAACAATACCCGGATAACATACTGAATCATTAACCAGTGGACACTTTGATTTCTTATAAGGCCATGAGAGCTGAGGAGCAGTCAGATTCAAAAAGCTGAACTAGCGCTGGGCTGATATTTTTCATATCAGTCGATATCGATAATTATCACGATAAATGTACAATTTTTATTTCTTTCAAATTTAAAGGCAGATTTTTGCTCCAATGTGAAAGTTGTAAAAACCAGGGCCCGTGTTCATGAAAAGTCTTAGTGCTAAGAGTTGCTCCTAGTAACAAAATTCAAAGAAAATTCTTAGAAATGTGGGTGTTTCCTCTTAAAATTAAAGAAAAGATCCTAGTAAAGAAAAAAGTTACTCAGAAGCATCTTAACCCTTAAAAGAGCTCTTAAGGTCCAAAATTGTTAGAAGTACTGACGAGGACTTAACGAGGATTAGAGACACGCTAACATCTCCCACACAGTTTAAAAATGCCATAGCGCCAGAAATGAAAGTAATCACTACATTAACTATGGCCACGTTCACACTGTCAGTTTTAGGTATTTACAACCGGATTTCCTTACAGTCTCGAAACGTCCCGTTCAAACAGCAGCTTACTGTACAGTAGTGTCTCGAATACTGTCTGTATCAACGTGCAATTAGAGTCAAGCCTGTATATGCAATCGCGTCCTTTTCTGCATCTCGCGCATGACACTGAATTTGAGTCACGCACAGAACACAACTGACGGAAACTGCTCCAGTGGAGAACAGTGACTGGATCAAAAACCTTCAGATGATGCACAGCTTATTTCTCAGTCGCTGTAACTTACCCAGAGTGAAAACGCACGAGCGGCTCTCTTGCACTGTACTACAAGTTGTCCAGTTCATACAGCGCGTTTTCTGAGAATGCAGTTGTGAGTCCTGAAAATAGACTGGTGTGAGTTTGGTTATAAAATGCAGTTGTCACCCCCGTAAATAACTTCATTGTGTGAGCGTAACCGTGTTAAAGGCAGGGTATGTGATTTTTCAAAAACGCTTTAGAAAACTGATTCGGGCCGAATCGCAAAACAAACTTGTAGCCAATCAGCAATAAGGGGTGTGTCTACTCGTGATGTGGAGGTGTTTGTTTTGGTGATTTCAAATATCAGTTGTGGCTACCAGAAATCACTTACTCTGCCTTTAAGGACTCAAATACAGGACTGACAACCGTATTCTGCTGCTGTGTGAACGTGGCTGTACATTAACATATTTGGCAATTGGAAAAATGCAACTTTGCAGCAGTGATGATTTTGTCTGTCATAATTACATAGACCGCAAACATTCGCGCACCGAAAATGCGAATGTTTTTTTTTCCAACCAGTCCGACGAATCTTTTCAGTTTCGCAACGCGAAAACACGGGCCGTCCAATAAGATTTGAGCTAGGATCACATGACCGGAGCAGCTGCTGTTGCACAAAAGGGTGAGTATGGTGGCGCTGTTTCGAAAACCAGTGTAAACAAACACCGAAGAAGAGTATCCCGGATAAGAGAGTGGATGCTGAGTTCTTGTTATCGTTGGTATTTGAGAACAGATTTATTCTCACATGTTCTTTACACAGAATAACTTTTCAAATAATTCTCCACTGAATTATGTGATCTGTAGAGCACCGTCCGTTTTCTTCCACGTGCGCGAGAATTATAGCGCATTCACTCTCTAGTCTAGATCTGTATTAAAAAAATCGATAGAAACATTTTTCTACACATAAAATAGGAAAGCAAATAGACATATGATTATGACAATATATTTTCTGTATGTGATTTGTATGCAGCTCATGGTATTTTTTTATAGCAATAAAGGATGTTTATGACAAATATTAGTAGTGTAGCATTATTAAACAGAGTGCATGTGTCTGCTTATTATAGAATCAAAATCAACTATAGATCACAATCGGAAGTTATTAAGCACTTGATGATGGTTTACAGTGGGTAAGCAAATACATTAATAATTACATACATTTTCAAGTGTAGCTTGATGCTAAATGTACTTCTAATTATATTTTAAGATGTAGCCTATTCTTGTAAGGATTATAGATAGTTTGTTTCTGGTGTAGAACCAAACTTTGTTTATCTTAATTTAGATGTTAAATCCATATACGAGATACATATCTGAGGAAAAATGCATTGTTGGTCGGCGCCACCTAGCGTGCAGGCTTGAACTAACAGAAGGCGAACAATCGTTTTGCGCTCGGTGTGAAAGCACCATTCGTCGGCGCTTCGCCTCGCTTTTTCGCATCGCGCTCAGTGTGGAACGGCCTTTAGGAATGTACTTACACAAACTACATACTTACAGAACATACTTCCTCAACTGCTGAAATGCAAGTCCATCATCACATGCTTTGCATACTAGGAAACTACAGGAAACCACAAAGAGAGAGCACATGAGCTAGTTGTGACTTCCCATGGCATCTTCTGACTGTTTTGTTGAGGAACTTTTACTACAAACTCTAACAAACAAGCACATTTCAAATCTCCAAAAAGCAGCACAATGAAAGTCTAGAAAATAGAACTAGAAATAACAAAAGAAAAACATGGAATAGCTTAAGGGAAGCACAAGGAAGGGTCATGTGACACTGAAGACTGGAGTAATGGTTGTTGAAAATGTGATTTTGCCATCACAGGAATACATTTCATTTTAAGATATAATATTTCACAATATTACAGTTTTTACTGTATTTCGATTAAACAATGAGCATCCCAAATGCACATGCTGTACAGTCCTTTGTCCTCCTGTATATAAACCTGCAGCTGCAGAATGGATTACAAAGCAACATCTCCTGCTTTCAAACACTTCACCACAAACAAAAGACTCCTGTCACCGGCAGCAGGCTTCGGCTACATCCCTTTATGTTCATCCAACGATTACAGCTTCCTTGGTCAGCTATAAATAAATCACCATTCAAGCCTGGCCTGCATGACAAATGAGTGCCATTCACCCCACCTCAAACAGAATACATAACTAGCCAAACAGCTAGCCAATACAAAACCAATGCAAAAATCTCACCCTCACTTGTGGAGGCAACTCTCTAGAAAAAAGTGATCCATTAAAAGGATTAAAATTTAATTAAATTTATGTCATCCAAGATGTTAATGTCTTTCTTTCTTCATTTGAAAAGAAATTAAGGTTTTTGAGGAGAATTCCAGGATTTTTCTCCTTATAGTGGACTTCAATGGGGATCAACGGGTTGAAGGTCCAAATTGAAGGTTTCAATGCAGCTTCAAAAGGGCTCCAACACAATCCCAGCAGAGAAATAAGGATCTTATCTAACAAAACGATTTATCATTTTCAAAAAATTTAAAAAAAGCATTTTAGTAAAAAAAGTCTTTGCACGTTCACTTTGTAAACATTGGGTCGGTACTATCCGCCTACGTCATGTGTGACCTTTCCAACGTGACTACGTAATAAGTGAAGTCGCGGATGCGTATTGCACAGCCAGTGCAAGACGAGCATTTGTTGTTAACAAGTATATACATTTTTATTTTTTTTTGAAAATTACAGATCATTTGGCTAGATAAGACCCTTATTCCTAGGCTGGGATTGTGTAGAGCCTTTTGAAGGATACCTGTCAACCCTCCCGTTTTTCCCAGGATTCTCCCGTATTTTACCATTCTATCCCACTATCATCTCATTTAAATATTTTCCCGTATTTCTCCCATATTTTTTATCTTTTTTATAAAAAAATCCCACTGGGCATATTTTATATGTTTGTTACATTCGCCTCCGGTAAAACTTCCGTAATTTGAATGGCCCAAACCTCATTATATGAATAATCACGTCAACAAATTCCAAGGTTGCCCAGTTGCCAGATCTTGTATAAAACACATCCTTCTCACACAATCGACACATACAAATTTCAACCCATTTGTCCCCTCAACTTGGCAACCTACAACAGTGATGACTACCGCGGGAAGGAAAGGATCACTGGTAGAAATGGGACGGGAGGAGAAGACTCAGGTGGTGCACCGGTGAAAAAAAACAAATATACATGCAAATTGAGATATAGCTTACACTTCAAAGGCTATGGTTTAATTGATTAAATATGAGCGCTGCAAGTTGCAAAATCAGGTGCTGTGCTGCTTTGTTTACTGCGGTTACCGGGGAAATGGCTATATCCCTGGCGAAAAGCGAAAGAATGACGAGAGAATGAATTTGCATTTTTCAATAAGCCCTTCTGCTTTT